>NC_073744.1:14985654-15312082 GCF_029784135.1 Toxorhynchites rutilus septentrionalis | reverse complement strand
GAACTGAAAACAATACATTTTGAGTATGCAGGGGAATGATTAGTGGAATAACCTAGCAATCGACGGATAGCCCGTCACAGCAGAACATATCGACCCGATACTAAGCCGAGTGATTTGCTCGTCACGCAAGGGCATCCCAAGGCCTTTTGCAAGTAGTGAAATGTAACGATAGAAACTGAAGGATTATTTACTCATGTGTAAATCAACATCAACTTATGCCAGCTCATGTTTCCTTCAGCTAAACACTAGATGTTTCCAACAGATGTGAGCATATATGCCTACCTTCCTGATTTTTGATGATTTCCCAAACTTTTTGGCACGTTCCCTGATATCGTGACAAACAGCAAATTTTGCATGATTTTTAAGAAATGCAGGATCATTTCTTAAAAATCATGCAAAACTTGCTGTTTGTCACGATATCAGGAAACCTGATTTTTGTACTCTACACTTTAACAGAATAAAAATTATTCGTAAAAAAATTACTGGGATCCCTGTCAAAGTTTTTCTGGTTCGAAGTGAGAACTGCCATAATGGATCTTCGGTCTGCACATGTATATTGCTTACATTAAATTGAATTCTCCTTATACGAAGCTCTACCAAACTTATTTATTAATATGTATGATCGTTGCAAATCTATTCAGTCGATTACTTTTCAGATCATTCAGAGTGAAAGAGCGCTTATTCGATGACCAGCGGGCGCGAATGACGTGGATGAGCTGCAATTAAAACATTTCCGAAGCGACAGTTAATGTAATAATTTTTCTATATTAGTCTACTGTATTATATTTAAAATGTTCGAGATTAGTGACACACAAAGTAAGTATTATGTTCATTTTAAAGAATTCGAATCGAAATTTCCCTAAGATTTGTTTGAAATGCTACACATTACAATCCCATAGTCTGTATATGGTTTTAATTGATGAAAATTGGAAGCATTCCCATTTCCTCATACATTCGTTCTGTCCATTTGTGTGCTTTCCCGAACAGAGCTGTCAATAACGAGCAACCTATCGACGAGCAACGAAGGGGAAATCGTAAGATGTAAAGTCTCCGTGAACAAAGGAAAAGAAGAAGAACGAAAGGGAATATTTTCCTAGAGTATAAACAGTGGATTTTGCTGAGGCAAACTTTCATTCTTCGTGAGGAAATCGACTGAACAACATCGTTGCTGGGCGAGCTGGACGGCGAGGGATCGAATGCCTTTCTACAGGCGATGGGGGTGGAGGAGTAATATTATGGATGAAGTAAAATTTTCCAACGGCCTTTTTGAAGGTTAGAGACGAATGAACTGAAGAAGTTTAAAGTCTCAAGCAAGGAAGGAAGGCAAATTTTCAGTATCGTTCTGTATTCAAAGCAATGAATATCGCTTGTTCTTCCTTGTTTTGCGTCATCACATTTCTTCGTTTCGGATTGAGCTGTGGACGCGACCAAATTACTCACTCGCTGATGTCTCTGGCATTGCAATCATTGCATCAAACTGATGCCATTGCATTAAGGTTCTGAGCTACACAATTGTGTGGGGAATCATCAAGCTAGACTATCGTCAGTTCACCAAGAAAATAAATGTTCTGGAATTTTGTCAGTGATTTTATTTCGCATGACGGTAGGAAAACTCTCTCCACAAAGGAAGACAGCCAAGCTAATCTAAACTGGCAATAGTTAGTTGCTTCAAGCTATCGATATATGGATATTTATACGCGTACGTGCGTGTTTCATAATCCGTACGTAAAATAATGCATCTTCACTACGCAGAAACCCCATTTGATTCTGCTCCCGTGTGCATTATGAAGCAGTGCTACTTTTTTCGAGGTTGTTGAGACAGATAGAGTTTATTTCTTTTATTTAGTCACCAAGAAAGTAAATGTCGTTCTGAAATTTTGTATGTGATTTGGTTTCGCTTGTCGGTAGCAAAACTTTCTCCACTATGGATGACAGCTGTGCTTATCTCGAGCATGTATTGTTCTGCGAGCACAAGAATGAATCATCAAACAATTATCGTCAAATGATTCTACAATAAAGAAAAACATTTCAGGGCGACCAAATTGGTAGAATGGTTATTTCAAAATTTTTGTAGCATTATAAAACAATATACGCAGTTATAAACAAGCGAATTGAATTAAACTAC
Source organism: Toxorhynchites rutilus septentrionalis (assembly GCF_029784135.1). Taxonomy (NCBI): domain Eukaryota; kingdom Metazoa; phylum Arthropoda; class Insecta; order Diptera; family Culicidae; genus Toxorhynchites; species Toxorhynchites rutilus. The sequence continues at coordinate 15,309,957 of NC_073744.1, read as the reverse complement.
AGCGTAGTTCTACGTCAACAATGCGGTCGTGTCTTGAACACAACCTCCTATAATTTTTTTTCTAAAAAATGTCATACGATTTAATAGAACAACTTCATCGCAGATACTATTCATCTGTGGGCTAGTCTGTGTGATAGGTCTGGAGCGAACCTTTCGGTTCTTTTCCAGAAGCATAAGCATAACGCACAAATATTTCAAGGCCTTTCAAAACAATGCTATATAATTTCATGTAACCAGCATATTTGACAAATCTAAGAAATACTAATGAGATTATGTCCGAGGAACAACATTACCCAGCAAACATTAAATCGCGTAACAAGCGTATATATAACATCATATGCCCTAAAATTTGGTTGGCATATAATGCGCCTAACTGGCATATGCATGCAAAATTGGAGGCCATATACATACATGGCAAATGCTTATTAATTGGTTTGGATGAATATGCAACTTTGACCGGCTATAATAGCGAGTATGTTGAATTGAATTGCGATCTGCGATTCATGAATTATCAAAGCACCAAATACGACTTTCGCCATACTCATATACGATTTATTACAGACATAGAAAAAAAAACAAATGGCGCAAAATATTTTCGTGAAATGTTTATTATAGCCTCATGAATCGCCATTTTTATATATGAGTATTTATGTTTGTAGAAATAATAATTGTTTGATTGACTTGTGTTGGGAGTGGAATATGAATGTTTAAAATGGCACAGATTGATGTTTGGTGAAAACTGCTCCGATGTGGGTTCGAACTCCGGTCGTCTGGATTATCATCCACCAGCTATCTCGCGCGGCTATCTGAAATTTAATCCAACAGTGGTTAAAACTTTCGAGTGCATCAGCATTTCATTGACATTTCAATATGATGTAATATGTTCATTATCAGGATCTAATATGATTTACTGTTTCATGATTTACTTCAGCATGCAACACGATTTACTACAGTACTGAATCGATTTAAATTATACGCTTATACGACACACAAACTGCATCAGCGTAATATACGCATATGATGCGGATTAACTATATTTTACGACAATGTACATCATAAAAATGATGTTTATTATACCGAATTGCGACTTAATTATCAATGGTATATAAAATCGAGTTTTTACATTTTATGCGATTTCAAATATACACGATACATACTTTTATTGATATTATATGCGATTATGATTTATTCGGATTTCTTGTAAGACTTGGCACGTGCAAAATTATACGATTTAATGTTTGCTGGGTAGTAATGTTATCTATAATAAATTGAAAAAAAAAATAAATCTACAATTCATCCACTGTCGAGCTGCTTTCCCTGTTTAATGAGTGAAGATTCATTCTAAAGTATGGACGATGAATTCAAAGAAACTCTGAATATTGATTTCTCAGTAAATCACTGTAGTGATGCTGTAGGTTTGGGAAAAAAATATATAAACGATCAAAGGACCTCTGCAAAATTTTCTCAATGGAAAGAATTGCAACTCTATGGTCAGCATAAAAGTACGAGGATAGATTTCTACGTTGTGTGAGAGAAGGTGTAAGATTGTAGAACGAAACAAGAAGAAAGTAGATTGAAATTTAAAAAAATATAAGTCCGCCTGTGAGAATGGTGATTTTGTTTTCCTAAAAATCGGCACGATTTTTCCGGACAACACAATATGAGTCATCCTGATTTCTTTCTGATAATCAGTTTCATTCTGGATGTGAGCATTAATTTTCCGTCTCTGTTTGTTCGAGATTCAATGAACTTGTCGAAAGTTCTTCCAAAGTCACTACTTGCATCTTTTTTTTTTAATTTGTTGGTTTATCATTTCGGATATTATTTGCGAATACGTCGAAATTTCATAAATAACTCTTTAGCAAAAAGTTCCGGAGACACAGAAAAGATTTAATGGCTTGCAATGCCAGAATATGGGATTGTAATGTATAGCATATCAAACAAATCTTAGAATATTTCCGATTCGATTGGTATGCAAATCGTTAAAATCCATTCGCAGCAAAAATAGTTAATAACGTTAACTTTATTTCATAAAAATTCAAACGATTTTGACTTTGTGTACAGATTAGCATTACTTTTATTTATTTTATTTTTTTATATGTTTCAACACCGTCTTCTATTAGTACAGACGGAATTATTTACTTATAGACTAAATGTAATTGTTAATTCTATTTTTAAAGGCATTTTTCGTCAAGTTGAAGTCGAAAACATCACATACAACATTGAACAAACGAATACATTAATCTAGCGGGTTGTTGTAGCCGTAGTTTGTCTTATGGAATGGAACCGATAGTAGAGATGAATTCCTCAAGCGTCGATTAGGAATATTTAGAGAAACCTGAGCTAGAAACTCAGGGCAGTCGATATTTTCTTGCAGTACATCAACAATAAGCAATCTTTGCATTGTTGTACGCCTGGCAGATAGTGTATCCAGTCCTACTACGGATAAACTTTTTCTGCACTCGTTCAATCCTCAGGTTGTGAACTACGTAGAAGGGGGACCAGACAGGAGGAGCGTACTCAAAAATGCTACGGACGTGGCGGCGTATGAAACCCAGCACTGGGAAAGCTTTGAATCTCAGTTTTGAGTCTATCGTGACTCCAAGATCGCAGATGGCCGTTGTGCGATCCAATATCGACAATTCCATTTTATATTGGAAGACTATGGGGCTATTAGAGCGACCGAATGATATAGTCTTACATTTCCCTTCATTGACTCGCATCCCATTATCACAGCACCACTCTAGCATTGAATTAATGTCTTTTTGATAAAATCACTCGGTATATTTTAAGATCATCGGCAAAAGAGAGCTGCCGAAGAGCGATGAAAACAGTGAATACAAATCGTTCATGAATATGTTGAACAGCAGCGGACCCAGAACGCTTCCTTGCGGCACGCCGGAAGTAATATAAAAGCTGCGGGATTTAGCTGCATTGACGACGACATCAATTCAACGTTCAGTGTATATATAATTAGTACTTGCACAAATTAAACGGATCCTATAAGATTTAATTTTGAATAAGAAAAAACACAAACACGAAGATCAGATTGTTAACTTTCTCCATTCGTGTTGAACCCTATTAGCAAACCATTTTCATGTACACGGGTCTGCAGGGTTGTCTGCGAGAAATCCACATTTGGGGAAGCCATTTTGACACGAATGCAATCCACATGCGCTCGCTCGCGATTCGTGAGAACAAAAATGGCCCCCAAGTTGTTTGTTATTGGATGAGTGCTGTGCGCCCAATTATTGGTAAACACTGGGCACTATTTAAAACATTTGAGATGAATTTACATAAAACGTCCACACCGTAAATGGCACCACGAATGTACGAGAAATATGAAGAGGTAAGATTGGTTGTTCCAACACTGTTGGTGCGAACAAATTGGAGCTTCGATTGCCACTCTTGGGGGGGGAGGGTGGAGGGTGGTTAACGATTAGAAAACTGAAGTGTCCAATTGGAATGGCGAATAACAATTTATCTTCATAGAAAATTGAACGTTTTGGAACTGAGGCGGCTGAAGGAAAGTAGTGGCCAGCAGCATCAAATCAAGCCCGATGAGTCGCCCACCAAGAAGCGTGCATTTGGGGCGAGTTCAAAGCGCCCGAAATCGGTGTGCAAAAATTTGGGTGGCTATGCGCGACCGGAGGATCCCAGGGAGAACCAGAATCTTAGCGCGGAGGAAATCGCGTTAATGTTCATGGAGGTGGGATGAAAAGCTGTTATTTGATTGAGAAAGAGATCGTTTGAATGAATGTTTTTTAGGTGTCGGAAAACATCAATCGCTGTTTCGATTTTGATCTGCAAAAGTGGTTGAGTCGGTACGAGGCTCTTCGGGGGAAGGATGTGAACTTTCCCGAGGTGGCGATGATAATTATGAGTGCAGCGCAGATTTACGGACGAAAGGTGGACTATTTGGAGGATATTGTTTTACACATGGAACAGGATCAGAAGGGACGTGACGAAAGCAATGAAAAGGGAGACAAACCGAACGTAACAACGGGTAGGAAGCGTGCCACTCGGTTCCAACCGCAGTCGCTGTCGGATTGTTTCAGCGATTTGGAGTTTACAGTCATCGATGAGAAGACGGTTCCCGTCGACAACCTTGTCAGCAGGGTGGAAGGGGTGGATGTCGATCGAAGGAACAAATTTCAGCAGATGCAAGAGTTGTGCAATGAGCTGAGAATGATGCCCACAAAGCAGCGGCGCCAAGAAATTCTGAACCGCCTAAGGGACGAAGCAAACATTCCTCCAATTATGTCGAGCCATACGGCGGCCAGGAAGAATCAGATTTTGGATTTGGAATCGGGCGAAACCATTGGCACTCGGTACGACTATCAGATCCATGTGAACTTCATCGATGTTAGGACCGGAACGCTGGTCCCGGAGCATGATCTGAAGAGGTTTTTCCAGCGTTGTGACGTGATTGATTATCTCTTTGAACAACAACAGTGTGACCGGCTGGTCAGTGAGAGAGATACGTGTCCGATTTTACCGCTCAAGCCACGCGAGTTCAAGATGTATTTGCCACCGGATTATCTCAAAAATAAATATCGCATTCAAATGAATGACACTTCCGATTTTGATAACGAACTGTATCAAGCCAGAAGCAGCAATTATCAGGAGGACCCCATGCTGAAGCTGATGGGGAGCAAACATTCGAGCCGAGACAAAGATCATCAAAGGCCAATTGAAGCTGAAAAAGATGTGGACGCGTTGGAAACCAGCGCCTGTACCGAAGAGGCTTCATTTGAAAATGTATCATCTTCATCTGTCATCGAGCGTAGCATTGATGATTCCATGAATATGTCAGCATTGCTGGATTCTAGCCAGGAAGTGATGAATTCAAGTCAGGAAACTTCCACTCTCGATTCTAGCCAGAGGACGCATCCAACTGAACTTGATTCGGAGAATGTTCCCTCCGAAGACACCACCCGTTGTGCGTCAAAAGAGCAATCCCCCGAACCGGAGCTGATGGCGCTCGAGAATCAACCCGAAGGTGCTTCTTCCGGTTGCGGTTCGGAACCCTCGCAATCGCTGTGTCAATCCCGACTCAGCATGGAAGACGAAGGAATCGGAGCGGATCGGGATTCTACGGCGGATGCCACATCACCGTTGAGCTTCGCGCGAACGCCTTCGATGGACAAGCTGAGCGATTGTATCGAATCGCTGCCAAAAACACCCGAACCGGGTGGGCAGTTCTTCGGGGGTGGTACAGTGATAGGCGCAACTGTTGTGGGAGGATCACTGAGGACGATTTCGTTGAAGCCGGCGTTGTTGAATTTGAACGTCTTAAAAATTCCCGAATGTCACTTGCGGAAGCATCTGCTTTTCACACTGCCAGTGGAGTACAAAAGAAGGAAGATGGATGTGAGTCACGGTTTCAGTTAATTTTCGTGAGATGAAAATGATTATTTGCTTTCAGCTGGTGAGGAGGACTAGCGATAGAAACAAGGATATGCTTTCCTTGACTCTGTTCAGCTTACATCCACGGACGTGGAAGAGTTCGGAGTGGCAGAAGAGGCCAACGACGCCTGAACCTGAGGGTAAGTGAATATAATGGAACAATTGACTAAAACATGTCTGTTTAGAACAGTGATTTTCAACATTTATTGCTCCATTCTCCCCTTTACTAAAATTAATTGCAGTGCTTCCCACCTATCAGTATTTCGGAAGAAAGTCTGTAGCATATCAGTAAAATAAGGAAAGAATACAAACGGTTTCCAAGTTATATTCGCAACAAATTTGATTACATATTTGTACCTGATTACAAAAAAGGTATATAAAGTCTGTCAAGTAAGTATGTCACCTGTGCCTGAACGTTTTCCGTCAAAAACGTAGTTCTTGAGAACGTTGTAGAAAAGCACACCTCATGTCATCTTCGATATCCAGTCCAGTCCAGTCCTTCCTTTTTATGGTCTTCTGTACTGTTTCGTTGTCTGTATCATCATCATTCACAGACGAAAGTCCTTCAAACATTGAGAAGTTTTTCAATTGAACATTACATTTCAGATTTCGAAATGTTTGCCGAGGATCGCAAATTTTAGCGTATCCAATAAAGTTTTTGTGGATATTCTTGCTAATCATTGCCATCTACAACGCGAAGTAAATGTGCAATACTCCCTTGCACAAATCCCCCCTTTCAATTACCAAATTCCCCACTAGGGGGAGATTCCCCATCGGTTGAAAATCACTGGTTTAGAATGATGATTGGATACAAGAGAAAGTTTTTTTCCGACACCCACACTTACTTACATTTGGGAATAAGATTTTGAAACATTTCAGAGTAAACTTGATGTCATTAAAATACACCAGAAATAAGAATGGTCCAATGTGACTACCCTGTGGAACACCGGAAATAAATAACCAATGGTTCAGATATAATATCACCCACTTTAACTGCTATTGAACGACCAACAAGATAAGAATTTAGCCAACTTAGTAGCGTACCAGAGAAATCGAGACGTTCGAGTTTTGCTATTAGTATTTCATAGTTAATTTTGTCGAATGGTGCTGAAAAATCCGTGTAGATTGCGTCTGTCTGCTTATGAACTTCTATAGCTCTGATGACGGAAGATGTATAGCTGGTAAGATTGATGCTAGTTAATCTCTTCGGCATGAATCTGTGTTGGGTAGTGCAAACGTAGTTGAGGCAATTGTGCTTGAGAAAGTCGAGAACAATCAGCTCGAAAAATTTAGAAGAGGCGCATAATGATCGCCTTTTTTGAACACGGGAAAGACGAACGATTTCTTTCAGTATATATGGGATGATTCAGATTTGAGAGAACGATTGAAAATAGTAGCAAGGGGAGTAAGTATGGCTAGAAATAGCCATACTACACCTCTTCAGAATAATTGATGGTATTCCATCGTCACTAATTCATTGCCTTCAATTTGATATGTCGATCGTCTGAATCGGTTTAGTAGTTCAAAAGTTATGAATTTTTGAAAAAAGTCATTTTTGGAAAAAGAAAAAAAAAAGAGGAAAAAGTTGATTTTTTGGACAATCCTAAAATGGAAATGGTTGCCCTAATGAAAAAATAAAAAAATACGGGTCTAATGTTTTGTGATAAAGAACAAAACTACCAATTTTCATGAAAATCTGAGAACCACTATATCGGTTTGGCATGGAATCTATCTTCTATCTATTGATATAAAAATGGATTTCTGTCTGTCTGATTCTTATGGGCTCGAAAACTACTGAACCGATCGACATGAAAATTGGTATGTAGGGGCTGCCATACAAATGAAACACAAATTTGCATTACTCGAGAAATAATCAAGCAAATGAAACCAAATTAGGTATATGGAGGTTTTTGGGTACGAGAAATGTTTCTATGATGGTATGACACCCCTTCCTCATCTGGAAAGGAGAAGGGGTCCCATAAAAATAATGCACATATGTCAACCAAACATGACTGTTGTGACTGGGAGGGGATAACAAGCGGGACAATTTTGAACCAAACCAAACCAAATTTGAACAAGTACAAACGTGCTTGCACTGTTCGGGAAAAAGCGGGAGTAAAATAAAACTGAACCTTCGTTGTGCGGTGATCGAACTAGAATGCCTTTATTCTTCCACAGGATGGGGAAAACTAGCACATTTTGCTCTTTTTTTCATTTGTTGGTGACAGCGGATGCTAGCAAACGCGCTAAAATTTCCAGATGCGGAGAAACGGAGAAACATGTTATTTGCAAGTGATTGAAAAATCTTGCACGAGAATTGAGTCTGAAAATAATCTGATATTATAATGTCGAGTTTTGGTAGAAGTACTAAAATTTTATAGTAAAAAATAATGTTAAAGGGTAGATTACGAGATCAATCAATGAACCGTTCTGCGATAGGACAAATGAACGTTCGTTTATTATGTAAACGGGAATGTTTGAAGGTATTGATAACAAAAAAATCCATTTTGGACGGGACGAAGTTTGCCGGGTCAGCTAATAATCTATATTTTTTCTTGATAGTAATACCGAAATCGACTGCTTTCCCGTTTCAGATTTTTACGGTTTCGACGAATACGCGGAAATTTTAAACGGACCCTACGGAAAGTGCTTGTATAGCTTGGCACCGATTAGCGAAGGTCGCTGTTCTAGTTTCTCTCGGGCTTCTTCGCCGGAAAGTGACTTTTTTGGCTTCGATAGCGATACTCTGTGTCAGGCAATTCCCTCCTGCGGAACAAATCAGAATAAAATCGCCAACGAGGATACCGGAACGACGGAAGATTGCAGCGGGTCCGACAATGCGAAGTCCCCTGAGCAAGGTTTGGAACCGGTACCTCCTCCCCTGCAATGCGAACCAACCTCACAGCAATCGACTCCGACGCGTACATTGTCCCGAGATTCTGGGATCTCTGACGATCAAACCGAACGGCGCGAGAGTCGCTCGAAGGAAAATACACCGGAACCATTCAGTGCAGCTCCGGAGGCTACCGCCACTGCACTGAATGATAAACAAATAATGGGTAGCAATAACAAAACCGTATCTCCTGGCAGCGCAAAGTACATCCAAAGCGTAACGGAAGCGAAAGAACTCATTGAAAAGGTGAACAACTGGCATCGCAAACTAAAACCGATACTGATTCAATCGGAGAAGCGGAATCATTTCGATATTCACGCATACGGGACGGAAATTATCGATTCGTTTGGGATGACGACGACGACGGAGGGGTCTCTGCTGTCGGCGCCAGTGATTAGCTTCGCACAGATTATGGGCAATAAACAGCAGGATTATACGGCTCGGTATTTCCTATCGATGCTAATGTTGGCCAACACGAACAATGTTCAGATATTGGCAAGGAACCAGGATTCAAATCAACTTAGCGAGACAAACGATATCGAGTTGCGGTTGTTGAGCAGAAAGCGTCACCACCAGGAGATGGAGAGTATGGGAGAGAAGATACCGTGCGATAATACGCTTCCGGGTGATGGAGGCAAAACAAAATCGGTACGTGCCAAGAAAAGAAAGAGACTAGAAGAGGACGATGTTGGGATGGAACGCGGAGCACCAAAAGAGATGGACGGCGTTCAACGACTTCAAGAAGACGATGAGCCGAATCATGACTTCCTGGATAAAATTGGAACATTATATCCCGATATCAACAGCGAAGAAACGGTGAGAAAGCGGATAGCCTTCAGTCGGGGTATGCGCCGTTACGCGTATGGATTTTTGCCGGACGTACGAAGTGTTGAGGTTCAAGTTGCAGTAGGAGAGCCGCCACCGGCGGAACCAGACCCACATCCGCCACCAAAACCCGCAGAAAAAGATATGGATGAAATACTTTCAGTGGATCTTCTGACGAACGAAGCTGTGCTGGTTCCAATCAATGTGGACCCGGATCCCTGCTGCTCCAAGAGTGTATACTCCGTAGCTGAATCCGGTTATGATTCAATGCTTGGAGTAACTGATTGCTAGTATTAGGAAGGTAGGTACCAATACCCCATTGGACAGTATTCAGAGTAAAATGTTTTCATTTTTTCAGACGCATTCGAATGCATCTTATAGCGTTGACACTTTTTTTTTTGTATATAATTCCTCCTAGCTATGTTGTGAGGGTAGCGAATTTCACGAACGTTTAGAATTTAGGTTCACAAACCTAGGATTAGGCCAAAACTTTCACTATTAGTTACTTTATCCACTTTTTCCTCCCAGTACAAACAACATATATGCATCTTAATTTTTTGGGTTACAACGCCCTGACCAGTGAATTTAGTTTTAGATGACGTTTTTGCTTTTGAAAAAAAGTCTACTCTTGACTCGAATTTAATTTCTTTATTTATATTTAGGCAGATTTTTTGCTGCTTCTCATATTATTCCTTACTGACACATAGTGCACATTTGCCCTGCATTTCAAGTTTTATTTTTCGAACAAGAACAATTGTTAATAATTTAAGTATAATTGGACCATGGAAATGACAACATTCTTTGTAATAGCTGAATTATTTGCGAATTAAGATAAAATTTCTACGCATTGTTTACGTATTCTTGCATCCAGTGAAGAATTTAGATGTACTGTTTACTTTTCTTTTCTAAAGTAACTGTATATAGTGTAGAGAAAAAATTGTCGAGTAAAACAATTGGACTAACAGATGGAAAATTTATTGTAACATACTTAATATTTTGTAATTAAATGAATTAAATCGAATTAAGATGCCTTCCACGCTGGCGTATCGAGTGATAAAATCACAATCCCTAGACAACCCAAACTCGAACTTTCAGTCTTATTTACAACGTTATATATATATATATATATATATATATATATATATATATATATATATATATATATATATATATATATATATATATATATATATATATATACAAATGTCAATGCTGCGCAAGTATTCCCTCACGCCGCACGCTAAACTTTCGTGTTCCAGTTGCTTCCGTCCTCGGGCAGCAAATTGTTCGTTATCAGCAGCACGATATCGACAATCCACCAGATGCCGATCCCCCCGAGCGTGAGCAGCTTCCCAACGGCCGTTCCGGTTTGCCCCAAACAGAATCGATCCATCCCGAGAAAGCCCAGCAGGATGCTGTACAGCAGCGTGGTCACGAAGTAGTGATCGGTATATTTCACGCACGGAAACCCATCTCGCATGAATTCCCGCGGTCCGAAACATTCGATCGCATCGAAAACCACACACTTGATCTTGGTCGTCTCCACATCGTCGTAGTAGACGCCACCGAATTTCACACAACCGTGTCCCTGCTCCTCTTTGGCCGTCCGGTTGCCCTTGTGATCCAGTGGTTCGTCACAATCCAGAAACTCGAGCGGAAGGAACGAGCACTTCACCAGCGGTCCCAGGGGATTGAATTCGTTCGATTGGTTGATGGATGGGCTGTCCTTGTCTTTGGTGATTTGTGCCGTTTCGACGATCAGTATGCTCGAAATGAGCAAAAGGAATAGTCGATTTTTTATCATTTTATGTGGGCACTTATACGTGAATCCTCCAAGTGTTATTATTTACAAATTCTTCCGTCTGACAGCTGTTTACACTCGGATTGTAAAATAACCGTTTTCACGATATTTTGGTCAGAAAGCCGTTTTTGCATCTGATAGCGAATTCGTTTTTGTTCAGGTCGTTCAGGTTCAACCCCAGTGCCGCACTAAGGCCATCTACACACTAGGCAACCTAAGTTGGAAAGCAACTTAACGAATCTGTCAAAAAAGTAGAACATGTGTAATCAAATGGGAGCATACACACTAGGCAACTGGCAACTTTGGTCGGACCAACTTTTTCGATTCAACTCAGCATGTCGAGTCGCGCGCGATTTGTGTCGGCAACCTTTTCGTTCAATTTCTGTTGACATTTCAATTTATGCGTCGTTAAGGTAAATATTTGTCAGTGGTGATAGCCAGCAGCATTAAACAGTCAAAAGAGGCCCACTTCATAGAAACACGAACAAAAGGTAAGTATTTTGCTACTTCAATATATAACTTTACAAATGATATATGTTATTTTCTAATAAAGCGATCTAAAATTGAAGAATTTTCAGGAACATGAACGAGCAGCAGATCAACATCATGCTAGTGCAGAAAGTGGAGAAACATCCAATACTGTACAACTTCACACTTCCTGGCTATGCAAAAAAAGATGAAACTGAAATGGCATGGATAGAAATTGGAAAAAAAAGTACAGATGTCAGGTATGTGATTAATATATTTAAACTTTAGTTTATACAAATAGAAAAGCTACTGACTCTCCATCTTGTTTTTGGTTTAATGAAGAATTTTTCGTTTCGTTTGTAACTGTTGCAGGTGGAGCTGATCGTCACCACGGTGGTTCTACGTTGTGTTGTGTGTTGTTTCTTGGGCTCTCGTGGCCCGGATGTAACCACGTATGGTGGCATTTTCCGCAAGTTCCACAGTAAACAATTACTGCATAATCTCCTCATTTGAATTATATTCATCTTTTCCTTATGCGGCATTTTTTCAAATGCACTACATTTTATAATGTAGTGCTCCTTCTTGCACGCTGCACGACGAGGTACTTGTTTTTTGTTGGCTAGTACTATACAAAACAATTGGAAGTCTATAGAAGTTTAAATCTATCCCAAAATGCGGAGTATATAACAGCGATAATGGATAATAAAATGTATTCATAGGTTGGTGGTTTTACCTCAGAGTTATAAGCAACCTTCCCTCTCCATCCACACATTCTCTCAACTGCGTATTCTTTTTTTGAATTGCAGGAGAAATTAGTTGGACCAAGTTGGAATACCTGCTCTTCGCCATCCGGTAGAAGCACAAAAATTTATTATCCGGAATTTGCAGCTACAAATAATCTTCTGGTGAAGTTTTTTTCCAGATAGGGATGGACCCACAATTTTCTTCGAATGGCATTCCTTCGTCTGACGTAGTATCTAAATAGTAATTCATCACTGGAATCATCGCTGGAATCGTTTCCGTCAGACCATAAATCTGACGTTAATGATGGATCAAAATCATTATCCACAACATGTACATCCTGGATTTGATTATACGCCATGTTTCTCGCAGTACAAAGACAGTAAAACGGTCGCTGAAATTTTATACAATAGAATAAAACAAAAAGATAATCGTTTTCTCAAAGTATCAAAAATGTAAAGTCCATATGGTTCATTAACTCCATTAGTTCTATATTCTATCGCATGTTCTTTTTCCTTTTCAAGTTCAACATTTATATGTTATAGTTTTCGAGAAATAATCGACCAAAAGTTTTCTGATTCGAAAATCTACAATATTCATGATTCTAGCACAAAATACTTAAAATAATAAGTATAAATTCTATTGGATAATCATTTATAGTTAACAGATAGATTGCACAAACGTATAGTTAAATTTGTGGTATCGTAACTACGAGAAAGAATTCAAAACTATAAAAATAATACAGAATTTCGCAAAAATACGATTCTGAAATTCACTTACGTTAAATTTTGTTAAATATTGACACGACGGTATGCTTTTCAAATCAAAAATCAAATTTGAATTTTTGTTTTGTTATATGAGCTGTAGCACTTTCAATAGAATGTCATTCAGGAATGCCAGATAAACAGATTTTTCTGTTATAGTGCAAATTGTATTTTAAAGCAGCCCACTTTGACTTCATTTTAGATTTTAAAAACTCTCACAAATTTTAATTTTGATGCCGTTTTCAAAATCAAGTAATTGTATTTTTTCTTTTCGCTCATATCAGGAAAAATGTCAAGAGAAAAATCATTATTCGCTCTTCTTATTTAATTAAAGAAATGGCATCTCTGTTAGCGATTATGACGGATAAAAACTTAACGAATTCATCGCGTTCGAGTTGTCTCAATGTGCAGAGCTGAGTTGGCGATGCGATTGACATCGCCAACATAGATCGGGTTGCTGTTGCCTAATGTGTAGACGGCCCAACTGTTGTCAAAACGTTTTTTTATTCACTCAGTTTCGCACTCAGTGTCGCACTAGTTCGCCCCGAAAGCTGTTAGTTTCGCACTGAGATGTTTCACGGTTTGGCACTCGGGTTCACCAATACAACTATACTGAACTGTCAAGTTCCTAGTATTGTTTTGGAAAATCTAAAAATAAAGACTATGAAAATGGAAAACCTGCAGCTTTTGCTTTTGTATTATTGGAATCGTAATCCAATTCGGATTCTGATTTTGAAGAGTATATTCGAGTAGACGGCATTAAGCTACGTGTGCTTTCATTGGGAGGCAAAAATAATGATGGATATTCTGGTGGAATAAACCTGCTTTCAAAATCTAAATTATGAATGAAAATTTTATCGTATCGAATATTTATTTTTGTGATGAATAAAAGGGTTTTTTTGAGATCGCAGAAACATATTGAACGAACACTGTGTCTAATGATGATTTTATATTATAATAGTAATTATTTGTGGAACAAACAGGAAATGCATCGACAAATGGTTAAATGAGTGTCAGAATTACATGTGTTAGGTAATCAAACAATATGAAGTATAAATTTTCATTCAAACTTTTATATTTTTACACTGCACTTGGCCCTTCTGATCTGATAGAGAACGTCGACACTGTACATTTGTCGTAGTAAATAGAAACGAATCAAACTATATAACGCACACCAACAAACCACCGCATTCGTGAAACTGAAAACGTTTTTTTATTACAGAGTCAGTTTGGCTAGAGCAAGGCGCCTTTGTATATACCAGGTGAAACAATCATATGAAATGCACTTTCAGCCATATTGGAATTGCTGTTGGTATTGTTTACAAACAGCATCCGAACGCTGCCGGCGGCTCTCTACAAACTGCTACGATGCTTATTCGAACGATGCCTACTATGTTCGACTTTCGAGAATTTATGTGAAAAAGAAGAGATGATTTTGTAGAATTTCATTCTCATCCAATTCATCCATTACTCTCGCATGTGAAAATGCAAAATGGCGTATCCTAGCAATAACAAAACAAACAACCCCCGCTCCACAAACCGTAATCCCCTTCTTATTGAAGTGAAGATGTTACTTCACCTGTTCTACATTGATATAAGCACCTTGGGCTAGAGGAGTCAGCTGAATGACAGATAGCTTGTTTTCTTCCTATTCTATTTTCGCTTTTAACGTAGGATTACGTCTTTCGGGAACATTGGGGTACAAATTGAAAATCGAAAATCGAGCACATCGTGAAAATTGTCGGATTACAAAAGCTTATTGCACAGTCATTTCTTGATGGATTGATGAAATTTTTGCGTCAATCGATTTTGGCACTCCATAACAATTATTTATATTGATGAAAATAATATATGTCATGAAACTAACTATCGAACAATTGAAAAATATCTACCCCTATCCTAACGGCAATACCCATTTCTAATTGGTCGAAATTGTCGACATATGCTGCGGGTCCCTAACTGAGACATCAAAACCAAGCAGCCTGAGGGAAATCGACACTGCGAATACAGGAAAGTAGAGGGAACGTTTGTTCCTACCGAAATGTGTTCCCTAACAGAGACATGAAAACCAAGCTGCCTGGAGGAAATCGACATTGCAAATGTATGAAAGTCGGGGGCATTTTTATATTGCCAGTAAGGTGAGTGATACGATTAATTCTAGCAAATAAAATCTAAATTTGGAACTTTAATGTTAGTTGCTTCGTGAAATTTCATTTCAATGACCGATCGTGTATTGTGAAAAATTTAGCACAATTGTAAGTGTGAAATTGTATATGGGAGCAGTTGTGTTAAAAATGACTTGATATAGGAAACGATTTATTTCAATTTTCATAAATAAAAACTAAGATGTGTTCCTGTTCGAGAATGGATCGTTTGGTTTTAGCTGTCTGTTTTGTTGAGTTCATTTTTACCCAAGGAAAGTTTATACGGCGAGAAAAATTGTAAAAGTGAAGAAATATTAGAAAAAGGTATTGCTTTACATATAGTATTAGGTGTTGTTAGTCCAATTAAAATCCGCATTGGGAAAGTAAAAATTATAAAAGAAAATTATCTTTTCCATTTCAAATATGTTTTCTCTATATTAAAGTAACATGTTTTTACTGATACGAAAAAATGATAATTGTGTTCGGTATTGGTAATTATATAAGATATTAAGATATACATTGGTGAGTTTTTTTTTTATTTCGCCCATACATAACACGGGATGCATCTCATCTAGGATCGCAGAGGGTGGTTTTCATCATATCTAGTTCCACTTCGGTATCGTTTATCTGATACACACCATCCAACGACTGTTTGCCATCCGTCAGTCATCATCACTCGGTAAACACTGATGGAGTGAACAAACAATACCCAACCACCAAACAAAACGGCCCTGTTTAGGAGGACACCAAATCATTATCAAAAAGTTTAACGATGTAATTCATATTCAAGATCAACAGAAAGCCTGACGGAATCCCGGTCCCGGAAACTGGTTCGGTTCAGTTTCCGTTCAACGAAAGGAGATGCATAGACATATTAGTGGTTTATATTTAAAGTATGGTTATGTTTTTGAGAGCATTTTATTTGTAGTTTTGCTGAAATCATACTGATATTTAGTAAGTTCATTGTTTCAGGGTCGCTCTAGACACCAAACTATCAACATGCTAATGTTGAGGATGTGAGTTAATTTGGAAGTTTTATTGCTCCGCTGTTTCGATAATGGGTTGCACATTTAATTTTTCTACATTGGATTTTATTTATTTGTTTACTATGACTCTACATCCCATTGAGATTAGATCTGATTCACTACTCTTCTCCAATAAACCCGATCCATGGCTGCAGTTCTCCTACTTCCGGCTGCACCGATTCTCGTCAAGTCCTGCTCCACCTGGTCCAACCACATCGCTCGCTGGGCTCCTCTCCTTCTTGTTCCTACCGGGTTCGATGCGAACACCATCTTTGCAGTGCTGCTGCACGGCAATCTTGCAACATGCCCTGCCCATCGCACTCGTCCAGCCTTGGCGACTTTCTGGATGCTGAGTTCGCCATAGAGTTGCGCCAGTTCGTGGTTCATTCTTCTTCTCCACACTCCGTCTTCCTGTACACCACCGTATATTGTTCTGAGCAGTCGGCGTTCGGAAACACCAAGCGCTTGTGAGTCCTCTTCAAGCATCGTCCATGCTTCGTGCCCATAGAGAACAACCGGTCGAATTAGGGATGGTACACTTCGTACGGGGTCGGAGTTTGTTGGACCTCAAAGATTTGCGGAGCTCGTAGTTGGCATGAATTCCATTGACTATATATTGACTATGACTATGAGCCTAGGTAGACAAATTCCTTTATCATCTAGAGCTCGTCGCCGTCGCTACTACCGAGAATTACTCTGTTGCGATCAGTCCCTTCTGCTAGCATGTATTTAGTCTTATGGCGGGTTTACACTAGGGAGATCTATAGCTATAGATGGATTTATTCACCTGAAAATAGGTGTAAACGGGTGAGAATGAATATGATACACTTATTCGAGGTATATATATAACTTGAATAAATTCAGCATATGTAAACGCTTGTGAATTTCTCACTGGTGAGAAATCACTAAAGTTGGATGCAGTTCTACTTCAGGTGAATAAATTCACCGCAAATATGAATATATTCATTATAGAAGTTCACGTTAGTGTAAACGATTGATGCGATTTCTATAAATCTCATCATATTTCTTCACATGGATATATCCCTAGTCTAAACCCACCCTTAGACGCATTGATCCCAAGCTCAATCAGCCTGGCTTCGTATTTCAGTCGGGTATACAAGTCGGCTACCGTCTCATGTGCCCTTCCGATTATGTCCACGTCGTCGGCGAAGCAGATAAACTGACTAGACTTGTTGAAAATCGTGCCCGCTCTCCACATAACACCTTCCAGTGCCACGTTGTAGAGCAGGCAGGTCTACATTAGAACAACACTATAAATAAATATGAATAAGAAGCTAATCAATGAACAACGTAGGAGCAGGAGCAAAAATTCTCAGCCCAACATATAATTTTACCGGTTCACGGTTGATTTATTGTTGCAAGATCGGTGGATCGATTTTTGCAATGTGGGCAATGATTGGATACTTTCCCATGCAATGCGAATATGCAGCGTATATGGAAAACATGAAATAAGTGCCAATCCCCAAATAAACAAAATCAACATTGATTTCTCACAGGTGTATTTTGAGAAAAGTGTTTTTTTGTGTCAAGTGATTTTCAAAAATCTCTCAAATCCACCGAAAATGGATGAGCAATAGAATCTAGATATATTCAATTTCAACCCCCAATATGTTCTCAAAGACGAAGTCCTGCGTTAAAAGATGACGGGCCTGATCACGAACGTCACTGTGAAAACGGTGAAAATGAAATGAATTGGAAGCAATTTGTATGCGTTTCATTCAGTTTCAGTTGATAATCTATATAAATAAAAAAAATGAGTTGGTGTCCGTTCGTCACGATTAACTTGAGATCGGAACAACGGATTTGAACAGTCATTATCAGGTTTGATGCGTCTTAATCTGCATCAGGTTTATGTGCCAAAAATGAAATTGTATACCACGGATATAGATAATACGTTATAATTACGTTAAAAAATAATTTGAAAATGAAAATGGGGGAAACTGTGGGCGGGAAGAAGTTCGCCGGGTCAGCCTGTGTTAACATAAAACAAGAAGAGCCGTCTCGCGCACTTTTGACATATAACAAGAGTAGTGCTATTCGGAACATCGAAGCTGAGTGAGTTTGACAGCCAGTTTATATGAAGCAAATATAAACAAAACGCAAACGAAGTACCTTCTATGTCGTGAATCGCGCTCCCGCGGCCTCAAACGGTTAACACGTTGACTGTCACGTTAGTCACCATTTGCTGACACCGCAGTTTAGGCTGCGTCAGTCACCGGTGATTGACAGTATGACATATGATAATAAAAGTAACTAATGTAAGCTTATAAGCATTTCCTTTTCGAATAAAGATAACTTCCACTAAGATAAGAAGCGATGGTCCTAATACGGTTAAAAAATTCCATAGAGTCGCTTAAAAACCGTGGCACTCAACGTGTTAAGTAAACTATTCTCTCCCACAAATCCTGCCGACGTCGACGTTAACGTTAATGATGTATGCGGATGCGTTCCTTCACGCTCACGTAACGATGTATGTGAATCACACTTTGCCTGCCCACATATTGCACGTCCCGATTATTTCGTTTCACCTAAATTCTGAGTCATCTATAACAAGTGTGTAGTTTGTCAACTACAATCCATCTGTCAACCACAATCCAAAACAAACATGTGCACATATCAACAACACCACGTTTAGCTCGATGCGTTTGTTGCAAGCATGTTGTAGGTAGAAGAATCGCACCAAAACGCTCGGAAATGAAAACGAAAAAGTTTAACATAAAAAGGAGGAGTGCCCCTGAAACGTTGTCGGATAAAATTCACGCCCAGTTCCAACCAAAACCTTCCAGGGACGTTGCTGACGATTCGGGCGACGAGGAAACCCGGCCGAAATTTAGCGAGTTTGAGGAAAATGATGCCGAGTTGGAACGAGCTGCCGGCAGCGGTTTGAGTGAAATTCGGAAAAGAAATATTGAATACTTGGATGCGGTCGATAGGAAGTATCAGGGACAGATTTCCTCCCGCAGGGAGGTTTTTGAGAGCGAAGAGGACGAGAAAGGTTCGGATGATGCTAGTTCGGAAGCTGAAGAAAGTTCTGAGGACGACGGTTATCAGCCGGGTGCTTTTGTGAAGTTGAAGCAGTATCATAATTCTGAGGAAGCGGAAGCGGACGATCGCGAGTTCGATGAAGGTACTGATTCTGAAACATATGACGACGACGCGGAGGAGAGCGATGACGACGAAGATGAAGAGAATGATGAGCAGGATGAGGATGACGTTAATGATATTTCTCTGGGAGATTTGTTGGGAAAAAGTTCAAGCGACTCTCAGAAATTTTTACAGGACGAAAATCAACAGGAATCAGTTCAGAAAGGAATTTGTGTTCAAAATCAGCTAAAAATATGGGAACGTCTTCTAGAGATGCGCATTAAGATGCAACCATGCCTGGTAACGGCCAACGCTCTTCCTCGCGAAGACAAATTCCACAGTTTCTCCAACGAGGAAACATTCAGAGAAGCCACTCAACGGACGGTTGACACCGTTGAATCCACTCTCCAAAGCCTACTTCAGCTGCAAGAAACATTGGCGGGCAGCTTTCCGGAAACGAAAGATTTGTTGAAAGTCGGATCCAAAAGGAAAGGCAAAGGCGCTGTCTCGAATGGCAAGAGCAGTAAAAATGTCCGTTTGAATGATTTTGAGCTGAGGATAGGAGAAAATTTTGCCAACTTCAAACCTTATCGGAATGATGTCCTCCAAAGGTGGGACGATCGAGCTAAAGCGTCCAGCAATGTCAAAAATGTACACCAGTCACTCAGTGTGATCAAGAAGATAGAAAACGGTATGCTGGCGAAAGACGAATTGATCCGGAAAACTCAACTATACCGAGGCGGTTATGAACTGTTCGCAAAACCTGCGCCGGAAAAGGTAGATCACACAAAAGAGGCAACCGATTGCGGCGAAGAACCGGAACCGGTATACGATGAGGAAATTTACGATGATTCAGATTTCTATCACGCACTGCTGAGAGAACTGATTGAGTATAAATCCAACGTGACGGAGAATCCGCAGGAAATCAATGCCAAGCTGGCCGAACTGCAGAAATTGCGAAGCAAGATGAAGAAACAGGTCGATACGAGGGCGTCCAAGGGTAGAAAAATAAGGTACGATTGTTATTACTTCACGAAAAAAGAATGAATGCTAACTAATCATATTTTTTTTTAGATATGTGGTTCACAAGAAGCTGGTTAATTTCACTGCTCCGGATGACAAGCACGAGTGGACGGAAGAAGCGAAGAATGAGCTGTTTGCTTCGTTGTTCGGAGGCACAAACGCGGGTACGGAAGGGTAGAAGTCGTTCGATCTGTGAGGACACGAACTGGCAGGATGAAGAAAGGCGAACGAATTAGTCTAAGGGTGGGTTTAGACTAGTGATATATTCATGTGAATAAATATGATGAGATTTATAGAAATCGCATCAACCGTTTACACTAGCGTGAACTTTTATAATGAATATATTCATATTTTCGATGAATTTATTCACCGGAAGTAGAACTGCATCCAACTTTAGTGATTTCTCACCAGTGAGAAATTCATAAGCGTTTACATATGCTGAATTTATTCAAGTTATATATACCTCGAATAAGTGTATCACATTTATTCTCACCCGTTTACACCTATTTTCACGTGAATAAATCCATCTATAGCTATAGATCTCCCTAATGTAAACCCGCCATAATAAATATAAACAACCCTATTCTGTATTCCGACCGATTTCCATTTCGTTCGAAACCATTATTTCGTTCGAGTTATAATTTCACATTCCCTATTTCGAACGTTTTACCCATTTAATGTTTGAAGAGAAACAGATTGAACAAAATGCAAAAACAACTCGAACGGAATAGACCTCCCTTAGCCCCCACAATTCTTTGGGCGAATTTCGGTACTTTCAAATTTCGTAACCGTGGGTCTCCTCCAGATTCTGGTTCGTTGGAATAGCGACATCGATGTTGCTGACTTTGCGGTCGCTCTTGTCATACATCATAATATCAGGGTGGTTGTGGTGGATCGATATGTCGGTGAGAACAGTGCGATCCCAGTACAGCTTGAAACGGTCATTTTCCAGGACAGGTGCAGGCAGGTACCGGTAGTTTGGTACGTTGTCTTCCAGTAGAGCACATTGGAGCGCTAGTTGTCGATAACAATACGGGCCACATTGTTATGACGCTCGGTGTAGGCTGCGTTGGCCAAATCGGGACAGCTTCCCATAATGTGCTCTATGTTTTCACCTGGTTGATGACACATCCGGCAAATGTCATCAACGTCTTGATGCAAGACGTACCGCCTGCAGTTTCTCGTCGGCGTTATCCTGTCCTGGATGGCTATCATGTCGGCTTCGACTACTGAAGAGAGTTCACCACGCGTTAGCCACAGATTAGATGCGGCCTTGTCGACGTCCAGTTGATGGGGGTGGGCACCATGCACTGCCTTCTGCTTCCAAGCTGCATTCTTCTCCTCCGTCTTGATGTCGGAGCTGTCGGAATCTAATATATTTATAGGATTCACCACGAACCATGTCTTTTATCAACTCGCCGTCATAGACCTCGTAGCCTCCGGATTCGGTAAGCTGCCCTTTAAGCAGATGGACACAGCGTCGAGGCCGAACATGTCGAGATCGAACTCCATGCAGATGTTCCTGCTTATGTCTTCCCCATCACTAAGGTGCAGGGACGTGCTCCACTGCCTCATAGTATGCTGCAGGAACCTAACGACGACGGGATCAATTTTATAGAGCCCCAATACCCGGACGAGAAACGCAGAAGCTTTGGCGGTAATGATGTTGCTAATTATTTTGTACAGACTCGATAGGCACGTTATCGGTCTGTACTTTGATGGGTTCGGTGTATTGCTGTCTTTCGGGAGGAGGAAGGTAACGCCACGGGTGGCGTATTCAGGAAGGTTGTGTGGGTCACGTAGCACCTTGTTGAAGCACTCAGCTATCTTTGGATGTGCGACAGTCAGCTTCTTGTGCCAGAAGTTCTGAACACCATCGGGGCCCGGTGCTGCCCAGTTCCTCAGGTATCTCGATGATAGCTGGCATCTCTCCAATTTCACTACAACTCTCCTCCTCCCGTCTCAACTACATTTGCCCTTCGCGATGTTGTACTGGAATCTCCCAAATACCAGCCCAGAAGTTCGTCACGTCGCTAATATCTGGCAAACCTTCGCGGTAGTCGGGCTTCTCGTCGCTAATGTGGTCGTAGAACGCTTTTTCGTTAGCTCTGAACATCCGATTTTGTTCCTGGCGCTTTGCAGAGTCAGAGTAACGTTACGGCCGTTGTGTTAGGACGCTTAATTGCTCTTTTGTACGCCTTCAGTTTTCCAATTGCGGCGCGCTTGTTTAGGATCCGTTGCTCCAATCTCCTTCGCCATAGAGGCTCACGCCTTTCACGGAGATGTTGGAGCAGTCCGCCTCTTGGTCTTATACGTTATCCTAAACTTTTAGCGGTCGCCACAGCAACACAGTGAACATTCAGTTGCAGCTCCTCCATGTTCTCAGCATCAACCAAGTGCTCGCGAATGAATTGCTCAGCCGTACTGAACTTCGTCTCGACACATCGCTTACTCTGTTTGTTCTGGAGCTTAGTTCCCTCTGCACCTAAATTAATCATTAATTTTGAACAGTCCGAAACAGCAAAAAATCAGGTATTGCCACGTCACACAAGTATTTGACTGACAACAAGCCAATCTGATTATAAAATATTCTGCAACTGATGATTCTTATTGGAAATTTTCCTAATTTTACAATTACACTGATGGACATAAATATTCGGCATATGCATGAATCTACCACGAATGTTTTTTTACTTTTACTTATATGTTATTCAAGTGAAACAATATAGTCTTATTATAAATTTACGTTATTGGGAAATCAAAACAATGAAAACAATTGCTTATTTTACAAAAATCATAACTTTATCTTCAAATTCAGCTGGACAAAAGTATTCGGCACTTAGAACATTTCTCCAAAAAAACATTTCTGAACAAATTATCTAGACATTTAATATCTTGTGTTTAATCCTTTCTGTGCAATGACCTCTTTCAATCGATATGTCATTGAGTGTACCAGCTTCTCGCATACTTTAGGCTCGATCTTATACCATTCTTCACGAAAAATATCTTTCAGCTGCTTTTGTGATGTTACATGATGTTCACGTACACGTCGATCTAAAACATCCCACAAATGCTCTATGGGATTCATATCCGGTGATTGGGGTTGCGTTTTGTGCTGATAGGGTGTATTATATAGCAGCCAGAGGCATACCGCTTCCGCAGTATGTTTAGGGTCGTTGTCTTGTTAGAAGTAGAAATTGCTCTCTATACCCAACTTTTCAGCACCTTTCTTCATATTTTCTTTCAAAATATTTGAATATTGCTCCTTTTTCATGATATACCAATCAATACCAATTCCCCGTAAACGGATGCTGCCATCAGCCCCAGACCATGACTGATGCACTTCCTTTTTCACGGTAGCTTGAACATTTTTCTTCTGCAGCTCAGTATCCGGTTTTCGCCATACCAATACCCTTCCATCTGATTTGTGAACATTGAATTTGCCCTCATCGGAAAACAACACATTGTTCCAGAAACTAATCGAGTGATTTTGGTAATCTTTCGCAAAGTTCAACCTTTTAGCCTGATTAACCTTGCTAATAAGAGGCTTCTTACGACAAACACGGGCTTCATATTGGGCATTATTCAACACTCTGCGCACCGTTCTGGAAAGAACATCTTGCCCACTGAACTCCAGCAGCTCTCCTCGCACTTTTGACGAAGATGTTTTTAGTTCTTTCTCAATAATTTGTATTATTTTTCGCTTTTCTCTATCCGTTAACTTGCAAGGACTTCCCGTCCTAGGTTTTTTGTCGAAGTTATCGCTGTTCTTATAACGATTGATAATATCCTGTACCGTTGTTCTTGGCATACCAACACTCCTAGCTATTTCGGAAACTGTGTTATTCATTTTGAACAAATTCAAAACAATTTTCCTTTTCTCCATCGTAGTTTCCTTACATTTCCTGCCCATTTTGTTACCACGGAATAAAAATTATACGAACGCAGCCGATTTTTATTAAAAATATACAAAAGTGATTAAATGTGTCAGGTTCATTCATTAACAGTGTTTCCAGATCTTTAGGGATCGATAAATTAACATTTTTTTCAAGGTGACGAATACTTCTGTCCAATTAAAAATGTGGAACTCGGCCTTTTTCTTTCCTGTAATTTATTAAAGCAGGGTAAATCATTGAAAACTTCTACTGCCTAGATAGAGTACACTTCACAGAATCTACTGCACCTGCACAGTTGAGTTTATTTTTTGTGTATGTGATACAAATGCGATAAATTAATTCATGACGAATACTTATGTCCACCAGTGTACATCGTTTAATTTTGTGTGCTTTATTCATGAAAACGCAAAAAAATAATGTTTGTAGTGAGTCAAAATGTTATTACGTCACACTGGAATGGATCGTATACTTTTCGTGACGTGACAACAACTTCTGGAGACGGTTGATACTCCTCTCTTTGTGGACCGATTTCAACCAAATTTTGTGGGTTGTTGGCATTCATTGTTTGCTCAGAGAAACACAAGCATAAAAATGTTTGAACCTATGTAGTTTTTTAAACTCGCCTCTCTCAAAGATTGGTGCATATAAATTAAATTTGTTACAAAAAATTTATGGTATAACTAGTGATTATTCAAATAACGTTTCCAATTTTCTCCTAAAACTAGATTTGAAATTTGGTTCTCTGGTGCATAACCTCATGGAATGGGTCAGATGATAACGGTCGTTTCACCAATTCCGAAGCTGAAACTTCGAAACATTTACTGTGTCAATGCAGTACACTTATTCAGCGAAGACTGCGGATACTTGGAAAGGGCATTCTTATGCCTAACGAGATTGGGTTTTCTGAACCAAAAAAACTAAGGAACACCACGAAGGATGTTATACCTTTGGGGTGAGGAAGGGGGAGGGGGTTATGTACAAAGTCCTAGTGCGACTATCACTTATTCACTGAGTGATGGAACGAACTGAAACTACATAGCATACATAGCAAACTGGAGTGAACTACAATAGATCAAACTAATGGTCGCAATGGTACAATGCTCTTACAGAAGAATAAGAAGAAGATTAGCCGCGGCTCCGGCAATGTCTCGATGATATCAAAAAACTGATGGCGGCCTACCATAGTTTTTTTTTTTATCCAAAATATATATTTCATTAAGGCTCATATGGCGTCAGCCTAACGGGGCCGGGAGTTCAATATTTCGACAATGTTTGCTTACAACTATGTTAGTAATATGTAACCGATTACTCGCGGTTGGCTCGAGGTTAGTATTACAAGTGTTCTCATAATTGGTATGTTGCAGTCTTCGATGCTCTGTACGAGTGCCCGACACGGGATACTTCCTATTGGGATGCAGCTGACCATTTATCAGCAACGCCCCCCTAGTCTGACCCCATATCTAGCGTGATGCGTCTTTCACACCTTTCCATAGTTCTGGGAGGAATATATATCGAGGCAATGCAGAGGTCTTTGCCACTGATTTGTGTCTGGCAAGCGACAACTTCAATGCCTGTCATCGATGGGAGAGTTACTCTATAAAGAGTGACCTTTTTATATATCGGGGCAATGCAGAGGTCTTTGCCACTGATTTGTGCCTGGCAAGCGACAACTTCAATGCCTGTCATCGATGGGAGAATGACTCTATAAGGAGTGATCTTTTTTATACCCAATATTACGCCACCAAACGAGTTGAGTCGAGCCGTTTTCACATCACAGTCAGAATTGTGAATTAAAATTTAAATTGATCTAGTTTAGGAACGATGCATCTGCAATTCAGTTGTGTGACAGTGGTCAAATCATTGACCTCTTGTGCTGAATCAGGCATCGAGGGAAATGAACGCTACTAAAAAGGCACATTTTCTTTCAAGAACGTTTTCACTACCGGAAACAAACATAATACTATGCTGTTAAGAGAGTCATTAATATTCAAAGCGATCTATGACGGTTGAACGTAAGAATGAAATATTTATTTACTACCCGAACTCATTCGATTTTATTGCGTATATTGTGCCGATACACGTTTTCATCTGGCTGGATGAAGGCAACCATTTCTCCACGTACCAGACTAGCGAAAAATTGTCCAATGGAAATAGTATTTGTAGCTGGTCCCATCTTAACACCGTCCGTATCGGCTTGCTTCTGATGGCAGCTTCGATCACCCCAGAAACTACTTGCCTTTGGTGCAATGTAAATTATGGTGATATTCTCCTTTGCATACGACCCTATGTTGAAAATCTCCAAGCTGTCCAAATTGGTGTAAACTCCTCGTATCCAACGAATCATCCCAGCAAAGGGAAACTGTAGAATAGTTCTCCGGATCGTCATCAGAAGGTATGACACGCAGTAGATGCCAAAGCGCAGCTGAAAGAATGTGCCATTAGCATGTTTGAGTGATGCTCGATTGACTAATAAAAGTTGACTTACCGTGGCGAAAACAACGTAATACACTAAAATAGTCGGAAGCAGAAACAGAAGTACGGCAAAGGTTAAAGTGGCCAGAAACAGCTGACGATTCATGTACTCGTGTGATTCCACACGATCTCGCAGAACGTTTTTCTTTTTTCCCAGAACAATCCGACACAAAGCGCGGATACCACCGATTTCGATGCGATAAAGGCTGAAAGTGGAACCCCTTTGGAATGTTTGACGTGTTCATCGTGGACTGAATTCTACTCACACCGCCGCGTATATGTAGAAGCAGTGGGCATGCAAACTGATAAGTATGATGAGATCCGAAAGCATCGCCAGCTGGAATGATAGTCCTAACAGTCCCAATATTGATAGGGGGATGAACAGGAAATGTATCGCCGGCGAAACTATGATGAGGAAAGTCCACCAGAGATCCACGTGGTACAGAAAGCAGTTTAGGAAAAAATCGTTCAGTGGTGCATTCAGCTTCAGACCGATTGGGCTTCCGCGGAGAGTTTGTAGCAACTCTCGGAGATAGTGGACCACAATCTGTGAAAATGAATTGTTAGACTATGTTGTGAAAACGCCACGACAGCGATTAGAATACCTCAGCATTCCCCATGAAATGGACGCCAGGGTTGCCGAAGTAGAGAACCATTGAGAGCACTGCCACACCAAATCCTATATCAAAAATAAGGGCCCATTTTGCACTAAGATGATAGATCCTTCGATAATTCATCGATAATGCAATGCTACGATTTGAAAAATTACCTTTTATATCCTTTAGTCTCAATGCTCGCCGTCCATTCCGAGAAGTGATAGAACAAGGCAGTTTTCCTGAAAAGTACCCTCAATATCAACGCTAGAGGTCCCAAAACACACCTCATCGTCTTAATAAACCGGCTATGTGTCGAGTATTCCAGGAAATCTTGTATCGTCAAATTTTTCCGCGGCTTTGAAGACTTTATCAATCGTGCCAAATGCAGCAAGTCATTCCCATTCTCATCCATTGGCAGTACATTTTCGGCTAAGTTTCCAAACCCTTTCTCGTCGTATATAATCAACACCTTGTTGAGCGTCTCGATGGTGACTCCTTTTACCTTGGTGGTGACATGTTTAATTCTTCCCCGGTCGGAAATGGACAGTCGGAGGAAATTTTCTTCCAACAGCAGCGCGTCTCTATGTTGGGTAGTAGGATCCGTGGATTCCTGCAGCCGCCTGTAGTCTGACTCGCTGCAGATCTCACCTATCAGGTACGTTCCCGGCAACAATTTACTGTCCAACACCACGAATCGTATCTCGTCCCGCTGCACCTCGATTAAACCGAACAGCTGGCAGAAGGTGCAGTTCTCTACCAGCTTCGATGAGAGGTAGATTTTTACGTTCATTCCGGAATACGTAGAATTTCGGTCATTTGATGAATCCTACGATGGAGACTTCCGGAGCGAGCAAGCAAAACTTAGAGCAAAACAAGGGTCATGGGAAACAAATTCTTGTGAGAGGTGATGTTTCTGAAGGGTTTATTTGTTTCGTGAGCTACACGCCGTACACGCCTATTTAGAATCAAGGCGTTGTACTATAGGTGGACCGCAATGTCAAAATTGCTGTTCGACCATTGCTCGTAAAAAAACAAATTTGTTTACAAAACAAATCGTATCTTTTGGTGACAAATGCATTCGTTGCCAGCTCGCGCTTTACTATCGAATCATAACAGTGCAGAAGAATGTTTTTAGTATATCTTTTCGCTTCTAGCTGCGCAATCGATGCCTTTCTTTTCAAGCAAAATGTACTTCTGTTTGGCTCCCATCAGGGAGGCGGGGTGGCGGGAAAAAGAGTACTATCAGCTTATGGCGATGGCGACAAGAAATAGCGCTGATTGTGGCTCCACTTATTTTGCTCAGTGTGGAGGAGAATGCTGTGCATATACCGGGAAGGAGATTATCAGATCTGGAAACATGCAACATTGGGGGTTGTCCACATACCATGGTAACAGAAAAACCATGATTTTGAACACCCCGTCCCCCTCCCTGGACAAACTTAAACATTTGATATATCCCTCCCCCTGTTGTCTACGAGGACATTCTACCATTTCAGCCTGAAAAGTCCAAAATTAAATTTGTTTTCCGTAATTCTGATCACATCTAATGATATTATCAATAATAACCAAACATCAAGCTACTATTGCGTTTAATAATTCGTTTACTTTATATTAGTTTTATTCATGCGCCAATGTCGATTTGATTAGTGGAGAAACATTGTTTTAAGTTATTTGTACCCCAAAACAGGAAAAATGAAAAACAAGTTTTTAAACTGATGAAGGGATAGTCATACTTTCGACAGGTAATACATGAACCCGAACAGCATATGAATACATTGCTCGTAATATCGACAAATTTCGTCTTTACATATTATCCACCAGTTCGCACATCAATCGATCCAGTGGGTTGCAGCCTTCGCCTCGACCTTTACCCACATCATCATCGTCCCCTGTATCCATTTGCTCTACCGCACCGGTAAGCCGATCGGATTCCGTCAAATCCGGTAGCGAAGCAAACGCATTCTTCACCATCTCCCGTACCTTCTCCAAGTGGTTCTGAAATCGCTGTGCCGTTTCTATCCGTTGTCGCTTCTGAAGCTCCATCATAACCCGAAGTGTTTCCCTCGCTTGGTGGGGTCGGAACTCGTTCAGCAGGTGGTGAATGTGAACGAATAGCAAGCTTAGATCCTCTATCTGTTTTGAGCAGAGAGAATGTCTTCGTTTTCGATTGTGGGATAACTATCGAGCACTTACCTTTTCTGCCCTCCTCGGACTATCGGGATAGTGTACAAGCAGATCGATCAAATCGAGAAAATTCACCAACAGCGAATGGTTCAGCTTTTTCAATTCCTTTCGCCGATCAAAGTGTTGCGGATAAAGTCGCTTGAAGCCTTGTGCTTCCAGCGGTCTGATAATGTTATCGTCATTGCTGAACGGGTTACCGAACATTGTGTACCCATCCTGAATCGGTGGAGGTGGTTTCGGAGCCCGATTCTTCCGAATGTTCTCATCGGTGAAAAGGTTGATGTACTGGGCCGGTGGCAGTGGGAGCGAACTCACCTGAATTGCATCCGCGTTAGACATTCTCTGGGCGCTGTTCGACCTGGTTGTAAGCTTACAATTTTGGATAGTCTCTGGGGGAAATAAAGTAAAATAATTTCCCGAAATCAAAAGAACGAAGGCATTTCGTTCTTATCTCTTCGGCTATATATGCGAACAATTTTGACGTTTTGACGTTTCACGTTTTTTGTTTTGTTGTCTACCTACAGTGGGTGCAACCGGTGGACGCTGAGCAACGTCAGTTACTCAGTTACCCAGGTATGCTATTGGACTAATTTAAATTACTGGAAAGGTAAGAAATTGTCTAAATTTATATTGAGTTCGCAATATTCTTGTAATTTAGTGCAAAGTGGAGAAGTTTTATTTTCCAAAAAAGTTAAATATTCAATATGAAATATAAAATATTATACAAAAATATTGTGAATATGATCTGATTGTTCAGCATGTCAGTGGGTATAACATGTTTGTTCATCAGTGATGCCAGATGTGACGACATTCTTTTCTATTGTAATTCTATAGAACTTTTCGAAATTTGTGAGTGAGTGGTAAGCTCTTGATCTTTTGTTTGGTCATGGTTCTCACATTATCTGTCCTCTGGTATACAAGACCTTACAGATGGAGAGTTGAAAGGTTTCTGTATTGATAAAACAAAAATATTTTTTTTGCGTTTGCACTCCATTTTTAGTCCTTTATACCAGGGTCAAACATACAGCTGTACTAGCGTTGCACGTTTACAACGTTGTACAGGTACCATCGTAGCATAACAGATATACTTTGGTTGTACATTGTATCGCATGTCAAACTGACAATCAGAAATTTGATCAATTTTCACTACATATTTCAATGAGAAAGGTTTTTATTTAGCGTCTAAACTATCAAACACAACAAACAAGTTTCCAATCTGAGTTATTAACTCAAGATAAAGCCAATGAAAAGAATGTTTACGAAGTGTTTTGATTCGGTTTCTTTGTGCTACCCACCACTAACCGTCTGTGGCGTTGCGTACAGTACAACTGTAGCCATGTACAGCGGTAAAACAGGTCGGTACAGGTACAGCGATTGTACCGAGTTGCTTGCATGGTTCTAGCGCTGTACATGGTGACAGACATACAATTTTCGAAGTACAACGCTAGTACGTCTGTCATAAGTATTATTGTGTTATCCGCGATTTCCATTATCCGGGATTATTTTGCGGATAATCGGGGTTCTGCTGTCTTCACTTCACTTTTTTGTTTTTAATAGGCTTCAAACTTAGGGGGCTCTATTGTACTGTGAAAACCTAATTTTGTGGACGTCACTTTTTTTTTGAAGATGTGTGTTTCTATATACGCGCGCATAATGATGCGTCGCCGCGTTTTTTGTTTTTGTGAAAATGCAACTTGTGGACATATCGACGGCGCCAGTGGTTGTATGGTTAGCGTAACAGCCTCACAATCCGATCGGCCTGGGTTCAATCCCAGCTGGCGTCGTTGGGATTTTCTGAGGCGAAAAATCTCTGGTTACGTCTTCCTTCGGAGCGGAAGTAAAAGAAGTTGGCCCGGCTCATGAGTTGTTGAGTCTGATAGGTAGGAACAGGTGGAGTCGCCTCCCTGATGTCGGTGATTGGCACTAAAGTGGCGGAAATAGGCCGACGAAAAATAAGCGAAGATAAAAAAAAAACTTGTGGACAGAGGAAGGGCGATTTTTGTCTTGTGGACAAGCGCGGATAACACGCTCTGCACGACTGAAAAAAAAAATCAAAGACGATGAATTGCTAGCATTATTGGATGAAAACTTTGCTCGAAACCTTAGAAGAACATGAAAAGAACTAAGAGATACGAACATAATATAACACAAAGTCATTCTCCTTCACGATAACGCTTGCCTGAAACTGGCAAAACCTTCAAGAAAGCATTGACGCAGATCTAATGGAAATACAGTATATGATGTATCTGCAACATTGACGCAGATCTAATGGAAATACAGTATATGTCGACTGCAACGCACTTATGCCAGCGCTTGATCCAATCCTCGAAACATTTATTATATTCGATTTGCGGTATGGCCATCAGCGCCATCTTCAACGAAACCGCTCCGTGGAGCGGTTTCTTGAGTCGTTCGAATTGGAAAAAGTCACAGGGAGTCAAATTCGGTAAATTCGGTGGTTGCTGAATGATATTCGTTTCGTTTCTAGCCAAATGTTCGCGGATAACGATGTTGTTGCAAATTCAATTCCATTTTGCAAATTGTACAAAAACGAGGCACGTACAATAGTAGATGTGCTCAATACAGCGTTACTTTTAGAAATGTATTCGGGACAATTCCAGTACCAGAGAGAACTACTGGAACAATTCTTTGGACCTCTGGGTCCTAAATCTGGGTGGGTGGGATTTTGGTTCAGCGGAATAGCGATATATCGATGATGATGACCTTGCAGTCGCTCTTGTCGTAGACCATTATATCTGGGCGGTTGTGGTGGATCGAGAGGTCGGTCAGAACAGTGCGATCCCATACAGCTTGAAACACCAGAGCATTGTATCCTCTGTTAGCGGCGTCGACAGCCTGTTATATCCCGTTTTGGCCGGCGCGTTCTGCGAAATACTCGCGCAGTTGTCGTACCTGGGCAACACACAGTGCAGATATGTCGACGATTCTAAGTCCCTCTTCTTTGCGTGGTAGTGTTATTCTCTCCAGTGCCGATTGAGGATGGTGCATTCTGTTCTCATTCTGCCTTTCATTTCGGAATCCGAGATATTTATAGGATTCGCCACGAACCATGTCTCTTATCAACTCGCTGTCATAGATCTCGTAGCCTCCGGATTCGGTAAGCTGCCCTTTCAGCAGATGGACACAGCGGTACTTGTCGAGGCCGAACTCCATGCTGATGTCCCTGCTTATGTCTTCGACAACCCGGATAGCTACACCTAGACGCTGACGTGAATCAGCGTAGACCTTGAGATCCATGTGAAAGGTATGGGTCACCTCTTCGTGGGCGGCGTCGCCATACCTTATCTTATAGCCATGACCGTTTCTACTGAGCGTCCTACTGAGGGGACTGCAACACATTTTCCCCAACTCTGAGGAGCAGAGATGTGCTCCACTGCCTCATCGCTTGCTGCAGGAACCTAACGACTGCGGGATCAATTTTATAAATCTCCAATACTCGGACGAGAAACGTGTGAGGTAAGGATTCATAAGTGTTGAAGTAAGGTCAACGATGGCAGGGATAAGAAAGGTCCAAGTTTTTGAATACCGTAGAAACGTGTATTAAAATCTTTCTGTAAGTTCACAAATTGATACATTTATGGATAGGATTATGATTAAATGAAAAACCTACGTTTAGTACAGGGTTTTCCAACTTTAAATTCCGAAAGGTAATTGAAATAAAACACACTTAGAATTCGAATTTCGATGAAACTTTTATTTCAAATTAAAGTTTGGTATATGCCATTATGTGTGAAATACAACATCATTCAAATGGCCATCTAGGGCTTCCTCGCACACCTTGATCCGGAACAGGTAATTTTCGATGACTTTTCGGCACATATGAGGCGGTATCTCGGTCATAACTTCACGAATGTTGTCTTTCAAATGTTCAAGTGTTTGCGGAGAGTTGACATAGACACGGTATTTCGCATAACTCCACAAAAAAAGTCTAGCGGGTTCAAATCGCATGATCTGGACGGCCAATTGGCATCACCAAAACGCGAAATTATGCGTCCCTCAAATTTCGTTCGCAATATGGCCAAGTTTTGTCGTGTTGTGTGGCACGTGGCGCCGTCCTGCTGAAACCACATGTCATCCGTACCCATATCTTCAATTTGTGGCAAAAAAAAGGTTAACATGCGGCCATAGCGCTCACCATTTTCAGTTACCATCTCGCCATCCTCATTTTCAAAGAAATACGGCCCGATGACTCCACCAGACCATAATGCGCACCAAACAGTGACTTTTGGCGGATGCAATGGCCTCTCAACAATCACGTGTGGATTTTCTGAGCCCCATATACGGAAATTTTGGGTGTTCACATAGGCATCGAGCTCGAAATGTGCCTCATCGCTGAAGAAAATTTGATGCGAAAATACAGCATTTTGCTGCTGTTGTTCGTTCACCCAATCGACGTATGCGCGACGCATTCCATGGTCACCACGCTCTAATTTTTGTACCAGTTGGACTTTATATGGATGTAGGTGCAAGTTCAAATGCAAAATTCGCCACAATGATGTGTTTGACAAGCCCAATTGCTGAGCACGCCGTGGAATCGAAACATTCGGGTCATCCTCCACACTGGCAGCAACAGCAGCAATATTTTCGGCCAAACGCACATTACGATGATGCACAGGTTTCACAATATCCGCTACGGATCCAGTTTGTTCGAATTTACGCACTACATTAGCGATTGTGTGCTCTGTAGGCCGTCTATGACGACCAAAATCTGTCCGTAATGCTCGAAAAACATTTGCCGGTTTTTCATCATTTTTATAGTATAATTTAACAAAATTAACACGTTGTGCGATGCTAAAACGATCCATATTGTAAAATGGCAGACATTCAACTAACGATATGAGGCTTTGGTTGACAGCTATGTCAAACGGTTGTCAGCGCAGGGCTGTATACATTCGGAAGCCCGAAATGGAAAACCCTGTATATTCTTATCGCTGGTGAATCTTCGCTTATAACTTGCGTCACGCGCTGTGGGCGTGGAACCTTCAGAATGGAATGGCTCCTACATCATAGTGCAAAGGTTCTTAAGATGTTTTAATTGTACATACTTCATTTTGTATCATTCCTTACCTTATACAATAGTTCAGAATTTTAACTAGCTTTAAGTTCAAATTAAGTGCAATATTGCCAAATCGATTTCTAAGGTTACCTTAATAAATATATTTAATTTAGCATAAATCCATATAAATTAAGAGAACTTTAGATGTATTTACCAAGTAAGTAATCCTAATGTAGTTTAATAAGTTCACAATTAGGATTAAGTACAATTAACTAATTTGAATGTAGCGCGAAAGAATAAACCCCTCAAACACTCCTATTCATTCAGTTGGATATTGTGGAATTCTATTGTGTTTAAAACCATGACAAACCGTTTGCTATGCTGATGTTTGACGTTTCTCGCTGTCGGGCAAGTCTTCTGTCGCTCCGCTCGCATTGTGAGACGCACCGACCGAGGGGTCGTGACAATAAGCATTCCGATAGTCTATGTAGGTCATACTGAGGTTTTGCTGATTATCTACCATTTGTCCGACTATGACTGCGTCGATGATGGCCTGGTCTCTGCCGCCATGCCTATCTTTTCTGCTCTTCTGTGATAATATGATGTTGTTCGCAGTGGGCAAAAACTTTGGCGGTTATGATGCTGTTCAGTATTTTGTACGGACTCGATAGTCACGTTATCGTTTTGTCCTTCGATAGGTTCAATGTGTTGCTGTCTTTCGGGATGAGGAAGGTTGTGTGGGTCACGTAAGGTGAGTGTTGAAGCACTTAGCTATCTCTGGATGTGCGACGGTAAGCTTCTTGTGCCAGAAGTTCTGTACACCATCGGGACCCGGTGCTGCCGAGTTCCTCAGATATCGCGAGACTTCGCGGATATAGTTCCCTCCGACGATGATAGCTGGCATCTCTCCAATTTCACCACAACTCTCCTCCTCCCGTCTTAACCATATTCGTTCGTCGCGATGTTGTACTGGGGTCTCCCAAATACCAGCCCAGAAGTTCGTCACGTCGCTAATATCTGGCAAACCCTCACTGTAATCGTCGCTAATGTGGTCGTAGAACGCTTTCTCGTTATCTCTGAACATCCGATTTTGTTCTTGGCGCTTTGCAGACGCATAATTAGTGTACTAGTGCGTCCAGTTTTTCCGTCAGCTGGTGAGCTCCCAGCTGGCGAAGTTCAGTAGGTCGCTCGATCTTAGCAACTTGGCGGCATAATTCCGCCGATCTACTGCCTCTTTTATACGCCATCGGCCTTTCGGTGCGCTTGTTTAGGATCCGTTGCTCCAATCTCATTCGCCATGGAGGCTCACGCCTTTCACGGAGATGTTGGAGCAGTCCGCCTCTTGGCCTTACGATTTCCGTTAGGGAGAGCATGTTGTTGCGCACAATCGTTCTAGGCCTCGCGTTCATCTCGTTCTGATGAAGTCTCCCGACGAACTCTTTGTACGCCTCCTCGAACATGTCCGTCTCCAAAGCAGTGCAGATGTAATAGGCACGGATCACGAATCTATTCATATTGTGTGTCCACATAATTCGTCGCCTAGTGGTACCCACAAGTATGGACGACTGTCGTCTGCAAATGGCAACACGCCTCGTAGGTGCAGCGTTTATTGGGTGATGTCGATGACTGCTGATTCCGTGTGGCGGTAGCTCTTCGGGTCGAACCCGGCTGATGGCCCACTCTTGCACATCGCCCTCCAGCCGCTGGCCACTCGCTCTTACTCCCGTTCCAGGACCAGCTCCAGTTCGAGGACCTCCTCGGGCGATCGCATTCTTAAAATTCTCTTTGAACGTAGCTCCATTTTTCTGAGTGTATCTCCTTTGTCCGGAAGACAGCTGGGCTGATTAGAGTCCCACCTTGCCAGAGGAACCTTTTCGGGGCGCCCTCTAACAAGGAACCTAACAAGGAGGCGCACCTCTAAGCCCCAGTGACCCGGGAGGCCTTCCTAGCGCTTTTACTCGCTCGCGTCGCCTCACTTAGCCACTTTCGACACCCGTTCTCAGAGCCAAGATCAGGTGTGTGTTTCCAGTTCACGCACGATCTAAAAATTCCGTCATATGATCTTCGTGGAGGCATGGAGGCGTGGAGGAGCATTTGAGACCAACAGGCAGGCTCCTACCCTATTGTTGATCCCCATTTGAGAACCTGTTTTGTTTTTTCGTATTGTAGTGACTTTCAACACTTTTGGCTGGCTCGTCACTTTACTTCCATTTCGTAAGAATGTAGGGAGTGAGAATCGAACTCGTTACCTTAAGTGTGAGAGGTACGGATGTTACCACTAGGCCAGATCGCATCCACAATCGCATTTTTTCATTCGGCTGTTAGACGCATTACCATTAGAATACATCCTTAAATTCATTGAAATTTTCAGCTGTGTCAGAGCTGGGTTTAATCATGTTTATTTAATCGATACATATATTTAACAATGTCGTCTTTCAACGTGAGAGTTTTTTTTATCCACTGTTCAGTTAGACCGTAGAGCAGGACAGTTGATATGTGTTTCCATTGTTGTGTTGTTAATAACACAAATAAAGCTAAAATTATTGATGATTTCAGTGCATGCAATGCACTTTTAATTAGTTTTAATCACAATTTCAATTTTTTACTTACACGGGTCAAAAATACAATCACATTTGTGTACAATTTTTATCGATAGCAAAATATGGTTTAATAATTGAACAAGGAGGTGATTTGTCACAGTGTAGCATGCTGAAAGTTTTTGAGTCCGCAATGTTCACATTGAAATCTTGTTATTAATAGCATGAGATAAGTGAAAACAGCGATACATTATGCCTGCAAAGTTGAATTTCAAACGCACATGCACATTCTACCGTCTCCTGATTCGAGATTAAATTATTACGAGCGCCACACTTTGTGTGGGGCACCTATGCGAAAGGTTTCATCCAGCCTTTGCCCTCGTAACCCGCTTGACGATATCACTTGTTCGCTTTAATTTGACTTCCTCCGATACGGCGACCGAAAGCCACTGCCCGGCGAAGCGTCAACATGTTGACGAAGGTCACGTTCATTCACAACCACCACCGGCACTGTCGGTTAGCTCCTCCAATTCTGACCGTTGGGGTGGCAATTCCGTGTGTCGATTCGCATCCTTCTGCGCAGCACGTGACTTCTTCGGCACGGTCGGGCTGGTGCCGAACCTTGTCGATTCGCTTCGGCGATGTCGGTGGCTCCATTCAGAGTGGCTGGTAGCTACTTCCAATGTAACGGATATCAACAGCGGATGGGCGGGAATCTAGTCCATGGGCAGCTTCCGCCGGTGACGGTTGTCCAGTTGGGTGGCCTCTGCTATTGATCAGGTGAAAGTGAAAGAACCAAACTGTCATTGACCAAGTGATAAAGAGACCCAGCAGGGGATGACATCTCCATAATTAACGACCGAGGAAATTTCGCGTAAATGAGCCGTGATTGAGCTGGATAATTTGGTGGTGCCGGCTGGATGGAATTGGATTAGGTGCTTGGGGATCACTCGCAGTTGAGTTTGGTGAAGGGCATCAAAAAAGTATGCGTGCTGTTACCTTTAATGAGCCTTTGGAAATAAATATTGGTGTGTGGATCCAGAATGGATATCCTTATGGTTCGTTTGAACTCGTAAAAATTTGCATATTGTATAGCGCGCGTGGTGCTTTCGGAATATGAGGCCACCGAAATAAATCATTTTGATGAGTATGAACTTGTTGTGCAAGGGAATAACTGCAGGGAGCTTTGACAGTTAATTCGGATACACGGGGTGAACCTGGAACATGATAAACGTGACTTACACGTGGAAAGGGAAACAACAAAAATCGTAATAAATAAACGTAGCATAGATAAGTGTTTAATGTTGGTGTGTCTCATGAGTTCCGGTTTGTGTGTTTTTCTCCCGTTGGGATGCGTGATCGATGAATACTTGCCTCCCTCGGCTCAGTGTGAGGGGCGGAATGTCTCTTGCCCAGAATAAATCATTCTGGCAGATATAAATCACCTCGAGCATTGCAGAAAGAATGAAATGCGTTTGTATGTTCGCTGGAATATTGTGGAAGTTCGCGCGAGAAGATAGGTGCTCATAATTTGTGAATAAAGCTGAAGCTAAGTGTTCCTCATTGGTGTCTAGTTGATGACAATTGGTGCCATATACCAACGCGTTAGGTCGTTGGGAGAATTTAATGTGAAGGTCGAGAAGTGTTTTAATTGTGAATATTACATGTTTAAGTTAAGTGTCATTGTTGATGTTGATTAAAAATAATATTGCGATACATGTAATGGATATTTGTGTCTCTCATGTGAACATATTGAGTGAAACATTGATGTTGAGTTATACGGATATTTTTCGCCGACGATAAAACATGGTGAGTAATTATTTCCTGATAGAATATTGAAAATATGAGCATTTTTTTTAATTAGTTTGTAACGATCCATGTATCCTAACTTCATCTCATCGGACCTAAAAATAAGCATTCGATGAATTAGAAAAAAAGGTTCTCTTTGCACTACGGCTAGTAAGAGCCTGTTAGGCAGTTATCTTATTTCCTCCCTTTTTCCAAGGGTTCATTTCGGGAGCTTTGTTGCAACGAATCGACTTTTTTGGGCTGCGGCCCTAAACGCCTAGAATGTGATTTGCACGGACCGAGAGGCAATTTGTAAACAAATTTCCTCCGCAAGTACTCGAGAATCCCTTAAGGGTTTAATGAAAGGCAAGAAGCCCCAGTCCATCACGTCGCTGCTTTAATAGGGTCGACGGGTTTGTTCGTGATTTCAGCGTGTTTTAATTAGCGGGAAAAATCCTATCCCATCACGTTGCGGCTTGGGAAGCGAGTGTGATAATGTTCAGCGAACCACAACTAATTTGGTGAAAACCAGACTGACCGAGTAATTTAATTCTAATGCAACAAAACTGAAATATGGTTATTTACTGATAAGAATAACAAGTAATCAAACATCAATCAGTATTCTCTCAATGGGGTCAAAACTTTCTCTGAGCCTGAGCATCGTTTGAAAACAGGAATAACTTTTTGATTGCCTAGAAGAAGGAGGTATATTTTTCGGTGAAGTTATATTTCACTAACGGTTTTGCAATTTAATTTCAGATATTGCTCGAGAGAGAACTCGAACTAATTTTTCAGTCGACAGACTCATAGAAATATAATCGTATTATATAAATTTACCTTCCCCTGGAATCGGGCAATCACAGCCCGATTGAATCGCACTGAAAAAAACATTTAAATTCACAGGGAGATAAATTTGCAAATAATCTTGAATAATGTCATCTGCTGACAGTTTCCAAACAATCTCCCCATTGAAGGTATATAAATTCTCCGTTCGCTAAACGACTCACCACTCCGGGAGCACTCTTCAGCTGAAGGATTAGCTTTTTCCGTCAAATTTCTATCGCTTCGATTTCCCTTCTGCAGGGAGCTGAAGTACGAATCTCCATCGGATGGTGAATTGCTGTATAATGAAAAATGTACCATTTCCACTTCCGCCCAGATTCTGTCTTGATGGTCGTCTATCAAATTGATTGAAGAGGGAATCGATTGAAAAATCAATCAATAGCTGAAGAAACGATTTCATCTCAGCGTGGATGATTGTTCTCACCAGTGAATCCACCGGTTTTCAATGGACCAGTTTGTGAAAGCTGTTGTAATGTCACACTTTCCGTGCAATTTTTGCACGTTATCGTGGTAATCCCTTTTATTTATTTGATTTAGGTTCATCGAATCTTGTATATGTTCTGGATACGCACAAAAATTAATTCACAATTGCAATAATCTTTTTCTCACAATTCTGCATAACCTAACTAGCCTCACTTTGACTATCTTTCCTCGAAGTTTATATCTTTTCATTCATGTATCTATGGAAATAATGATCCACGAACAAAATTACGATAATGTTTTATTCGACCCGTATGCGTCCATTTCATTTCTCAGCGTTGCTTAGCGTGATTAGGGTTTCAATTTAAATTCAAAGGTGTATATATATTTATTTGGTTTTTGAGAAAGTTACAATTTTATAAAGATTTTGAGCTATCAAACTGCTTAACCAAATTTTAACCCTCCTACCAAAAATGATAGGTACATATTGCAATGAAAGATGCATCCGTTTCCAACGGGCTATTCGCGATTTTAAATTACAGTCTCGCTCCATCTATATCTGATATCACAATCAGTGCTTGGAAATGCTTGGAAACATAAATCTTTTTAGCTGAATTTCTGACCACATTCGATCATTATACCATTGCATTCGGGATACCGAAAATGAACCAACGCCAAACCTCACAATCACAGCAAGCCATTCACAGTAGATTCATCCAGTTTCGTTCATTCTCTTTTTCGTTCTGCACGGAATGTGAGCAAAAGGAAATATCCCTAGTTTTGTCATTCATTGATATTAATATACCAGTTCATTAATTATCAGCATCGTGCGCGGACACTGACGAAATGTAGAAATTCGATGAGGAAGATAACGAAGTACAGAAGGCTCATAATTGTGACAAGAAATTAAATTGTTCAAGCATGCAAGGTTTTCGTCTAAGTTAAATGCTTTCATTTTACATAGTGAATATGCAATTCCAATTCCACTTGTCAGAAATGCTTCAAAAGACTCCAATTCCGATGTAATAAAATACCGTCTTGACTCAAATTCCGAATACACGAACATGAAATGGTGATGTCCAAGACACGACCGCGATGGGAATATTTCGAGCTTCATTTTGCAAACGGATCAAACTGTGCTATAAGATTAGCGAATGGAATTGCCAACATCCAGCTTTGGCCGACGAAGTTTGCGTCGGCTACTCCGATCGATTCTGCAGAATGCTTCCTCGCCGTCCAAGCCTATGCAATCCTTAGATGTGAGTGTGCATGTAGATCTTGCTCTTTTGTTGGCATTTCCGCTTGCGCCATCGATTTGCGTTGCCCTTTCGGAGTAACTTCAAAAATAACTGAATAAGCAAGGCACTGACTCAATGAGAAAATCACACACTTATAGGGATATTGAAAATGAACGGTCACAACATTCCAGACAATTCAATAGCAATGAATAAATGTGAATGAATTCTCATGACTCGAACTTTAAGGACAGCTCAGATAGCACAGAATGAATATGAATGAACTCGGTTGTAAATTTGTTTGACATCGAATGAATGACAGCGATGACAATATATTTTCAATATTACCTAACAGGCTCAATATTTCCAAGCCCAAGTGATTCATAATAGCAGTTTTGCTCGATACAAAGAAAGAATGGAAGATACCGCACACAGTAGTGCAAATTTGTAACATTAAAAAAATCTAAATGAGATCCTTTATGAAAAACTGTATAAATAATGTTTTATTGTAAGACTAACCGTTCTCGCGACAAAACCTACTTTATATGATGTCATAACTACACAACCGCTTCGGTTCGAACTGCCTTTTGACTTTCTTTTATGATTCTGGTTTTGGTTATGATTTGTGAATTATTTCTTTGGGAAATGGTGTTTTTGGGAGCACCGTGAGATGTAATTTTGTCAAGAGATACTGAAAAACTACTTGGATATTCAATAATTTCATTGTTTCAGTGTCGCTCAAGACAGCGAGCATTCAAAAGTACATGTTAATGTTTAGTGTTAAGTTGCTCAAAGCTGCTCTAATTGGATTTTAATTGCTTGGAGAATCGTTCGCACCCCCCACGTAGTTCGAGCATTTATTCATCGGACCATACCATTGCTATCAAATACTTGTACTGAAGAGTTTCATTCTTCAATTTAGGTTTTCGGAATTTTTGAACTACATTCCCAGGACGATCTACCAATGGCTTTATCTCAAGCTTGATTTGACTCACAATTACTACGTTCGACCATCGGTTAACTTTGAAAAATCATAACTCTAAAACGAAAATAAACGTCTCTTTGGTTTCGAGATATATTATATGAAAAATCCCCACCTTCCCGAAAAAAGTATTGAAAAATATAGCGACCTTGGTTCCGAGACCATAAAAACAATAAAAAACGAATGCAATCAATAATAACTAAAACAGAATTAAATTTTTTTTGCTGCTATAATATTTTTCCAGAAAATACCAGCTAATTGTCTTTGATCTGACATGTAGATCACCTGAATCGGTCCAGTAGTTCAAAAGTTATTTTTGAAGAAAGTAATTTTTGAGAAATAAATGATTTTTCAGACCACCCTAAGGGGGTCTTTGTAGCCACATTGGTTGCGCGTTTGCTTAGTTATCGATCGATCGAGAGTTCAAAACTCAGGGCCCTCATGGACCATCTTTGTGTTGGTACAGAATAACTACGCTCACGCAACAATCATCAGCGATGGAGATCGATTCAGTGTCGAGGTCGTGGCCTCTCTCTATCCATATGCAAGCTCTGCTTGCAACAAGCTTTTGTGCTGTAAATAACACAATAATGATCATATCAGCTGTCTCCGCTGTCCGGTGGTCTAACTGGATAATGGAATAACAGAAGGAATACTCTTACGCCGAAAAATGGCAACTGTGTTACCAAATTATAGATATGATAAACATGTGACATGTGCACGATTAAAATTCGGCTCTGTTACAGCTAATATGCTAATGAGCCAGAAATAAACAAATGGGATAAAAAAAGACCACCCTAAAATGAAAATGGTCACCCTAACGAAGAAATAAAAAATGCGGGTCTAGTATTTTGCGATAAGGAACAAAACTACAACATCTCACGAAAATCTGAGAATCACTATATCGGAATGGCTGTATTAGGGTGCCAATGAAAAAGATCATCCCGAATTTCAAAAAGTTACCCCATAAAAAATGTTCACCGCGTCGAAAAAACACCATATGCAAAATATCAGCTCAATCGGACTTAGGGGAGAGAGGCGCAAAGCGGTCAAGGTTTGAGTTTTTTGAAAATCGAAAAATCACCCAAGGGGGAGTAAAGGAAATCGGGGTTTTCGAATAAAAAAATTTTGAAGCCAATTTCTTGAAATTGCATGAAACATCGAGATCTGGTGTCATCTCGAATTTTTTTGTTGTCAAAAATCGGCACTCTGGAACTTTTTTGGGGAAACAAAATTTGATTGCAAATGTCTTAAAATTGCAGAAAATAAATCTTTTTTTTTGCACTTGGTAGTTTTTCCGCCTGAAAAACCGATTTTTTTTAGATAACTGTAAATCTCGATGTGTCATGTATTTTTAAGACATTTGGCATCTTTTTTTTTTAAAAAACCCCGATTTCCGGTGATTTTTCGGTTTTCAAAAAACTCAAATTTTAACGTTTGTGACACCAGTAAATGAAGTCCGTATGAGCTAATACTTTGCACAGGGTATATTTTCGTGCAAATCAACATTTCGTAGCAAGTTCCGAAAGAAGAATCGAGATATATTCCGGAAAAAGAGTGCCGATTTTTAACAACAATTTTTTTTTCGATATGACACCAGATCTCGACGTTTCATGCAATTTTAAGACATTTTACATCAAAAAAATTTTTGGAGCGACGTCTTTATTGCGTACAAATGGTGGGCTATTCAATAATTCTCTGATGTTTTCGTACAAACATACCATATTTTTTCGTTTAACGCATGTATGAATAAATGAGTAAGAATGTGGATTTCGGTCATGTTGGCGCTTACCTCAACCATGCATATTTGGGCTCTTGGTCTAATTTTGCGTGTCGCCAAATATTTTACCGACATACAGTGCCACAAAGTTCTGAACTGTTCTCTGGTTCGCTCGATTTTTGAGTTCTCTTCCGCAGCTTTATACTAATATAATATAGAACATGCCTCTCCCATTCAAGTCTCAGCCTAAACAAGTTACGTAAAACTTCAGTTGACAAAATAAGTATTATCTAACAGCAATAAGAAAAATCGTAACATCCAAGAGAGATATCTGAACGCTCTTTCCATCCCACTGAGTGTAGAATCTCAACTCTTTAAAACTGCCATCAGAAGCAGGTTGAACAGGCGCGTGGGCATATAATCGCCGCTGCATAGAAAAAATCTGGGAATGTGGGTTGAATGTTTCAGTGTCTCTTTCAACAGGCAAGAAACACAAAAGTCCCTGCAGGAGCATAGATTTTTCTATCTCACCCCTCGAGATTTGTCTACCGTTGTAAGTCATCACAGTTTACGAACGCTGCTCTTATCAGCTATCGCTAGATTTGAATCTCGTTCGGGGAGTGAATAAAGTTCAGGTTTTATAGGAGCCGATTTGAATATTGCAGTCTCTTGTCGGAGCGGATAACGATGAATCAAGATGAATAGAGGGGAAAAGGTACGTAGAAAAAGGGTTCGTTACACTTTTCATATGAGCTTTGATTTTTGGAGAAAAAATATACAAAATATGTTTCACTGATTTAAAACTT
The DNA here is from genome assembly GCF_029784135.1 of Toxorhynchites rutilus septentrionalis. Classification (NCBI taxonomy): domain Eukaryota; kingdom Metazoa; phylum Arthropoda; class Insecta; order Diptera; family Culicidae; genus Toxorhynchites; species Toxorhynchites rutilus. The sequence goes on along the minus strand of NC_073744.1, from coordinate 15,265,263 downwards.
CTCTTCTGGGCAATTACGAGTGGAAAAATGTATCTGCAATACAGCCAGCTTACATCATCTGCGGTATTACAGCTTTCTACGGGAACACGTTTCCCCCATCAGCTTTCAAGTGCCATTAGTGGGATATGGGCGAAAAGACTCACCAAAAAGCATTGCAGCACTCAACGGTGCAAAGCAATTTCCGGCAATTTTAGGGCGAAAAAAAAAGAAGGCGGTCGTGTTGTAATTTTGAATGTTTTTATTGTAAAAATATAAGCTGGGAGAAGGGATGAGATTCGCCCATTCAATGAAAAAAAAAAGTTTATCCGTGTAATTTTAAAATGATTCGGTATATATGGAATACTGCATTTGCATAGATGTTCAAATATAAAACGAGTTCTTATACTGAGCAGAAAAATGGGGAAATCAATATTTTTTCAACGATGCAAAAGGCCGAGCAAACATAACTTTTGACCGGGTGATTACATTACTCACAACAAGAGTGGTTAACGTGATTACAGAAATAAGGAGGAAAAACACAAAATACTCAGCACAGAACCACCAAACTTCATAGCCATAAAAAATATCCGCAAATATGCCGAGTGAAAACATCCCCCACGGGAAAACGTGCTTCCTAGGGCAGGTTCCACTGCAATCCGCAAATCAACGGCCAGAGAATGTTTGCCGCTTACCGCGTGTTTTCATGCTATTTTGGCGTTGCGATCATCGCAAATATTTGCTCTACTCTCGGGCGAAAAAGTATCCAACTTTGGTTGTTTGATGTTTCATGTGTAAGTTGGGAGCTTGTTTATTTGGTTGGATATGTTTTCTGGGACAGATTTAGTTACATGTGAACTCGTTCAGAACGCAAGATTGTAATAGACAGATGGAAACTGGACTTTCTCCGTGTTTTGCCCGAATGATATTTATAGTATTAGTTTCATGACTGGTCCAGATAGAATCTTGATAGATTGAATGGAAGTGACATGAATCGAATTGATTGGTTAGGTATCGTTTCAAAAATCATGTTTCTTTACATTAAGAATCTATTGTTGATTGCCTAGATAGTAAAAGTCTATTTTCCACTGAAATAGAAGCTGAAAGAATTAATGGTTAAAATCGAATACCCGTCGAAAAGAATTGTATAGCTTCTCACTATTTTCTAACAGAATGAACTTCATGCTTGTATATGCTGTGCAGTTGCAGATAAGTATTATAAGGGTTAAAGTACAACGTTCGACCGGAGGTCAAATATTTGGCACTTTTTGACCGATAAAAATGACCAACCTGTACTGATCAAATATTTTTGACACAAAACTCGACGAGAAAATATTTTGTTCTTGTTCGTTTGAACTTTTTTTAAACTGTTCATCGAACCATATACTGACATACATTTTCAGTCATTTTTTGATGTAGAACTACGTCTTTTAGGAAGGGTACCAAATTAGAAAACAGGCCACGTTTTTATGAAATATAGTTAACGTTAAAAACTTATTACACAGCAAACGAATTCTGATGATTTGAATACCAATCGAATCAGAAATTCTATAAAAAATTTTGATGTGCTATATATCAGGTTGGGGAAAACTTATCCATTATTTTCTCGATAGCTGGCTTTAGTGATCAATATCTCGCGTAATATCGATCATACAATTTCAGGTACAGGCTCGTTGTAAAGGTAACATTTCACACTAAAAAAAATCGTTTGCTATTTTTGTTTGTTCCATTCAGTTGTGAGTTACAGGGTGTTAACAACGGAGGTAAACAAAGAGAAAATTTTATACTTTTGCTTTTATTTTTTTTTTGCTCTTCGTGTTTCATTTGTTCCTTGTCTTTCAACTGTTATGTTCGCGTTGACGGCATTGATCTTTGTTTACTAGTTTAGGCGGCGCAAAAGATAAAAACTGACTTTCAGGCAGAATGAATACGTTTTTAAAATTAAAATTATGAATGAAAATTAACTTCTGTGTATCAAGTTAGTATTCTATTTAAATGAAAAACACTTTTTTGTAGGGGTTGAAAAAATCTCATAAGAAAATTGTTTTTGAAAACAACTTTATATTCTAATGAAACGTCTCAGTAAAAATGTCTGAAATGTATAGACAAATGGTTAAATAAGATACGTGTTTCAAGTAATTTTATAACATGATGTGAAAATTTTCATTCAAATTTTAACATTGTAAAACTGGCTTCGTATCTTCTAATCTGATAGAGATTACACTATCGAGTTTGGGACTCAAATTGAAAGTCGCCACCAGATGTGTCGACTGACAACTGAGCTGAAGAGCTGTTCATAAAAAAACAGCTCTTTTAGATGAGCTGAGCTGATCTGAGCTGTTCACCATGATGAGCTGATTTGCACGCCTCTACCATACTCCCTCGAAGAAGAGGAAGCCGTCTGTATCAAAGTGTGCTATCACACCCAAACTACCACACACACACTTGTGACAGTTGTCAGTATAAATAAGCTTAGCGACAGGGATTTTTACAGTCGGATCTAGTACTACCACATTGAAATAATACAACTGAACAGGTTCGTGTATTAGTAGAATACTGTCAGTATGAATAGGCAGCCAAATAATAGATTGAATAACATATTCAATTTGATTTGAATTCGACTTAGCAAATAATAAGTTAGGTTCAATAAAGCCAATCAATCCCAATTGTACCGCCAAAGTGAACAGAAGTGTTAAATAACATTTATTACAAGCCATTAGTCGATCCAAAGCGCCAACTGAATTTTTCTAAGTTCCGATTAGAAATCAACGATCCTGCCCTAACACATTTTCGCAGAGATCGAAATGCTCGCCGATATGAGAGAAAAACATCCGTATTCACCCAGGGTAATAATAGTTGGGAGGCGAGAAAATGTTATACGCTCACTTCGATTATCGTGAGAAACGCAATGCCGATTTTTCTTTCTCGGAGAGTTATAATTGGCCAGAAAGTGATATGGTTTTCAGTGACTTCTTGATGCCGAGTACAACTGAAAACATGCGGTAACATAGGATTTCATCGTGAAGTGAACATGAGATGGGTTAACCCTTTCGCTATGAGCGTCGTCTATAGGCGACATCAGGGTGATATTGTACATTGATCACACCAGCGCGATATGAATACTCTTCGGCGCAGTGCTCCGTTCAGCGGTAGCACTCCGGCGCAGCACACTGCCGTATTGAAAGGGTTAATATTTGTACAATTTAGACGCTGTCCAAATGCAGGTCGTTTAGATGCCGTCTATACAGGTTATCGTTGGTTAGTTAGTTAGCTTTGATTTTTCGCTCCATATTTTCAGTATTAAATGAGAGATGAAAAAGCATTCTCGTTAAACTTCAAGAATTCTCGCATCTCATTCTCTCTGAAAAGAATTTTCGGTGAAAAGAAAGAGACGAAAATTTCAACATTGAACAATTCATCGAAAACTAGATTGATTAACTGAATACATATCTCGCAGCCGAGCGAGAATTTCGATCTCTGCATCTTCGACATAAAAAAATGCTTTTTTGTGCGCTGAAGGGTGGAATGAACAAATAAAAGCAAACAGTTTTCAGAAGCTTTAAAATGTTTTCATGTGGAAGGAACACACCTTCAATGTAGAAATTATGAATGAAAAATAACTTTTCTATACCTAATATGTAATATGTTATATATTTAATATGTAGATCTACAGCGTCGACCTCGGTAGCGATATCCATTTAGGGAGGCATATTATTCTCTATTAATTTATCAGGCCCAAAGGCCCAAAGGCAGTTTCAAAAGTCCCAGGGTGTCGATTTTTAACAAAAACTTTTTTTTCGAGATTACACTAGATCTCGACATTTCATGCAGTTTTAAGACATTTGGCATCAAAATTTGTTTTCGAAAACGCCGATTTCCTTTCTCCCGCCTTGGGTGATTTTTCGATTTTCAAAAAACTCAAGGGAGAGTAGCGCAAAGCGGTCAAAGATTAAGTCCGATTGAGCTGATATTTGGCACAGGGTGTTTTTTCGAGGTAGTGCACATTTTTTATGGGGTATCTTTTTGAAATTGATGCAATCCGAGTCGGGAAGCGGCGACCTCTTGCAAGCAAGCCTGTTTTCCATCGATTGCCCGGTTAGTTCGAAACATACGAGACGGCATAAGTTCAAATTGATAATTAAAATTGCACTGCAGTGGCGTTTATACGTAAGTGTCTACTTTAGTTTGCGCATCTCTGAAGTAATCTGTTTCTCTAACAATTGTTGCTTCGCTTTTCTCACACCTATTCTAATATCCTATCAATCTTTTTATGCACTCTTTTTATTTACTTACTCACTATTGTAGATTATCACTTTTTTGTTTTTGTTTTTTTTTGCTCTAAGACTTAGTCAGTTGACAGCTTAGAGTATAAACAGTCAACTGACTATCCCCTCTCACTTTCTTTGGCAAAGCACGAACAACAGGGATGCCGAACCACGCGATATGTCAGGATTCCAAATGAGGTAAAGTTTCGGAAAATTATTTTACACACACCCATGTTTTCATATATCAGCCATTCCATGCCAAAACAATATAGTGGTTCTCAGATTTTCGTGGAAAGTGGTGGTTTTGTTCCTTATCGCAAAATATTAGATTCGTATTTTTATTTATTGAGTTATGATCGGTCCAGTAGCTCAGTAGTTCAAAAGTTGTGAACTTTTGGAAAAAAGAGAAAAAGGTTGATTTTTCGAACAACCATAAAATGGAAATGGTCATCCTCATGAAACAATTTTTCATTAAACTTTTTTTTATTTTTTATGCGAGATATAGAACGAAAAATACGGGATATAGAAGCGTTTGTTCTCAAAACTACCACTTTTCACGAAAATCTGAGAACCAATTTATCGGTTTGGCATGGAATGGCTGCAAATTTTCTGATTTGATAAGTGATAACACTTGAAATTACTGAAAACTTCCCAGCAACACTTTAAAGCAGTGATTCTCAAACTATTTTCGATTAGAAACCTCCTTTCCCCGAATGAAGGTATACCATCGACGCATATAGTTGAATTTATTTAAAAAATTTATCTTATTTTTTTTCGTACAAAAACTTACCAATCCAAAAGCTTTGCGGTTAGTTAAGTGAGTAAACTTGACATCATTTTCTCATCAATAAATAGACATGAAGTTCAGTAAATATCAAGTGTAATTAATAATCATTAGTACAACAATAATACTTTCTACTTAAAATACCACCGTGATCAAAAAGTTCCAGGAATTTATTCAAGAAAAGAAAAATACAAGATTATGCATCAATATCGATATTGTATCATTCAAAGTAGGGGAAATGGGGGAAATTTGGAACCCCTAAGCAAATCGCCTAATATTTCCAAACCAATACGGTCTAAATAAAAAATGTCATTTGATTGATTCATTTGGGTGATTTGATTCAGTGTGTGTTTCATCGAAAAAAACTATGGATGGATTATACCTATGATATAACCGCAAGGTTGACGTAGGACTGCCGTTGGCTTAGTAATCATTTGTGTTTTTTTCAATTAGCAATAATCGCAATTCGAATGTTTCTCATTGGGTACAATAACGCCGCTGCGCAAAGCTGTTGATTAAATTATTGATTAAACTAGTGAATGAATGAAACAATTCACGAATTCAACTGCAAACAAATTCCAATTTAGGTCAATTCATGCATTATGGTAGTGGTTATCGCAGCAAATAGTTATTAACATTTTGCCTAATTATCAAACGGTATGCGTAGAAGTTCAGTGAGCTGGCGACATAAAGGGGCATGCAGTCTTGAATGACCGAGCTTTGGCGTTGCATTTGTACCCGCTTTTGTAGACCGTGTTAGCAAAACTCATTCCGGAGTGTAAAAATGCATGGGGGTATAAAAACCATTGCCGAGATCTGGAATGTCGATTTTCCCAACTTATTGGTTCCGGAATCTGTGTTGGGAAAACACATTCCGGTTTGGAAAAACGCAAGCGAGTACAAAAGTACTCGCAGCTTGCATCTTATTTGCAATGCCAATTTCCCCAGGCTCTATGGTTTAGAAGTCTGTGTTAGGGAAACATCCCGATTTGCAGAAACACAAAGTAGTAAAAAAGTACCCGCTGCTTGTATCTATTTTGCCACGCCGATTTCCCCAGGCTTCATGGTTTTGAAGTCTGTGTTAGGAGAACATTCCGATTTGCAAAAGCGCAAACGAGTACAAATGTACTCGCTGCTTGCATCTATTTAGCACTGCCAATTTCCCCAGACTCCATGGTTTTGAAATCTGTGTTAGGGAAATATTCCGACTTGCAAAAGCGCAAACAAGTACAAAAGTACCCGCTGCTTGTATCTATTTTGTAATGCCGATTTCCCCAGGCTCCATGGTTTTGAAGTCTGTGTTAGGGAAACATCCATCATTCTTGCGATGGTACCTCACTTGCTGTTCAATTATAACTAAGTGGATTTCCGAGCGGCGCTCGCTTATATATCGATTGGTGATTCCAAAAGTCTGTTTTGAAAGCAATTTTAAGACTATTGAAACAAATTTTTGGATCAAAAAGTAACAAGTATATTACGCGTAGATATTTTATCTTTCAAATGAAGTGTTTATCATACCATTTCGCTCAGTTGTTTAGGAGCTATTAACGCTCAAAATCTCGGTCTCCGGCGTAACGCTTTCGTTTTCGAAACTTTGATTTTACATCCGGTATAGAAATGAAAGACGTAGTCCTACGTCAAAACATATGTATGTTTATGTAAAGTATTTTGGGATAATGTTACAATCAGTAGAAGTGTTCACCTGATCGATACCAGGTGTCTTGGCCAGATTCCAGACCAGAAAAATTGCATTGAGACCATTTCGAATTCTCTCGAAATTCTTTCGATGCTTGGTCAAAAAAAATCCGTCCTTGATGGCCTACGTTCTTCTTTCAAGCTCCTTCCTCTTCCAACGTTGTCTGTCCATCCTTTCTTTGTAATTCAGCGGCATCTAGAATCAATTAGACCAAAGAAAAGCTTCAAACCTGTAGGACCAATTCACTCCACAGAAACGCGTCCATATCACCCCATACAACATGCGAAAATTAAAATGCAATTAATTCCATTTATTGTTATCAAACTTACATTTTCGCTGCATCAAATTGTTCCTCGAACAGAACTTTACAACACGATCGGGAAACATTTTCACATTTTCACATTTTCTGGCAATCAAAGTGCTTGCTGTGTTCATGATACCATTTCCCTCCACCTGTTAAATTTAACTAAAGTTTTGTTACGTTAGGTGCCTACGGTTCAACAATAGAAGGAGATGACATTATTAAAAATCCAAGCTGAGCCGTAATTTTTGAGATAAAGGGGTTGTCCAAATCACTCTGTATGTCCAAATCTCCCCAAGTTACCCTACTCCCCATCGACTGCAACGCACTTATGCCAGCGCATGATCCAATCCTCGAAACATTTATTATATTCGATATGCGATTTACTGTATGGTATTCGTTTTGTTTTTAGCCAAATGTTCACTAATAACGATGGTTGTGTGCATTTGAAAATTGTACAAAATCGACGCACGCACAATACAGCGTAACTTTTAGAAATGTAAAACTATAACACTACAATTTGATAGAATGTCAATGACAAATGTGCTAACCTACAAAAAAAAAAAGAAAAATTAAAACAGGTGGCTGAGAGCGCCACACGATGGTGATTCCGGGAACTTTTTGATCAAGGTAGTTTTTGATCAAGCTACAGTATCTTGAATGTTTCAAATAAGAACTTGCGCTAAACTCAACAACACTCGTTCGTGAGACAAACCGCCAATGTAAATAAAGCCAATGAGGAAAGCAGGGATGCCAGATATGGTTAAATTGAATATTGTTTTGTTTTCTTATTTTCTCAGAAGTTTTTCAATTTCCAAGAATTCCCAAATAATACGTATGAAGAGACCAAATGAGTATAGTCGCATATTCCAAATTATAAAAGAGCAAAAATGAGCATGGCCACATTTATCAAATTGATTACAGAATTTTAAGTCATATCGGGTTGTTTTTTTTTTATTTAAGTAATTTATTTTTACAGGCTCAGTTACATAGGTTTAAAGGAGCCGAACTCTTAGCTATACTTTTATTAGTATATATCAACATGTTTCCTTAAATCTAGGGTTAATAAAGTAGGAAACCGATTACTCGCGGTCGACTCGAGATTAGAAGGGTGACATAGTTTCTTTTGAAAAAGGAGGGGATATAAGGATATTGTACAATGTTCACACTCGCATTCACACTCACGCTCATCATACTCAATTCTTAAATCTATTATTATATCTATTATGTATATACATTTCAGCTTATTCTATAGTTAGTCAGAAGGGAAACAGTCGCTCGCGAAGGAAAAAAAAAGGAGAGGATAAGGGTGTACGGACAATCACACACGAAGATCGATAGTTTTAAGGAAAACATATATTAGGGACATGTAATCGAGGTCTAACCGAGCCAACACATCTCTCACCGGTACATTGGGCTGTCTACCTCGGGTCCGAAGGGAGTTTTCTAAATTCGATCTGGCAACAAGATACACCTCGCACGACCAAACAACGTGCTCGATGTCGTGGTAACCTTGGCCACAAACACAGAGATTGCTACTGGCAAGATTGAAACGAAAGAGTAGCGCATCTAACGAACAGTGATTGGACATGAGTCGGGAGAAGGTGCGAATAAAGTCCCGACTCCAGACTTTTGAACTACGGTTTGAGGCTAACCTTAGGGGAAATTGAGTGAAACCACCGGCCCAATTCATCTTCGTTCCATTTGCGTTGCCAGTTAACGGTGGTATTTTTACGAACTAAAGAATAAAATTCATTGAAGGCGATTTGACGCTGATAATTTTCGCCTTCAATTGCACCTACCTTTGCTAATGAGTCAGCCCTCTCATTACCCGGAATTGAGCAATGTGAAGGGATCCAGACAAAGGTAATGACATAGCAGCGTCTGGATAAAGCACTCAAAATTTCTCGTATTCTCTCAAGGAAGTACGGCGAGTGCTTTTCCGGCCTCACTGAACGGATAGCTTCGACAGAGCTAAGACTATCCGTTACAATGTAATAGTGTTCAACAGGTCGTGAGGCGACGCTGTCCAGCGCCCAATGAATTGCTGCCAATTCAGCAATATACACTGAGCAAGGATTCTGAAGACTGTGTGAGGTGCTAAAAAATTCGTTGAACACTCCAAATCCTGTGGACTCGTTTATAGTGGACCCATCAGTAAAGTACATATTATCACAATTGATACCCCCATACTTTTCATCGAAGATCGTTGGAGCGATCCTCGATCGTTGGTAATCTGAATATCCATGGATATCTTGCTTCATGGACAGATCAAAATGCACAGAGGAATTGATGTAGTCAGGGAAACAAACACGGTTGGGAATATACGAAGAAGGATCAACCTGCATGGAGATGAATTCATGATATGAACTCATGAATCCGGAGTGAAAATTTAGCCCGATCAGCTGCTCAAAATTTCCGATCACCAATGGGTTCATAACCTTACACCGGATGAAGAACCGAAGAGATAATAAATTGAAGCGATCTTTTAGTGGGAGTAGGCCTGCCAAAACCTCGAGACTCATGGTATGCGTTGAGGGCATACATCCCAACGCGATACGGAGACAAAGATACTGAATTCGCTCGAGTTTAATGAGGTGTGTTTTGGCAGCTGATTGAAAACAGAAACTGCCATACTCCATCACTGAGAGAATAGTTGTTCGATACAACATTATAAGATCTTCGGGATGGGCTCCCCACCAGGTGCCGGTAATTGTACGGAGAAAGTTTATTCTTTGTTGGCATTTTTTACTCAGATACCTAATATGGGCCCCCCAAGTACATTTGGAGTCGAACCAGACCCCAAGATACTTAAATGACATAGCATGAGTGATCGGTTTACCCAAAAGTTGAAGCTTTGGTTTTGCTGGTCTTTGCTTCCTAGAAAAAACCACCATCTCTGTTTTCTCCGTGGAGAATTCGATCCCTAGCCCAATGGCCCAGGTTGAAAAATTGTTCAAAGTATCTTGTAAGGGTCCTTGCAGGTCGGATTCGTTAGATCCTACGACAGACACCACTCCATCATCTGCAAGTTGTCTTAGGCTGCAATTTTGTGTAAGGCAATTGTCGATGTCGCTTACATAGAAGTTGTACAAAAGGGGGCTTAAACATGAGCCCTGGGGGAGGCCCATGTAAGAGAACCGACTTACTGCCGAATCTCCGTGAGAAAAGTTCAAATGTTTCTCACAAAGCAAGTTATATAACATATTATTCAATAGAGGCGGCAGACCCCGAGAGTGTAATTTGTCTGACAAAACCTCTATTGAAACAGAATCAAAGGCCCCCTTTATGTCCAAGAATACTGAAACCATTTGTTTTTTTTCGGCGTAAGCCATTTGAATTTCTGAAGAAAGCAACGCAAGACAATCATTCGTCCCCTTGCCCCTGCGGAACCCATATTGTGTATCTGAGAGTAGGCCATTCGTTTCAACCCATCGATCAAGGCGAAACAAGATCATTTTCTCCAACAATTTCCGTATACAAGACAGCATTGCTATTGGGCGGTACGAATTGAAGTCGGACGCGGGTTTTATATCGGGTTGTTGTCTTTTGTATATTTTTTACTTTGTTTATTTGCGCACTAGAAAACACCGACATAATTGAATTTCAACTGCAGATTTATTTAAGTTTGCACGTTTCGAATAAAAACGTTATATCATGAGCTCGAAAAGTTTCCGGCTCCCCTTCTAATGGAATATGATTCATTAGAAGGGAAGCACTTTGGCTAATTTGGTCGACACGATGCTATGAAGTTGCAAAGTTGTGGAAAATATCGCGAAAACACTCAAGAATCAGAAGTCTAATATGTGTTCATCAAAAGCAAGTGTAATTTTGTCAAAAACTGCAACGATTCATTATCCAACGGATAATTACGAAACTTTTTCCTCGTTCACTGGAGTGAAACTAGCATTGACGAAAGGATTCGTAATCCATGTGACGCGCGCGCTGAGAAGTGAACATATTTGGACGAAAATTTGAAACTATGTATATAATCTCCGAATTTGAAACACTGCGAATTGCTTCCACCCGGAAAAGAAGCAGATTTGGAAGCTCGGAAAACATCGCCATTCTGTCACTCTGTCGCTCGAACAAGATATAAGTTCCAGTTATTGAGTGTATCACTGTACATTCAAACGGATATATGAAAACTTTCTCTAAATGGGGCAGAGGGGATATGTAACGCGAGTTTGTAAACTCTTGCTGATGCAATGGGAGTTTGTCACTTTTTTTTCGCCGCGTGTCTCAGTATTTACCGGCGGAACATTTTACATTTTGGAATGCATCTGTGAATAGGACCATTATTGAAAACAAGTTGAACTTTGGTAGATGAAACTTGTCCTTTTTTATCAACGTTATTACAGCTGGTGATTTTTTTCTACACCAACTGAGGAAGGCTCTTATGCGGCCTATGTATAATTGCGAACGAATGGAGGAGAAAATTAATCGCTTTTAATTCTGGCTGAATATGAAGTTTTCTTAATTGAATTTTCCATGAATAACGAGTTGCCTTGGAAAATAGAAGAGGAAAAAAATGCGTGGCGGTTTGTGCACATACGCTTAATCGTGGGCAGATTGGATTAAAAACAAAGGATATGTGCATACATGGCCCATCGGAACGCAACACGTATACGGGCTCGATTTTTGCCGGCTCTGTCATGTACTGCACTTATAAGTTGTTATGATAGTTCTGTACTTGAACCTCTGCTTCCGAGTTCACCGATTGGAACATCAGAAGCAATACGACGCGAAGCGTCAGTAAGAATTCCGTCATTTTATTTTATACAAACGTTGGCATCGGAACAAAATCCGATCTTTGAAATATTCTAGTTTAGTTGAGGACTCGCCATCTGTTAATTATGTGTTTTTGTTCAGATAAACTTGATTATCGAACAAAACATAATCGCAAAACAAATTCATTCACAAGATGGTACGCTATCAAACATTCGAAATGATGTTGACTGCTCGCTGGCCGGAGCAAGACTGGTTAATAGAAATATATACAAAAAATTCTGCTTTCACACTTTGACCGCGTGAGCAAGATATACACAGAGGTACACACAAATGATCACGAAATGTATGGGAAAATGGGAGCGCTTCATCAATTCATCAATTTTCATCAATTTAAACCATTTACAGTCCAGGGTTTTGTAATGTATAACATATTGAACAAATGTTGGAAAATTTACGAATCGAATGGAATGCAAATCATCAAAAATTCGTATGCAGCAAGAAAGTTATGAACGTCAACATTATTTCATAAAAACGTGACCTGTTTTCTGATTTGAACCTTTACTGAAAGGCGTAGTCCTACGTCAAAAACCGGCCGAATTATAGTGCGCTGATAGAATTGATTCGAACTGCCCTTCGATCAAGTAGTGATATGATTACTGAAATCGTATGAATTCAATCTACAATCCTACAATCCAAAAAGCTTTCGCCAAAATGGTACCTAAACCCCTAATGGAACGATATGTGTGAGATCAATATAGAGTGATTATCCTCTAATTGGGCATCTAGCTAATAGGACAGACCTGTAATGCGACACGAATAATTGGACATTTTTGTAACCATCCTTTGTACAAGTGTCTGCAACACGATAAATTTTGAGGAGTGTTTTCAACCATTTACCAACCATTTTACTAGATTATGTGTTTTGCATACTTTTCTAATGATTATTTGTTAGATTATCAATGTTTTTTTGTTTTAACTTGTTTTTCACATTGTGTTGTGTTTGTTGATATGTCCAATTACAGGTCACAATCGCTTCCAATGCGACACTGAGTGGTGCCTCGGTATGTCTAATTCGAGGCAAATCACCAGGGTTGCCACATTTAATTCTGAACATTTTCTGAAAAAAATCTGTATCGAATAATTAAGAAAAAAAAATGAAAATAAATGTCATTTTGAATCTATTTTTCTTATTAAAGTTGTATCAATATAACAAAATAAATCATAAAAAGGTTTTCTCATGATCCTCTGAATTGTATGATGTTTATACATAGTTATGTTGAAATTGCTTTTAAATTTTCCGTCAATTTCATCCTTGACGCGCCTCCTTGAGCCGTTACATAGTTTTTAGCTTTCAAAAAAGAGTCTATAATTGTGGGTGCCAACCGATTTCCGGACTTCGTTTTGTTGGCATAGTAAAGCGAAAATATTCGCTCGACACACGCTGATGTATGTTATCAAAAACGACCTTAGCATACAAAGGATACTTGGGATACAAAAATTTCTCATAACGCCTTTTGACATCCAACAGCTGGGACCAAGTTATATCCGAATCACTCAATTTTTGCTCCATAAGATTCGTCTTGAGTATAGCCTGTTTCAGTTATAATTTGGTCGCATAGAGTAGAACATTTCTTAGCATAGAAATAACGTACAAAAAGGGAAGGATGTCATTTTTTAGGTTTAGCAAATGTGGTTATAAGCAGTACTGTGCAAAAAATGATAGGTGGTATCACACGAAAAGTTCGAAAATTCGCCCAAACATAATTTACATGTATTTTTCCTTAAATTTCATTAAAAGACTTACAAAATGACATCCGTCCCTTTTTTGTACGTTATTTCTATGCTGAGAGATGTCCTACTTTATGCGACCAAGTTATAACTGAAAGAGGCTTTAGTCTGCATTCGTTATCCAAGCCTTATATTACCTGCTTCAACGAACTGAGGAAATAGGCGCATCAAATCATTAAGGCTGGAAGCTTGACGCGATTTTGAGGGTTTATCAAAGCCGCAGGTTTGAGAACCGGATCGCTGAATACAAAACGCTTTGAAATCTGTTTCACGAGTTCAATAGAGAAGTCACGACAAATCGATTTTAAGGTGTTTCACATCAAGGTCAGCATCAGCGAATCGTTGCACGTAGCTCTCAAGACATAAATTATCCAACATGATCACATGATCACCAATAACATTCTTGCCTCATCATAAAGTTCGCAAAGTAGAGCTGATTGAAAAGTACCATTGACGTTATTGATGAGCTTAGGAATATCATAATCGGTATAGTTATACCTGTACAATTGCCCATGATGCTGCAACCCGGAAGACACTCGCTTTAGATTTTCGTCAGCCCATCATATACAGCAGCCATTCGCTAACTGAACTATCTTCAACTGGACTTATCATTAACAGGGCGTGCAACCGTGCAACTACACCCATAGTTAATTATTAGCACATGTTATGGCGTCCCGATTTATTACATTAAATGAGCTGAAAAACAACAGAAAATGTTCTGCTCCCCAATGCATGTATATCATTTGTATAATATATATGCTAGAGCCAATATGAGCGAGCGAAACAGGAGACACATTTAAATGAAAGCATATGAAAGCTTTTCGTATAGTTTACCAAATACACGGCCCAGACAGAGAAAGATATATTCTTGTTCATGTTCTGCTTTATCCTCTTAGAAAACACTTTCCAACTTCATTTTATGATGAGGTGTAATATTATCACGCTTCTATATAACAGCGCTAGCAGTTATATGGATGGCGTGGTCGTGTGAAATATCTTTGCATTCCAGTCGGCCTTGGTTTCGATCCCCATTGATGTCGTATGGACTTTTTTTTTGGCACAATCCAAAATGAAATGAGAAAAGAAAACAGAAAGAGATATCTGCTCACATACATACAAACCATTTTTAAGCTTTTAAAACAGCTCATTATATGCGCATTTGACCCTACAGCACACGAAATGGCATCATTTCTGCCAAAGGTGAAATGTTTTCAGCCAACGTTAGTCTGGGTGTGGGCTGCAAACCAGTTATGTACCAATAATTGACGTCATCTTCAGTTTGAAGTAAGGTACACTGTGGCAAGTTGAAACGATTTTTTCGAAGTTCAACTTGAGAGTTATCTAAAAAAATCATTAAATAATGAAATTGAATTCTGTTCGCAGCATATACAAGGTGTAACAGATGACTTTCGAAAAAAAAAAGGGATTCACACTGGATGTTTCGAAAAATATTAATTTTGAAAATGTTCAGTTTTCATATGCATTGTTTTAACTTGTCCGTAGAGCGGGGTGAGTTGAAATGCGAAACTATCATGAGTTTAATGTGCGGTTTGGCTTCTCGAACTATCTACAACTGATTTTTGAAACACTAAATTGATAGAATACCATATAAACATTTGGAAAAAAAAAGTGTTTTGGTACACGTGAGATGTCTAATATACACAGAATGAACACTACATACTAGGAATTAATGTACGAAACAATACCATCAAGAATACTATTTTAGACGCTTTCATGTCTGGGTAGAGCCACTCGAAACAGCCACTAATGAGGTTTAGGGGATCATTGAAATATTCAAATATTATGAAACGCATTCAAAAAGGGAGGCTGGATGGCTTTTGGGGGACCTTATTCAGAAATAAGTCCAACTAAATCTAAACATTTTTATGAAAATGACCATTTGTTACATATTATGTAGAGAAGAGGGAGTCTAAAATAGTAAAATAATTGCATTACGTTATATTCGAACGACCCCTAGTTGCAAAATCAACAAATTTGACTTGTATCATGTCTGTGTATTCAAAAATTATGTAGAGCATACTGAGGAACGAAATATGAATGATTCTGATTTTTTAAATGTATCATCATTCATTCATACAATGTTTAAAAATAGCCGATTGTCACTGGTTCCAACTTACCCCAGGGTTGAAAAAACCATGGGGTGAGTTTAAATGCTCGGAGCAATACGAAAACCATTTTCAGTTTAGTTTTCAAACCCACTACACTTGATTATCCCTATTTGATTAACTGACGTGCAACTGTGGCAATATTTTTCAAAAAATCAGTGTATTCGAACTGATTGAGTCATCGCGCAAAAATGTTTGTTTTGATTTCACGTAACAAGGAAAACTAAACGTAGGCACGGATTGCATTAAAGCATTCAAATCTTCTGGTAATGGATGTCATTATGTGAGTTGAAAGATAAGGCCTGCTATTTATTTTTATCACATCAATCCACAATCATATGTAAAAGTTATGATTTCCGTTTTAACTTACCTCGAATTTCAATTTGCCCCGGTATACTTTATTGCTTTTTGTTGTTTTGCAGCCCAGTTTGCGAGTGAAATTCGATAATTGAGTTGATTTTCCGGCCCAATTAACGGACGATAATTGTATGGGTGACACTTTTATCGTAGCTTTCATGAAATCTTGCATACAATTTGAGTGATGCATGAAACCTTGCATGTTTACATTCGAAAAAGTTATTGCTAATTTGTTTGGTAGAACGAATTATGGAACACAATTTTGTGTTGCAAACATGGGAAAGAAGTTCAGATGATATATCAAATATATCAAATTAAAGTCTACCAGCCAGACTTTTTTGAAAAAATAACACACTTGCCAATTAATTGGATTATAGTCACATACATCCAGTCTAGTCGCATATAAACATTGAACGAAAACTGAAAACATGTTAACTTTGAAAAATCATAACTCAAAAACGAAAAATAACACCTCTTTGGTATTTGGATATATTATGTGAAAAAAACCTCAGCTTTCAGGAAAAAAATATAAAAAAATATGGCGCTCTTGGTCCCGAAACGATGTAAGCTATAAAAAACAAATGTAATCAATAATTACGAAAACAAAATCCATTTTAATTAAGAATGTAATATTTTTGCAAATAAGACTAGTTCATTGGCTTTAATTTGATATATTGATCATTTGAATCGGTCCAGTAGATCAAAAGTTATGATTTTGTAGTGGAAAAAATGGGAAAAATTATTTTTCGGACCATCGGTTAACTTTGAAAAATCATAACTCGAAAACGAAAAAAAAATCCCTCCCTGGTTTCGAGATATGTTATGTGAAAAATCCTCAGCTTTCCAGAAAAAATATAAAAAAATATAGCACCTTTGGTCCCGAGTCCATGGAAACTATAAAAAACAAATACAATCAATAATAATGAAAACATGATTCAAATTTTCCGCAACTGTAGTATTTTTCCAAGAAAGTCCAGCTAATTGGCTTTAATTTGATATGTCGAACATCTGAATTAGTCCAGTGGTTCGAAAGTTGTGAATTTTTGAAAAAAAGTCATTTTGGCAAAAATGCGAAAAAATGGATTTTTCGGACCACCCTACAATGGAAATGGTCTCCCTAACAAAAAAATAAAAAAATACGGGTCTAATAATTTGCGATGAAGAACAAAACTTCCACTTTTGACGAAAATCTGAGAACCACTATATCGGTTTGGCATGGAATGGCTGATAACATATATCGTAAGAACGATTCAGCGTAATATGCATTTGAGAACTCTTAATAAACGTTACATTTTTCGGAGAATGACACCTGTATATAGAAATCAAAGACGTAGTCCTACGTCAAAAGGTGTGGAAAACAGTATTGTCCATTCCATATATATCCAAGATTAGGTAGGACAGAACGACCTGCAAATTCTTTATACCATACCATAATATAACCTAATTATTTACTGGGCTTCATAAATACGATTACTACTATCCAATAGAATGGTAATTCCAATAGCCTCGTTGTTTATGTTTGCTTCGAAGAGATGGATTAGCATCTGCTTATACAGAAATATCCTTGATAATGGAAATTTAATACCAGACCTTTGTGATTATCAGTTCATATGGAAACACGTATGCTTGTAAATGCAACCATGAATCAATTTAACGAACGTGACAAGTATCGAAAACTAATTAAGCCTTATTAATTTTTCATTTCAGGCTCTTGTTTGGAATCGGTTAGTGCGTGTGGCGTCGTGATGTCGTCAAAAATTCAGTCGTGAGGTGATGTGTGTTTCTGTGTGGAATTTGTTCTCGTCGAAAAGCACGTTACTTGTTGTGTATAGCTTAAATCAATGGTGCATTGTTCAATTAGTGATGATCGAGTTGTCAAATGTGGCGATATTCCGCTAACCGGTAGAGTTCGAGTGAATGTGACGGGGTGACACGGATCGACAGAACATGAGCGAAACAGTCGAGCTGGAGCGGCTCATCAATTGTACCCAGGCCACGATACGGCGCTTTCCGTGGTCCACCGAGTACAATGCGACTGTGATTGGCGAGCTTAATCGGACGGAAGTGCTTGACGTGCTCGGTGAGATGATAACGCGGGGGATGAGCCACAAACCGGCGGCGGGGGAGTCGCTCACGTTAAGGTAATAAATTTTGTGATTTCTCCGTGATTCGTGGAAAACGCGGCACGGAATTGATATTTTTGTTTGCGCAATATTTTCTGCAGCGAGTTGGAATAATGAAATTTTCGTTATTCCAACTTCGTACGAAAAAAAAACAGCGATGATAAGTTTATTAAATATTTACCCTTTACGATGGATGTAGAAATCCACCCACCATCCAACGTACGACATTTGAGTTTTTCCCGATGAAATTTTTTTCTGTGAAAAAAAAATTGTTTTTGACTGACCGTTTTCATTCAATTTTCGATGATGTAATTTTGGATTTTTTTTTTGGTCATACGCCG
Organism: Toxorhynchites rutilus septentrionalis; assembly: GCF_029784135.1. Lineage (NCBI taxonomy): Eukaryota > Metazoa > Arthropoda > Insecta > Diptera > Culicidae > Toxorhynchites > Toxorhynchites rutilus. The sequence continues at coordinate 15,246,775 of NC_073744.1, read as the reverse complement.
GAAGGTACGGACCAATCTTAATTGATTTACTTCTTTTTGGCTTGGGGAGCAACTGCGATTTTTCCACAAGCATCCAATTCAGTCTGATTTTCATCAATCTATTGCTACCTCAGTGTTGCACAGTTACATTATGGTTGTATTTCGCGGAATAAACCTCATGACTTGAAACGATATAGAAATTTGCAATCATGCAAAAAACAATTACGGTATATTACTATGAGCGTTCCATTCCTTCCAGTTGTTGCTCCGGGGGATTGTGATAATGTAATCCCTGTTAGAGTCTGTTAAAATTTCGAAGAGTTGTTTGGATTTGATTGGTTGCGGAACCGGGTAAATCATTGAATATTCTCGGACTTTGAACAGGAATCAATATGTTTAGAGTTTGGCATAAAATTGAAAAGTATCGAATAATTGAAAGCATGAATAGGAGACAATAAGAGAGGTTTCGAGTGGTGAAATGACAACCTTCGTATGCACATTTGCTGGCTAATGCTGATCATGACTGTTTTTTTCAGTCACTCACATCCTAAAATTGTTTCCACATGTGCGGTGTTTCCTTGTATATAACTCGATGTAGACACCTCCCTGAGGTGAGCATATTGACATCCATTCCAACATTCACGCAACCTAATCAAGCTATGCCCAAAACAGCCCCATCGCTATACTGATACATTTCGTTGTAGGGTGAGATTTCCGCCAGACGAAATTAGGTAGATATTTCCAGGTGGCTTTTTCGAGACCAATCCAACCACGGCTTCATTACAGAGCCCACGCGAAGGATGAAGTAAAGCACTCGCACTTGAATCCGACGAGTGTCAGATTCTATTTGAGCTGCTTTGAAATTCTGGTAAACCAATGACGGAATGCCTGGGTCTGGTGTGTGTTCAGCATTACGTTCACGTACGCTTCCAGGCCTGTAACTCGCTGTGGGGGAGGTATAACTATGCACGTCAAACAGACTCGAGATGGAATACTTAACAACTGTTGCGCTGAGATTCGTTGTAGGCTTTCTCCATTTCGGAAGAAGATGAATTGATCGGTCGGCCCGTTTCCCATCTGCTCGCAATTTTGATATAACCAATTGAATAATACAGTGTTTTAGAAGTATAGTAATTAGAGTGTAGCGCTTTTATTGGGGTGGATTAGATGGGTCACGTTTGAATTATTACCATAGGAATGCGAGAATTCGGTTGATAATTTTCTGTGGATTCATTCGTTACCAGGCGTTCCGCAGTATTGAGTATGTGCCTTTTACTTAATTTCCATTCATGTTACGGTTTTGCGAATTTTCCTCCCATACCTAATGGTTCGGAAGAAATGTACATCCGAGCATCCGTACACTCCTCTGGTGGTAATCCACTCAGGGCAATGGTCATCATTCTTTGAAAATTGTTCGGTGATATGTTCAAACCGAGCGGTAATCTGTTAAATTCGAAATGACCAGTTGGCGTAGAGAAAGCGGTGAATTTGTTTAGTATGTTCATCAAGTTCAACTTGTTCAACAAGTCTAAAGTTGTAAAATATTTTGCTCTACCTAGCTGATCTAAAATATCATCAATTCTAGGTAGCGGGAATTTGTCGACAACGATTTTTTTATTTAGTTGCCTGAAATCTACGACTGAACGCCAATTTTGTGAGTCAGTTGTGGACTTCTTTGGTACCAAAAGCATGGGAGAGTTATATGGTGATACGGACGGTTGAATTATGTTGTCATTCAATAGTTTGTTTACTTGTGAATTAATTTCTTGCCGATGAACCTCGGGTGAACGGTAATTTTTAATGTATACTGGTGTATTGTCATACAAATTTATTTTCTGCTTATAGAAATTGTTACTTGATAATGTGTCTCCTTCTAAAGCAAATATATCATTGAACTTCGAACATAGTTCCGATAGTTTCTGTTTACATATTTCTGGTGAATCAGTTAGATTTAGTTCTTCAAAAAGTTTTTTGTTTCGGTTGTTTTGGTGCGGGGGTCTCCGTAGCCACATTGGTTGCGCGTTCGCTTAGTAAGCGATCGATCGTGAGTTCAAAACTCAGGGCCCTCATTGACCATCTTTGTGTTGTTACAGAATAGCTACGTCCACGCAACAATCATCAGCGATGGAGATCGATCCACGGTCGAAATAAGATCGATTCATCCATACAACTGCTCTGCTCTGCAAGACACATCGGGCTGCTGTTCTATAAATAACTCAACAATGACAATTCAACTGTCTCCGCTGTCCGGTGGTCCAACTGGATAATGGAAGAACAGAAAGAATACTCTTACGCCTAAATGGCTACTGTGTGAAGGTACCATATGTAATGGTATAGAAGGAATACTGGCGAATGACAACTGTGTAATGTGATAATTATAGATATGATAACGATGTGACATGTACACGATTAAAATTCGGCTCTGTTACATCTAAAATGCTAATGAGCCTTAAATAAAGAAGAAGAAGGTTGTTTTGGTTCGTTCTGTTGAAATTGAAAACATCGTAACTTTGGAGTGATATGTATTTTCTTTAAAAAATTTTGTTTTTGCGATCTGGTTCAATGTTCATATTGATAATTCTTATTACAAGATCTTTAGAGTTTACAGCCGTGTTTGCACACTCCTGGTATGATTTCTTATTATAGTAAGACGTAGTCGTTATTTTTTTTTAGTGTATAAATTTGTTTGAAAACTGCACATCTAGGTGGTATAATAAATTCTCCGTTAAGGTTATCTTCAATAGGTATTTCGATTATTTCTCCATTGTTAGCAATAATTAAACATCATGTATCATATCTTATCGAACATCTGAATCTGAGAACATCTACCGAGAATTCCATCTGTCGGTATTGAAAAATTTGCATCTACGATTTGGAATTTATGTTTAATTGTTGTTCCGTTAGAAAGTAAAATTTCTGTCAATGTTGTACCAAGGGTTTCCGTTTGTATGTCATTTATGCCTGTAATTCGACATTTTTCTGAAAAATTTATCTGTTGTGTAGATTTGATTGTGTTTATTTTAAAAAAATAGAAATTTCGGCACCTAAGTCAACAAAAAGAGTGGACTCTGATGTCGAAAATTCTAATTTCAGGTAAACAAAATTACTACATGAGGAGTTAATTTGGAAACATCGCTCAGTGATTAATTCATTCGAGTGTAGGTAATTACTTGACCTTGCATTTGCCGTTGCGGTCGGGTCGGTTGCTCCTGTAAAACATCCAAGACCTTGACTTTGTCTTGAGTCTTGTCCAATGCCCCCAACGGTTATTAGCTGGGGGTTGAGCGCGTTTCCCGATTGTGCTAAGAAAACACGTGAGCCATTGAATGGTGCCCTGTTCTGCGGGTGTCGATAAAAGTTTTGATTATGTTGCCTCTGATAGCTCTCTGATTGCCTCTGATGATTATCGCTCGCATTCGTGTATGTTGGTCTAGGTTAGAATCTATCGTTCCGTCTAAAGTTGTAGTTGTTGAGGTTAGAATTACCACGATTCCTATTATTATGTAAAGGTCGATTCCCTTGATGTGGGTTATTTCGAGAATGTTGCGTCCGATAGTGCAGTATGCTAGCATTATCGTTGTGTGATTGCTCGTTTTCATTTATTTTCTCGATCGCTGCAGATAGTGTGTTAAAATGGCCTGTCACGGTCGCCATATTGCAGGTTCTCTTATCCTGGGTTATAAGGGCAGAGTACTAAAATGATACTTCGAGAACCTAACCATCGACCGCAAGGTGAAGAACGGCAAAAATGGATGCTCCGTCAGTGAAAAAGATCAGAAGCGCGTAGTTAAGCAGTTTAGACGTGATCCGAGAAGTTCGGTCTGGGATGTCGCCAATGATCTGAATTTGTCAAGTTCATTCGTCCAGCGGACCAAGCAGCGAGAGGGCCTGCGTACATACAAGGTTCAGAAGGCTCCTAACCGCGACGAAAGGCAAAACATGGTGGGGAAGACGCGAGCCCGGAAGCTGTACACCGAAAAGCTGACGAAGCCGCATTGCCTGGTAATGGACGACGAAACCTACGTCAAAGCGGCCTTTCGTCAGCTGCCGGGCCTGTTGTTCTTCTCCGCAGAGGACAAATTCAGCGTTCCGGAGGAGATTCGCAAGCAGAAACTATCCAAGTTTGCCAAAAAGTATATGGTGTGACAAGCGATCTGCTCTTGCGGAAAGCGGAGCGCCACCTTCGTGATGACCGGCACGGTAAACGGGCAGGTTTACCTTAAGGAGTGCCTACAGATGCGCTTATTACCACTATTGAAGCAGCACGAGGGCCCGACCATCTTCTGGCCGGATCTCGCTTCGTGCCACTATTCAAAGGACGTGTTGGAGTGGTACGAAGCCAACGGGGTCACCTTCGTGTCAAAGGAAATGAACCCGCCCAACGCGCCGGAGCTTCGCCCAATAGAGAAATATTGGGCGATAATGAAGCAGGCCCTCCGGAAGAACCCAAAAGTTGTTAAATCGGAGGCGGACTTCAAGAGAAAATGGATTTCTGTTAAAAAAAAACTACAACCTGACGTTGTACAGAACCTTATGGACGGGGTAAAGTGGAAGGTGCGAGCATACGGGCTTGGTTTCGAAGTATGAATAAAAAGAAAATGCCAAAAGTTGTTTAATAGTTTTTATTTTACTGTCTAAAATTTTCAAAAGGATCGGTCTACTGGGCGAATTTCTACAGCGTTTTTTCCGTGATGCAATTTGATGTGACACACCCTTTATGAGAACACTTGTAATACTAACCTAGAGCCAACCGCGAGTAATTGGTTACATATTACTAACATAGTTGTAAGCCAAATATTGTCGAAATATTGAACTCCCGACCCCGTTAGGCTGACACCATATGAGCCCTAATAAAAATATATATTTTGGATAAAAAAATGAAATTCCAGTTGATTATTAGTTTAATGTGAAAGCATGCAGTGGATATTTGTGAAATCATGTCGAAAAGTACGAATAAAAGTGATATTGCATTAGATGTACCGGTAAGTTTCTTCGGTTTAAAAACAGATGGCGTAACTTGATTATTATTCCAGTGAATCTAATTTTCAGACATTCTGTCATTACTACTGTCATTGCGGATTTTTTCCAGTATATGTCAAAAGTTGAAGCGTAAACAACATAGTTTTTGCCACTTCGAATATGTCGAATTTCGTACCAACGAGAGTGTTTTTTTGCGGGGAGTGTTACTTTATTACTTGAATATGACGAAAAAAGCTGCGGAAAGTCATCGCATTTTGGTGGAAATTTATGGTGACCATGCTCCAACTGAGCGAACGTGTGGTAATTTTGACTTGGAAGACGAAGAACGTTCCGGACCGACAAAAAAGACGGGTGGGTAATGTCGGGGACATAACCGGAGTGACGTAGGACTATACAAAGGGGACAGCTTTTGTTAAATATATATTTTAAATATATTGTTTTATTTTCTTCTCCTACGTGAATACCTACCTATCTACCTGAAAAATGGATTAGTTTACTGTTTACTCTTTATGAATATATTGATGGTTCTGAAAAGAACCTTTGGTGTTGTGTTTTTGTTATCACTCGATATACCCATCTTGTTCGGTTAAACCTTCCTGTTTAGCTATTGCGTTTGCCACTCGCCACAGCTTTCACAGTTGGTAAATTTCTTCTCATCCAGCTTGTGACATGTTGTTCAGTAAATTACATTTAATGCGACGTGCCGGAGAAACTCTTTGCCACTCACTGAAACTAAATGTTGCCTTGATGAGCGCCGAACCGAAGCAGCTCTGTTCTTGATGCGGGTTTTCTGATTGTCGTGAGCAGCTTTGCAAGCCAACTCGAGCACTCCGACGGCCGAAACTCTATAATCGCTGTTAGGTATACTGGTGCTCCGGCACCAATCCGTTCGGCCTAGTTACCCTTGCCGAGCAATCAGTGAATGCGACCAACAGGGAACTGGAGACCTGCACGGTTCGAGTGAGACTTTGCCTTTCCCTTAACTTGTCCTCCTTTGTTACGTCCACGATGCCGATGCCGTACAACCACACGGGTTTACGGTTTGAAAGAAAATAAGATATTTTTTTGGGGTCTGCGTGTTTTATACTCTAGCGGTACACACTCACAGGATAGAGACAAATCGGCAGACTCAGCCAGAGGGGCGAGTCCAACGAGACGAACGAATGAGCGTTAAAAGGGAGCGATGGCAAAAAAATACATTCATTACGATTTGTTCGCTCGTTGGATTCACATGCAGGCTAAAAAGGGTCCTTTTCAGGATCACAAAATTATCTTCAATCTAAAGAGTTTATTGTTTTGTTATCACTCGATATCCCTATCTTGTTCGGCTAAACCTTCCTGTTTAGCGATTTGTTGCCACTCGCCACAGCTTTCACAGTTAGAAAATTTCTTCCCATCCAGCTTTGTGACATGTTGTACAGTAAATTACATTCAATGCGACGTGCCGAAGCACCACTAGGTATTGCATTGAAGGTGATTTTAACCTGTAATTGAACATTTGCGATGACATTGTTACAGTGTCGACTTTCAATGTGGGGTCATAATTTGGATCTCTATGTTTACAAAAATGTCCAACTAAATATGTCGCATTCCATGTCCGTCCAATTAGCTAAATGTCGAACTAATTGTAAATTACTGTACTTTCAATCTGGAAACAATTTAAGAATTGGTGAAAATTGAATAATCAGTAAAGTCCCCAACTATCAATAAGCTCAGAACAACTGCCAAATTCACATACTCATCAGATCCTGGCAAACAAATTATGAAAAAATCAATTTGTGTTTTATTATTATTTTGGATAATGTTTTAGAAAGCATTGAACTGTATTTCCTAAACTCTTTTTTGGAAGGTTTAAAAGGCCCTGAAAAGCGCCTTGTTTTATGGAATGGTTCCAATTTAGAAAACTTAGTACTCGTGGTTTTGAAAAAAACCATTTCGAACGCCTTCGATGCCACCTTGTTCTGGATTTGCCACCAAAGCAGTTTGTATAAAGAACAAACTTTTTTCTTCTGCTACCTGATGCCGTTTTGCGATTGCGTTTGCCACTCGCCACTCGCTGCAACTGCCTGTTGTCTTGATGTCCACCGAACCGAATGTGTTCTGTTCCGAATGCGGGTTTTCTTATCGTCGCGAGCAGCTTTGCCAGCTAACTCGATCACTTCGGCGGCCGAAACTATATAACGCCGGCTAGGTGGACTGGTGCACTGGTACTAACGCGCTCGGCCTAGCTACCCTTGCGGGGAACTCCAGATCAACACGGTTCGAGCGGGATTTTGCCTTTCCCTTCAATTTTTCTCCTTTACCATGTCCAGACATGGCTGCTTGGGTTGGTTTGTTGATGTGTTGTGATGCGAACCGATGTGGTGTACGGTTTGAATGAGAATGATCGTTACGGCAGCGGAGCGGGGATTTTTAAGCTGACTGGCTGGCTCGAGAATTACGCATGTGTGAGACTGCGACCAATGTTTCGTTCATTTTTTCTCTTTTTCCTTTCCAATCGTGCTGCGTTGTATTCCGCTGCTGCTCTGGTTGCCCGTTTTGGTCGGTACGATTTGAGGAGCACAAAATGGACCAATCAAAAATGGGCACATAGGGCATTTTGACAATGCTTGATATTTCACAATTATTCAATTATTTATCTCATGAAAAATGAAATGTTATTCGTTATGATAGATGCGTAGATATATTTCCTATCAATTGATGCAAAAACCTTTGCGATCTATTGAGAAATGTTCGAGTTATAAGCGTTCCAAATCTTGCATTTTTTCCTACTTGTTCAGTGCCTAGATTTCCATTTCACCCCCTATATCTTCCGGTTAGACGTAGTCCTACGTCAAAAAGTTTGAAGATGAAGAATTAGGGGCTTTACTCGATCAAGATCCATTACAAACCTAACAAGAACTTGCATATATGCTTGGAGTAGCTCTGCAATCCATATCCGATCGTTTAAAAGCAATGGGAATGATCCGAAAGATAGGACATTGGCTGCCGTATGAGACGTCGAACGCCGTTTTTCACGCGCGAACAACTGCTCCAACGGCATAAAAGAAAGAGTTTTTGCATCGAATCGGTACTGGCGATGAAAAGAGGGTCCATTACGACAATCCTAAACGTCGGGCAACGTATGGATACCCCGGCTATGCATCAACACCGACGGCCGCGCGGAATTTTTACGGCCAGAAGGTTATGCTGTCTGTTTGGTGAGACCAGCTAGGTGTGGTGTACTATGAGTTGCTAGACCCGGATGAAACCATTACGGAGGATCTCTAGCGACGACACTTGATGCGTTTGAGCCGTGCACTGAAGGAAAAATGGCCACAATATAAGCAAAGACACGATAAAGTTTATTATGCAGCGCGACAATGCTCGGTCGCATGTCGCGAAATTGGTCAAAACATACTTGGAAACGCTGAAATGCCGCCGTATTCTCCAGACATTGCTTTGTCCGATTACTATCTTTTTCGATCGATGTAATCTGGATGACCAGCACTTCTCCAATTTTGATGAAGTCATGTCATCATGATCATCATCATCATCATCATCATTCAATGAAATCGTACGATAATTCAAATACTACATGGGCGGAAATGTCCCGGGATTTTCCAACAGATGGCGCCACTAAGAATGAACAAGATTCAGTTCGAGAGGTTCATCTGTCACTGGCTTATGTGTGAAGATTCATGACATTTTGTTTATTTGTTCACTACCTGACCATTCGTATAGGAAATGGAAAAATAGGAATATCCAAAGATTGTATTTTGATGGGAAAAATTCCTGAACAATCAGTGCAGTAGTTATATTCCACTTCTGCTCCTTTGAGAACAACAGTTTATCGGTGGTTTAGTGAATTTAAAATGGACCGCACAAGCACCGCAGATGCAAATCGTAAGACAAGTGCATCGGTTCGTTTTAAAAAATCGTAAAGTGAAGTTATGCGAGTTAGCCGAGGCCATAGGAATTTTAAAAGAGCCAGTGGGATACAATTTGAGCGACATTTTAGACATGAAAAAGCTATCCGCGCGATGAGTGCCGCGTTTGCTGACCGTCGACCAAAAACAGCGGCACGTTGATGATTCAACAGCCGGTTTGGGGTTGTTGAAGCGTAATCGAGGACTTCTTTCCACGTTTTGTGTCAATGGTTGAAACGTGGATCCACACCATACTTCTGAATCCAATAGGCATTCTTAGACGTTTCGTACAAGGGGATCGAAATGTTGGAAACTCGTTATACCAATTGTATTGCCCTGGAAGTAAATTATGTTGAGGAATAATTATAGCATTGCCCAAAAACATTTTCATTCAAAATCACGGTTTTCATTAAAAATTCCAGGACTTTTCAGCCCATGTAGTATTCGAAGCACTGGAAAAAGAGTATTTCATTTGGAATATCGTTGTAGAAATAATTTATTTTTAGTTTATAAAAATTCAAATTGAAAATATACAGGATGGCTGATGATCTCAAAAGACGGTGTAACATTCACAGAAGGGATGGTTTGTTACTGCAAATTGGTAGGAGGAAATAAAACAGAAAAAACGATTTAAAGTTGTAGCATAGCTTATCGAGAACGGAGCACCGATTGAGGCCACCTTCAATGTGGCGATTTTCTTACTTCGCTTTTTTCGATGAATATCGAGTTGCCAAGTGCTTTTTCACTCCCTGATCTTTGGCATTTAACGTTGCTACAGACAATCTATCTCTTGTCTCAAGTGAGATTGGAAATCACTTGCACTTGTCTCAAGTTGCATTGGAAATGATTTTCTTAGTCTATCGTAGGCGTTTGAGAAGCAAATCACACAGACACGTGGTATCAGTGTTTGGTAGGGAAACCGATCAATTCGATCAATTCAATCGCTCCGAATACATATTGGGTATTTATCTCTTGCTTGGACAGTATTTTTGTTCTTTTCGATGGACGAAAATAAAATAAATCAGAAAGTGCTGCCTGTCCGTATTTGATACGGAATCCAACAAAAACTGTTGGGCGAAATCAAACAAACTTTCTCACAAATAAAATTATTTATATCAGCTTTCAAACAATGGTGGGTGATAGCGACGCGAGCCTTTTCCAGCAACCTGACACGAAAACAGAACCGGAAAAATGTGTTGAAAACGTCTCTCTACGCTTTACCCGATATCAATTGTCGGCCCCTTAAATGCATTTTATCTTGCCAACCACTTTTAATGCGATAACACAGAAGATTGCGGAAACTGTAATCGGAAACTGTACGCGCGTACCAATGCATGTTGGAAGCGTTCAATGTCGAAATAACCCATAACCACTCGTCTTGGGGATCCATCATAACCTGTCATTAGCAGCAAACCACATTTTTCACTAAAATCCTAGTTTACCCCCATTGAATGGTGCGAACAAGGACTCGCATCGCACAGCTGCTCGAGTCACGTTTTAATATCGGCTCTCTAATTCTCATGCTTCAACTGTTCATATGTATATCTTGCTTTTAGTTTGCGATGGCTGGCCGCGAAAATGCGCTTCTAGTGTTATGGGGTTTTTCTTTGGTTTGTCGGTTTGTTTGCTGAGGAGTTGAGTTACAGGAAGTGGCAGCTTATCGAACCTGTTGTGTGCTCCCTCTCTCTCTGTATCTATTGAAATCGAATCGGATACATCGATCGTTGAGTAATGCTTGCTGCTACACTAATCGGACTCGATTATATACAGACTCGATTATATGGTCGCTGTTCAGGCAGACCGGACTAAGTAACAAAATAAGAAATAGATGGGTTAGTAGTGGGAAACAATTTAGAATTTCCTCACCTACATTTTACTTTTATCAGATCACACTTATAGTGCAAACAAAAGCCGCCCCGCATGAAGCAACGAAAATATCGCAACCGCAAGTGACTCCATCCGAAATTACCCAATTCAGTCAATTGCACGGTGTTCCCAAGAATTGGGCATCTCCCAAATCTCACTGTGGCGTATTTTGCGAAAGGATCTTGGGCTACCTCCTTACAAATCAAATTGGGCTACATCCTGCGTATCAAATTGCCCCAAGAACTAAAGTCACTTGACCATATGAAGCGCCGAAACTTCTCCGATTGGGCTCTGAAGAATCTTGATAAAAGTTCATCAAAAAATTGTCTTCAGCGATGAGACTTATTTCTGGCTAAATAGCTTAGTCAACAAGCAAAATGTGCGTTATTGGTTAGAAGCAAATCCACATGTGTTTCAAGAAACACCATAGCATCCGCAAAAATTACTGTTTGGTGTGGTTTTCATTCCAGAGAAGTGATTGGCCCGTATTTCTTCGTCGATGAGAATGATCGTCATGTTACCGTCAATGAAGAGCGCTATCGCGGAAGACTATTTTTGACCAGAATTGGAAGATCTTAACATCAATAATATGTGGTTTCAACAAGGCGGCGCAACTTGCCACACAGCGCACGTTACAATGGATTTATTGAAAAGTAAGTTTGCTGAACGTGTTATTGGCCGCCTCGTTCATGCGATTCGATGCCATTGGATTTCTTTTCATGGGGCTATGTCAAATCACTGGTCTATGCCAGCAACTCTAGAAGAGTTCAGAGACAACATCCAAGGCGAAATTCGCTATATTCGGATCGAAATGTGTGGCAGAGTACTGGAAAATTGGGTCCAACGGATCGATCGCTGTAGACGGGCCCGGGATGGTCATATGACCGGCATCGAATACAATTCTTAAAATGTAAGAGTTGAACTACAAACAAAATAATTTCGAACTGAATATTTCATAAAACGAGTTTTTTGTTTAAAACAAAGTTGACAAGTCCGTATTGAAATACCCGTTACAACACAGCATTTTGCGGCAAGGCCTTTCCAGTGGGATTCGACTCGAAATGTCAACGACAACACGTCTGTCAACACGAACAAACATCCTTTTTATGAAAAGGTTTTATTTAGCTTCACCCGTTTGTATGTATGTTTGAAACTTTGTAACTTTGTCTGTAGCGCTGTCCCACATTAGTAGAAATTAAACCCTCTTCTTGTTGACTGGTTGATCTGAAATCTGGAACACATCTTAATCTCTGCTGTCATTATTAAACTGCGTATTCCAAAATTCAAGATGGCGGCCGCTACGAAATGACGGATTACATATTTTCTCTAGACCCCATCAATTTGGGTATCAAATGAAAGGACTTGATTAGTAGAACACAGTTATTTATGAAAAATGCAAACTCAAGATGGCGGCCGCTACAAAATGACGGTTTATATATTTTCTCAAAACCCCATCAATATGGGTATCTAATGGAAGGGCTTGACTAGCAGAACATAGTTATGAAAAATGCTAATCCGAAATGGCGGCAGTCATAAAATGGCCAATTACTTTGTTATGTAACTTCCCTTCCTTTTAATTGTTTGCTCTGAAATTTAGTACACACTTTTATTTATTATAATCATGTGTATTCGATAATATACAAAATGGTTGATTTCATATTTAAAAAAAATTGTTTTTTTTGGGATATATGTAACAAATGAATAGACTTGACTTGAAGAATACACTACACTATGAACAACATAAATCTGAAAAGGTCGTCGCCACTGAATGGTCGACTATGTATTTTTCACAACCTCCTTAACATTTGTATCAAATGATATGATTTGACTAATAGTAACAATAGATCATGAAAACATTGAAAAAAAAATGAACTACGAAATTCAATTAAAAAAAAAGTTGAATGGTTCATTGTAGAATATACTAATGTACACCCAAGTTTTTTTTTACGCGGTTTTTTATGCGCGGTTTGTTTTACAAGTTTTTTTTTACGTGGATTTTCCAATCAACGCGGTTTTTTTACGCGGATTTTCCAATTAATTATAGCTTGTAACGGAGCTTAGCGCTTATGAAGGGAATTAGTGCCCACCTTATCACGATTCTTACGTGGATTTTAGGTGTTAGGTAACGGGTGGCTCACCGGGCTGTACAACGGGACGGGGTTTTTACGGGCTGTGATTCGTGAATGGATTTCCCTGTCTACTTAGCTCTGGACGGTCCAACAGTGATTCTGCACGTGCATCGGCAGAAGAGTGTACAAATTACTAGGGAATCTTCTAGCAACAGCAGATGACCTCATTCGTGAGGAAAACCGAACTATAGCTACCAGTAACCAACAAAATTGCTGGAAAAAACTACGGGTTTTCGGAAGCGAGTAACACTCAACTTTTTACTTCCGTTCTACGTAAGGATAGTCCCATTTGATATTTATCATTAGGTGACATGGTTTTTTTACGCGGATTTTCCAATTAACGCGGATTTTCGAATTAAGGCGGTTTTTTTTACGCGTGTTTTTCGATTAACGCTGGTTTTTTACGCGGATTTTCCAACTAACGCGGTTTTTTTTACGAGGTACGTATCCCCCGCGTAAAAAAAACTGGGTGTATACAATTTTGGACTCGATTATATACAGTTTGAAAGAAAATATATTTTTTTTATTTCAAATATGGTTTATTTCAAGAAAAAATATAATATTTCAACGTTACGGTGAAAACTAATTGGCTATTGATGAATTCCATGTCAATTTGACTGACAGTTTGCAGCAACATCTCAGATTGCAATGGAACGTTGTGGGACATTGGCCATTTAAGCAACTTAGCATAGTTGAAATTTTGAAAAAAATTAGACTACTTTTTGAAAAGAATCAGTGTTTTTTTTTCTTGATTTTATGAAAAACATTCTAGCTCAAAAGCTTCTACATTCTGGTCAGCGGGACAAAACAAAGGAAATTGTTTAAATTTTCATTGAAAAACAGCAAAAAAAATTAATAAAAAAATTACATCTGAAAATATTTTAAAAATTGAAATACATTTTTCTCAAAATCGTATATTTTCAATTCTCGAATAAATATATACACAGCCATTCTATGCCAAACCGATATAGTGGTTCTCAGATTTTCGCGAAAAGTGGTGATTTGAATGTTTATCGCAAAACATTAGATCCGTATTTTTGATTATTTTTTTATTAAAGTGCCCATTTCCATTTTGGGGTGGTCCGAAAAATCAATTTTTTCCCTTTTTTCCAAAGATGACTTTTTTCAAAAATTCATGACTTTTGAACTACAGGGTGGACCATTTAAAGTGGAAGCATCTGGCAACCCCATAACTTTTGACAGAGATGTCAGATTAACAAATGTCATACCGCGTTGGAAGCGTCATTTCAGTACAATTTTAATCATGGAACAATACACACCTAAACAACGCGCTGAAATTGTTTAGCTGTACATTCAAAATAACTTCTCAATTGTGTTAACTAAACGTGCGTGGAAAAATAAAAATAAAGTTAAAACATCGCCTGGAGACAACACTATACGTCGATTATATGCCAAATTAATATCGTCTGGTAGTGTTGGTAATGCCAGTCATCTGTCCAGACAACGACCAAGACGTTTCGACGAGAATATTGATGCCGCTCGAGCCAGTGTTGCAGACACTCCATCGACATCAGGTCGCCTTCGTTCGCAAGAGTTTGGCATCGCTCGAACCACTCTCCGACGCATAATTCGTGTTGATTTGAAAATGTTTCCGTATAAACGGCGCTACATGCCATACAGCGGCTGCCACGACCAAATTATTGCGCGAAATGTTCCCCGGAAGATTAATATCGAAAAACGGCGATTATGACTGGCCACCGAGATCACCTGATTTGACGCCTCCTGATTTTTTTTTATGGGGATATTTAAAATCCAAGGTATACACTGGTAAACCAAGGACCCTGGCTGCGCTGAAAGACAATATCCGACAAGAAATTGCTGCCATATCGGCCGAAACATTGGGCAAAGTGATGGAAAATGCCGAAGAAAGGGCACATTTTGCGGTCAAGGCCAGAGGCGGTCATTTACGAGATATCATAATCAAAAAGTAGTTAGAATAAATCTCCTTGGACCAAAATAAATGAATTTAAAAAAAAAAATTTTAAAATTCCACTTCTTTACTTTCGAATTCAATTGTATTGAAAATATCTTCGCTATAAAAATGTAACGCACAGACATAACTTATCAGTTAATTCTAATTTTAAACAAATTTTTGGTCATTCCAAAGTCAAAAAAATCTGAAACTTCGTTGAAGCGATTGCAGCAGACGTCCAGAGGATTATTCATCCCATATAAGGTGCGATGGTTTGAACGACGGAAAAAATCCACTTGACGCGTCACTCGAAGAGGAATGTTGAAGCGTAATTTCCCAAGTAAGTCAACACAATCGACGTGGTTTGTCAGAACATCAAATATGAGCATACGTTGAAGGAGTATTCGTCTGCTTGAAAGTGTCGGTAGGTCGATCAACATGCATCGGCTTTCATAAGATGGCAGGATCGTCCTATCCCTCCAGTTTAGGCGCCTTAGAGCATATCGAACAAAATGCTTTTGAATCCGTTCGATCCGGTTGATGTGAACAGCGTGATACGGAGCCCAAATCTGCACTCCATATTCTAATACACTGCGCACAAGTGAGCAGTACAACGTTTTCAAACTATACACGTCCTTTAAGTGATTTGTGGTGCGCTTCAGGAATCCAAGTATAGAATACGCTTTGGCCGCTACTGCGGCGATGTGTTCAGTGAATCTCAATTTGCTGTCGACAAGTATTCCAAGGTCCTTTACTGTGCTGGTACGTTTCAAAATTGTGTTTCCCATTTTGTAGTCGATAAAAAGCGGAATACGAGAACGGCTGAAAGAAATCACATAGCATTTGTTGGCATTGACTTCCATTCCATTTAATCGGCACCATTCCAATAGCGACTCGATGTCCATTTGAAGTGCGTAGCAATCCAGAGTCGATGTAACTACTCGGTAGAACTTTAAATCGTCAGCGTACAACAGCTTCTTAGATTTTAGCTTCGTGCAGAGGTCGTTAATGAAGAGAACAAACAGCAAGGGTCCGAGTATGCTGCCTTGAGGAACTCCGGACCGTATATGAACAGGATCAGAGCAGGAATCGCCTATCTTAACGAAGGAGATGCGGCCCGTGAGGTATGAACAGATCCATTGTGTAAGCCACTCTGGAAGTCCCATACGTCCGAGCTTCTCAACTACCAAAATGTGCGGTACCTTGTCGAAAGCTTTGGCAAAGTCCACATAGACAGCGTCAACTTGCTGTCGCATCTCCATTTTGTCTAGAAGAGTCGATACGTAGCTTAGCAAGTTGGTAGTGGTTGAACGTTTCTTCATGAAACCATGCTGGTCATTGGAAATGATGCATTTGGTAGACTGATAAAGTACATCATGCACCATGGATTCGAAGACCTTAGGCAGACAGTTGAGAATGGAGATCCCTCGATAATTTTCGACATCATGTAGGGAGCCAGATTTATGAATTGGTTTGATTGAGGCGCACTTCCAGAGCGTAGGAAAGCTCTTCTCATTGAATGAACGGTTGAATAAAATACTTATGGGTAGGGCTAGGGAATTTGCGCAATTTTTAACGAAGAACGGAGGCAGTTGATCAGGACCAGGGCCTTTTGATCCATCGATGGATTGTAGTTTTAGCAACACTTCATGGGGCGAGAAACTCATCCGGGGTACGTTGACATTATATTGCGGAATAGTGTTCAGGTAGGTTTCAGACAAAGGTGGTGAGTTGTTACTTGACACACTTTGAAAGAAAGACGAGAACATATCTGCAGATTCTTTTGACGTACTGGCGGTCATTCCTCGGTATCGTACGTTTTGTGGTATTCCTTTTATCATTTTCCGGTCGTTTATAAATTTCCAAAAATATTTCGGGTTTTCTTTCACACTATCTTCGACGCGATGAATATAGTCACGAAAACATTGTGCATTCAAAGAGTTGTATTGCGCCTCTATTTCATGCATTTCTGTTTTTCGTAACTCGTTCCTACATTTGAAAAATCGTTTCCTAGACTTGCGAAGACGATTTCGGAGATTTCGAAGGTCCGCATTCCACCACGGATGGTTCTTGTCAAATTTTCTTTTCCTTCTTCTCATTGGTACGCTGGTTCTTATAATCCGAAAAAGCTCGTCATAAAAACGGGCAGTCGCCTCGTCAACCGATTCTTCTTCCAGTATTTGATTCCAGTCAACTTGTCGAAATTCCTCATCCAAGGCAGTAAGATCACACCTACTGAAATCATAGCAGTCAATCTCCTCGTCGAGTATATGCTGCTCAACTTCCAGCTTTACGACGAACGGTTTATGATGCCTGTCCATCTTCATTAACGGGTTTGGCGGTTCGAAAACATCTGCACAAGCGAAGTTGCTGAATGCTAGTTGAATGCATCTCGTAAAGCGAAGGGTCAGTATTAGGAGGTAAGTACACGGCACACACAAAGATATTTCCATCCTTCATTTCAATACAGACAGCGGTTTGTTCCACCGCATCGCCTTCCACGACTGTAGAAGCGCTCTTTAGCTCGGTTTTGACGCCTATCAGCACTCCACCACCTCTGCTATATTGGCTGGTAGCAGAACTACGATCACGGCGATAGAGAGTGTAACGAGTAGTTAGTTCCGAGTCAAGTATATCATCTTTCAGCCAGGTCTCAGTAAAAACAACGACGTCGTAGTCACAGGCAGAGAGAGCAATGAAAAGATCGTTTGTTTTGGTCCGTAGCCCTCTAACGTTTTGGTAATTGCATTGCAAAAACAAATCCTTCCACTTTAAATGGCCCACCCTGTAGTAGTCCGATTCAGATGATCAATATATCAAATTAAAACCAAATAGCTTGTCTTCTTTAGAAAAATATTACACTCGCAAAAAAAATTGATTGCAATTATTGACTGTATTTGTTTTTTGCTGTTTACATGGCTTTGGACTAGAAGGTGCCATATTTTTTATGTTTTTTATGAATGCTGGGGTTTTTTTACGTAATACATCCTAAAAGCCTCCCTACTTTATACGTTGTTCTTGAGTTATGATTTTTCAAAGCTAAACGATGATCCGGAAAATCAATTTTTCCCCTTTTTTCCACCACAAAAAATTATTACTTTTGAACTACGGTTGAAGATAGAGGGCGTTATATTTTTTTAATATTTTTTTGAATAGCCGAGGTTTTTTACATAACATCTTCAGAAATCAGAGAGGTGTTTCCTTTTGTTTTTGAGTTATTATTTTTTAAGGTTAAAGTTGAAAGATAAAAAGAAAATCGTTTTTGGATCATCGGTTAACTTGGGAAAAACAACTCAACAACGCCTCACTGATTTTAGTATATATTATGTGAAAAAATCTCAGAAGAAATATAAAAAATATAGCGCCCTCTATTATCAACCGAGTAAACTATAAAAAAAATAAATACAATTAATAATTACGAATTCGAAATTACTATTAATTATATTTATAATATTTTTAAAATATTTAATAAACAAGTTAAATATTTTTGTAAACAAGACTATCTAAAAGGCTTTAATTTGATATGTCAATCATTTGAATAGGTTCAGTGGTTCAAAAGTTATGAACCACTAGAACCACTAACTTTTATATTCTTCACTACCAAAATGTTATTCAAATCCACTAACTTAGATGTTTCACATCTACATCCTGTACTAAATTTTCTCATCTTTCGAATGGAAGCAACCAAATCGTCCTACGTAGCGTACTGTTTGAAGTAGAGTCTGTTTGAAGAAAACAGAGCCTGGAAAAAAAGAAGTTCAATAACTCTGTCATTGTTGAATTCGAACATATGCCTAGATGGAATTTTTTTTTTATCGAATATGATCCTCAAACACCTTCTGAAATATTCCGAATATATGAAGTTTTTGCATATGAGAGAGGTATTTTATGACTTAAAGTGGATGAATCAAAAATTGAATTCTTCTTTCATATTTAAAAAAAAAAAATGGGTGGGTAACATCCATGATATAACCGCAAGGTTGACGTGGGACTACCGCTATCTTCATAAGCATATTTTTTGATTTGAAGTTCGTGTTAGGGAAACGCAGCTCGGTGAGAACAAAAATTCCCCCTACTTGCATGTATTTCCTTAGCGGATCCCCCCAGGCACATTGATTTTGAAGTCCGTGTTAGGGAAACACAGTTCGGTGAGACAAAAATACCTCCTCCTTGCATTTGTATTTGCGAAGCGAACTCCCACAGGTACATTGAATTAGAAGTCTGTGTTGGGGAAACCGTAAATCGGGCCATTCAAAACGTGGCAGTTAGGGCGTTTGGACAACGCTTGTCATTTTACAGTTATTCAATTGTTCATCTCATGCAAAGTAACATCATATTGATTGTGACAGACGCGTAGAAATATTAACTATCAATTGATGCAAACATTTTTCCGATCTATTAAGAAATGTTCGAGTTATAAGCATCCGAAATCTTTCATTTTTTCCTGCATGTTCTGTGTTTAGTTTTCAATTCACCCCCATATACTCCGGTTAGACGTAGTCCGACGTCAAAATAAAACAATATAAAACAATTTAAAAAAATAAGTTTTTTGATTCGATTATATACAGTGAACGAACATTGGAGACTGTATATAATCGAGTCCGCCCTGTAATGCTATTCACGAAATTTGAGCAAATAGAATCCTGTGGTGCAACTGAGTTGTGAGTGAGAACTGTGTGAGAATTGTCATCATTTAAATCAACTGACGACTAATGGGATCTGCGTTTTTCTGCTTGTCGGTTCGTACTTTGAGTTAATTAGGATGAAAAGGATATCAGAACCAGTTAACCAATTATTTTTTTTGGGCAATTTATTGCACGATTGAATCTTTCCCAGGAATAATACCATGTTGTATACAAATCTCACGTTATTTTTTTTAAATGATTTTCCGTTTGCAGAGAATTCATCACCGAGTGTCTGTTCCTAACCATCAAAAGTCCATACGAACTGCCTTGGCAATTAAAGACTGCATGGGGCGTCGTTTTTGGTGCTATGTTGCTGGTTGCCATCACCGGTAACAGTATCGTGTTGTGGATAGTTTTAGGTAAGTGAGAACTAGATAGATACATCATTCAAATGTATGTATTATTTCATAAGAAAGGCTTCAGGGAGTTTAGGGTAAATTTGTCAGTTATATAACAAGTAAATTTAATCAACTTAAACTTGACGCATTTCTTTTGATCGTGTATTTTGAAAAATTCTGAACACGCCTCATTTTGTTGGTGTGTGCGTGCAGAATGATGCCTCTATTTTCAATTTGACTTTTGCTCGTTAGTTATTAAAATTAAATAAGAAATGTTCAGCCATCAGTTATCTGTATGCACTAACAAATGTCTATTCAGATGAAGAATATTCTGTTCTTTAACGTTTGAACAGCTGATGTTTCTTTGTTTGGTTATGTCTTGTAAGCCCACCCGAAAGAATGGAGAATAAATTATTCTTCGCAACAACGCACGAAACTTAGGTTGTCGATTTTGCCATGATTGTACCACAGATGAAAAGCATTTGTGGGTTTGTTTGCAGCGAAAAAACGAATAGAAAAAACACTTTTGATTGTAAAAATGACACATAGTAGGATTGACAAACATTCTCTCCAATTATTCAACCACCTGTGGTGCACCAGGGCAGCACCAGCAGGATGCATAAATCTCTCGGAATATTCATGAATGTCGTCTACGGCACGACTTGGACGGTGAGTATCTATCAACCTCACGAAAAGCAGACAAACAGCGGAGAAACAGCCGCCATGCATGCAAATATCTTATTTTCCTCTTTCACCACAACCTAAGACAAGACCAGACAACTGGCTTCTTACTCTTCTTCGTCGTCCAAAAACGAAGCCATGACATGAAGATGCCAGAGCTGCCAAATATTATAAAATATCGGATTTTTCAAATTTCTATTTTAATGAATCGTAACATTTGGTTGGTGCGAATTCAATGATTATTGCATATTTTCAAATAGACAATCTCAAAAATATGCTTTAAAAGGATAAAATAAGTCTTTTAAATACCCATATCTATAATATAATCGTTTCCAAAACAAATTTGGGATTTTTTTTTTAGCAAATAAATCTAATCTGACAACCGTTACAGCGTTATGCAGATTCTCATTGTCTGAACCAAAACATTCTATCTTATTATATGAGCAGGAATACAACCAAAACAACGTTAGGAAGCCATTTTATTCATACAAAACGTAATTCAAAAATAAAAATGAAGTGTAAAGCCTTAAATTGTGAGCGAAGGACGGATACTCATCCTGAGTATAAATTTTATCGGTTCCCTCAAGACAAAAATATTCGGAAAGAATGGATTCGATTTTGCGTGAACAGTGAATTAGAAGTTCCATTCTTTGAAATCAAATCAAGCACAAGAATATGTAGCGTAAGTATTAAAAACTAATTCTAAAACATATCCTAATACTAGTATATATACAGGCTCATTTTGTTGATGGGAAATACAATGAAAATGGAGTTACGAAAATTCCGACCTTAGCTGCATCCGCGAATGAGGAATGGGAAGAGATACAAAGTATTGAGAACAATTATGATTTGGTTGACGTATATGAAGGAGATAAACAACTACAGGAAGAAATATTTCGTTTGAAACATCAAATTTCCAAGCTGAAAAGGTAGTGTGTCAAAAAACATGTTATTTTCTAATATTTTATATTGATGTAACCGTTAATAGAATTGTAAAACAATGGAAGAAAAAATGTGGATATCTGACCTCGAGAATTCGTGGAAAACAACCCTTGAAGAAGCTTTTCAGAGAAGATCAAATTAAGCTATTAACAGGAGAGGTTAAAAAAGTGAAACGTTGGTCCAATGAAACGATTACGGAAAATTTACAAATTCGGTTTGCATGTCAAGGTGGATACGACAAGCTTATTCAAAAAGGCTTCCCGTTCCCATCCACGAGGACTCTACTACGCCAAATTGAAGGAGTTCGTTTCAGTCCTGGTATGTAATTATAATCATATGTCTCATCGCATGTTAATATATGAAATGATATTTTGTAGGTATTCTTGAAGATATATTCGAGCTGCTACAACATAAAGTCTCCACAATGTCGGTTGAAGAAAAGGACTGCGGATTGGTTCTAGACGAAATGAGCATAGACGAGGCAAATGAGTTTTGCCAAAATACGAAGCAGTTTGTTGGAACAACAACGCTTCCTATGTCCCAAACTTTAGCCTGTAAAGCTTTGGTGTTCATGCTAGTTGGAATCGCAGCGCGCTGGAAACAGGTGGTTGCTTTCGAGTACACCGGCAACTCTATACAAAAAGAGTTTTTGAAGAATGCTGTATTGTCTGCAGTTTCAAGAGCAGAGGGAATCAGTTTGCGTGTCCATTTTATAACAACAGATTCCGGGTCCGAAAACCAGCGCATGTGGAAGGATTTGGGGATCGATATTCGTCGCAAAAATGAGACATTAAATGCTGCGATACCTCATCCAAACGCTGAGAACAGAATGCTAGAGGTCATACCCGATCCCGTACACGTATTTAAAAATACAGTACATGGCTGGTTGAACAATGTCTACCTGAAAGTTCCGGATTGGTATGTTCGTGAAAAAAAGCTAACATCCAATATTGTTCATCGAGACCATTTAACCACAATCGTGAACTCCGAAATAAACAACACGTTGCGGCTTTGTCACAGACTAACGGCCTCGGATGTGTGCTTTGACAACAGAACATCTTCAATAGATAAAATGAAAGTATGCAACGCAACAAAATATTGCAACAGGACGGTGGCTGCAGCATTGAAGTTTCATGCGGAAATACGAGAATTACCGGAGCTTCTTACTACCGCATGCTTCATAGAAGACTTTGCTCGATGGTTCGAGCTTATCAATAATAGGGCAGAAGAAAAAGTATTTTGTTTGAATGATCCTATGAAATATGACGAGGATATCGCTCATCTGAAGACCATGGTGCGGTTAATGTATGATCTCCAAGTAGGACACGGACATTGGAAACCATGGCAAACAAGTGTAATCGTTTGCACGAATGCAATTGTGAGGTTGACAGATCGGCTTTTGCATGAAGGACACCCACAAATATTTACATCGCGGTTCGTCCAAGATTGTCTGGAGAGTCTTTTCTCATTGATTCGTGCAAAGCAACGACGCCCAACTCCATTGCAATTCAGCAATAACTTGAAAATTGTGACTCTTTCGCAATACATGACCGTAGTACCGAATGCTTCGTATACAGCCGATACACAACAACATCTTATTGGATTGATAGATTTGCTATCAAAGCGGCGTGAAGAATGTTCAACCCAGAAATTGATGGACAATGAAGCAGCATCGACATCATATCGAATTTCAGCTTCATCTAATTCTAGTGATAATGTGGATGATATGAATATTGAATTCGACTATGAGTACACCGTCGATGAAGCGAAAACTTTTCTCCACAGAACAGAACAAAATTCGTTGTTCTATATAGCTGGTTTCATCATCAAAGAAATTATTCAGCGGGAAAGAACATGTCAGCAGTGTAACAAGAGATTGGTAGTCAGCAAAACACAACCTAGATTGTATCAACCGTCTCTTTTTTCATATTTGCGAGCTACAGCTTCTAACTCTCCCATCTGCATAGTGAATGATGAGACTTTTAATTTCTTCTTAGCAATGGAAATTCTATTCCGAAATATGAAATCGCATTTGGAACCTAACGAAGCTGATTTGCCGAAGAAAATGGCAGGAGAAATGTATGTTTTGCCATCCACTTTATTCCATTGTGAAAAAACAAGGAATGACATTATAAAAAAATTTATATCTTTTCGTTTAAAAAGCGGAGAAAACAAAAAAACAAGGAAACGAAAATTTGATAGCAGGAGCATGGCATGGTAGAAATAAAATATATTAGTATCAGAAACCAAATAGATTATTATTAAACTAAACTTATGTCCATTTCCATTTTAGTGTTGTCCGAAAACTCATTTTTTCCACTTTTTCCCAAAAATGACTTTTTCAAAAAATCATAACTTTTGAACCTCTGAACCGATTCAGATGATCAATAAATCTAATTGAAGCCAATGAGGTAGATTTTTAATAGAAAAAATATTGAAAAAAGTATTGAACTTGGAAAGAGGGTTCTAGAGAGGTGTTTTTTCGTTTTAGAGTCATTATTTTGTAAATTTAACATGTTTTAAGTCTTCGTTCAATATTCTTATGTGACTAGACTAGACCTATGCGACTAGAATCCTATCTTTCCGGTAAGTGTGATATTTTTTCAAAAAAGATTGGCTTATTGGCTTCAATTTAATATGTCGATCATCTCAATCAGTTCAGTAGTTCAAATGTAATAAATTTTTGCAAAAAATTATTTTTGGATAAGAGTGGAAAAATGATTTTACGGACGACCGGTTAACTTTGAAAAGTCACTCAAAAACACAAAAAAGCCTATCTGATATCGAGATATGTTATGTAATAAATCCTCAGCTTTCAAGAAAAAACATAAAATATAAAAACATAAAAACAAAAAACATAAAAATAACAAAAAACAACTACAATCAATAGTTACGAAAACAAAATTCGATTTCTTGGCAAGCCTAATATTTTTCCAAAAAAGATTAATTGGCTTCAATTTGATATATCGATCATCTAAATCGGTTCAGTGATTCAAAAGTTATGAATTTTTAAAAAAGGCACTTTTAGGAAAAAGTTGAAAAAAATGATTTTTCGGACCACCCACATATATATATATATATATATATATATATATATATATATATATATATATATATATATATATATATATATATATATATATATATATATATATATATATATATAAATTTTTCAATTCAATCAAAATATAGTAACAAAATAATTAGGTAAAACGTGTATACAATTCCTTCACATTTCCTCTAAACTAAGTATCGTAATATCAATTAAATTCATTTTTTTTCTAAATTCAATACAAACCCAACGTAATTTATTTTTATTGGCAACACTGGAAAAATCGACTTTGTTTACAAAATTTATCGAAATCGACCAATCAGAAATCAGAACGACTGACAGAAATTTGGTCCGTATCTGACAGAAATTTGGTCCGTAAAAGACCCCCTATTGTCTGATCTTATCTTAGACCACAACAATGTAACCGCCAGTGTTGCCACACGTACAGATTTATATGGAAAGGTACAGATTTTTTCGTTATTTTTGGTGCAGATTCTGTACGGTATAGATTACAGATTTCCGTCAAAAAATACACATTTTTTCCGCGTATGAAATTTCTCTCGAAAAATTTATTGAATGATAGTACGCAATCTAAATTTAGAAAGACTATGTATAAGCATCATCAAACACGCGAGTGGTTCGAGGCTAGCAAATGTCAATGTACATTGTAGTGAGTAAATCTAAATATAAAGTAAGCAAGTAAATATAATATTTTCTAGTAAACGAATGAATATTTTTTTCATATATCATTATTTTTCACTACAATGAATAATTCCAATGGTACAGATTTTTTGAAGAAAAATTACAGATGAAAAAGATTTTTTCCTTTCTGGTACAGTTTACAATGTGGCAACACTGGTAACCACCCTTATGATACGTGGTGAAATGTACCATGCGGATTTCCTTCCATTGTCAGCCTCCAGTTTAGTGCGAGTGTTGAATCTGAACCTCCCCTTATTCGACTCTATTGTCAGGAGAAACTATTGTGTAAAACGATATGATTTCACGAAGCAACTTTCTTCATGATTCCATGTTCCAAGAATTGCTGCATTGGAATTGAAATTTAGTGTCACGTGTTGTGGTGAACTAACAGTGGTTTATGTAAAAGTACTTTACTAAAACAAACGATTGATTATATAACACTTGGCTAATGATTAGCATAACGTGTATGTTAATATGTGTGCATGTTGGGACTTTTAGAGGGTTCAAGCTAACGAAACAAATTCATTGATCATGTCCCTTGTCCACGCAAACGCGATCGGAAACACCTGTCACCCTCCGCTGCAAGCCGCCTTTTTATTAATAGCTGCTCTCACGCTTCGTCGAAGGCATCCATCACTTCTAATGGAGCTGCCAAGAAGCTTGCCGCTTGCCACCCACCATCAATCATTCTAGAGAGAATCCATGAGAAGACAGTTTAGTAGCCAGCCTAGAGTTGGCACTTACCTCGCCGAAAATGTTTGCCGGAAGTAAATTAACGCTGTTTGATCTGGAACAGCCCTTGCAGGGAATACATCAGATTGTTTTGTCACAGATTTTCGTGAAAAGTTTATTCCTTATCGTAAAATATTAGACCTGTTATTTTTATTTTTCTCGTTAGGGTGACCATTTCCGTTATAGGGTGGCTCGAAAAGAATATTTCATTTTTTCTAAAAATTATTTGTTTCAATCAATCATAACTTTTGAACTACTGCATCGATTCAGATGATCGACATTTAAAATTAAAGGCAATTAGCTGGTCTGCCAGGGAAAAATGATTTTTCGGACCGTCGGTTAATTTTGGAAAATCAAGAACAAAAAATAACGCCTCTCTGGTATATGGATATGTTATTTAAAAAATCCTCAGCTTTCAAGAAAAAATATAAAAAATAGCGTCCTTGGTGACGACACTATAAAAACTATAAAAAACAAATACAATCAATAATTACTAAATCAAAATCCAATTTCTTTTCAAGTATAATATTTTTCCAAAAATGACTAACTAATTCGAGTTGACGGCGGAATGGTGTCGACATCTGGATACGATATTAGTTTGTATAAGGCCAACTATTCTCTATCAGATAAGTAAGCCCTAAGGCAGTTTTAAATTGCTAAAATTTGTATGAAATTTTTTTCTTTGCGTTATTTACCTACTGGAATTACGTTGTTCTGACCCTAATTTGGACTATTTTCTATTAATTTTCAGATATTCTCACCAAAACTTACCATTATAATATAAAATTATCTTTAGACACTATTCTTGTATGATATTTTTTCACTAATTGCGAGCAAAAGTGATTTTAATTTACATGGAGTACTAATTTGATTCGGGAGAAATAATTTTCATTCATAATTTTAATTTTAAAAGTGTGTACAAATATTTATGGGTTCAACTATGCAACTCATGACATCAATGCAAACAATGATGCTAGAAATGTTGCGCAGCCAGCAACTTCTCATCTAAATTGCAATGTTCAAAATATTTTTTTTGAAAATCTGCTATTGGAATGCAAATGGGATACATAACCATTTGAATGAAATTAAACTATTCTGGAACCAACATGACATTGACGTTTTTCTTATCAATGAAACTCATCTGACGGATCACTACAACATCAGAGTCACGGGGTATGATTTCTATGGTACAAATCACCCGGGTCAGCAAGAGGAGGGGCTGCGGTCCTCATCAAACGAGATATTCCACACTATTTATGGCACCGTCACAGTACTCTAAATATCCAAGCAGCGGCTGTGTGCATCGAGAGTAAATCAGAGAAATTAGTACTAACAGCACTCTACTCTTCACCGAACCACCACCCTTCGGAGGAGGAACTGAAAAACTTCTTCTCACTTCAAGGGCACCGTTTATCCGGACCTGCTAGATTTCGCTGTCACAAAAATATTAATAGTAAAAGAATTAGATCGAAGCTTCTTCTTGACTTATCATCTGATCACTCACCAATACTCCTGGAATACTTCATAGAAAAGGAAGCGAAGCAGACGTCATCTAATCTCACTAACTTTCCAACTAACTGGATAAAATATAAGACATATATCTCCTCTAACATTCTCGATCTACCTCTGGATAACGAACATCATATCGAGGACGTATTTAACCAGCTCAGTGTACTCATGAAGAAAGCTGCGGAGATAGCTAGCCCACCTATAAAGACACAGAAACACAAAAAAAAAATTACTGCCTCCCACATAAAAGCAGCAGTTGCAGAAACGACTTAGTCGTATCTGGCAAAACAAACGATCGCCAGAATCTAAAAACCAATTCAATATGGCACAACGTAAATTAAGAAAGCTATTACAAGACGAGAACGACCTCAGTTACAGGTCCCGCCGTTTAGAATGCCATCTGGTAATTAAGCCAGAAGTGACGATGAGAAAGCAGCAACTTTTGCAAACCATCTTCAAAAAGTTTTCACTCCGAATCAATCGGGACCCAATCAAGAAACGCTCGAATTTTCTGGTGCTACAAACCAAAACAAAATGAAAATCAAACATCGGCTGGTGAGACATGTTATCAAAAATCATATCAATGTGAAAAAGTCAGCCGGCATTGACCACATCAACGGAAATATGATCAAGGAACTACCTGACCTAGCAATTAAACATTTCACGAGAAATTTCAACGCAATGACCCATATAGGATATTTCCCACAAGCATGGAAAATTTGGACCATATTTATGATTCCTAAGCACCTTGCACCTTACCAGACTGGTAATGTCCAAGGCGCCTCTATATATACCAGGTGAAACAATCATATGAAATGCACTTTCACCCATATTGGAATTGCTGTCGGTATTATTTACAAACAGCATCAGAACGCTGCAGGCGGCTCTCTACAAACCTCTTATTCGAACGATGCCTACTATGTTCGGCTTTCGCGAATTTATGTGAAAAAGAAGGGATGTTTTTGTAGAATTTCATGCTCATTTCCACTACTCTCGCATGTGAAAATACAAAAATGGCGTATCCTAGCAAAAACAAAACAAACAACCCCCACTCCACAAATCGTAATAACCTTCTTATTGAAGTGATGATGTTGCTTCACCTGTTATACATTGATATAAGCACCTTGGTCGTGTCATGACATACACAAATGAAGGTGAATATGAAATGGGTAAATATATAGCAGTTATGATCTTCTTTTCATAATTTTCTAGTCCCATGAAATATGTGTGAAATGAGCAAACTTCATTGTTGTACTCTTCAAGAGCACTGAATAAGGGAAACCGTCATTGCGTGATTTGACTGTTGACTGTTCACTGTATTAATCCATTTTATGTCAAGCGTTCGAAAAATCGAACAGCAACGTTGATATTTTTCAAGGCCTTGGGAAGCAACCATATGGTAAAATTTTGGCATCAACCGATAACTTAGTTTATTAGATACTACTTATTATTAGTTTCAGTCAATTTTGTATAACTTTATTGGACAATAAATTCGGTTTGAAGCAACTTTGTGCGAAAAGTACATAACCTCACAAAACTTCATAAAATTCAAAAATATATAAACTTTTCAACAATATTACTTTGATAATAGATCACATATTGTGATGTAGGGAAAAAAATCGTTTAAATGAACCTCCTACAGGAACAAAAATGTATGTTTTGAACAATGTTTTTGTTTGGCGATTTTTTGATTTTCTGTCTTTTTTCGGAAAACGGAAAAAAAAATTCTTGAAGGTAGAGGTTTCTGTAACGCCAATAATCAAAATAACATCAATGGCTTTTGTTAAAAAAATGATTTTTACAGTACCGAATTTATTAATAATACCGTGGTTAACTATTCGCCGTGTATGTTACTAAATATGACATATTAATGACATACGATGTGATGAATGCTAATTAGAGAGACATGGTAGGTCGAGTCGATTCCGAATCACGATACGCATGACGCAATCCATGACACGCATTGTAGCTGATGTTTAGACGTGGATTTAGGAGTTTACATACAGCCCCGTTGAAGAGATTTGAATAGGCGCTCTTCGTGCAGCCGAGATCGAAAAACAACATGTTAAAGTCTAACAGAAGTTAGCTAGTTTCATTGATTATTGCGATGTTGTATTTTTTTTATAGAAGACGCTTCGGCACTTCGGCTGACTGTTTTATTTTTAACTAGCTAACCCGGCAAACTTCGTCCCGCCCATTTACTTGATTAATTCTCGAGTAATGCAGAAATTTGTGTTTTATTTGT
This sequence comes from Toxorhynchites rutilus septentrionalis, assembly GCF_029784135.1. Taxonomy (NCBI): domain Eukaryota; kingdom Metazoa; phylum Arthropoda; class Insecta; order Diptera; family Culicidae; genus Toxorhynchites; species Toxorhynchites rutilus. The sequence continues at coordinate 15,217,094 of NC_073744.1, read as the reverse complement.
ATGGCAGCCACCCCTAAGAGAGGGGGGAGGGGTATCTAACCACCATAGAAACATTCATTGCACCCTAAAGTTTCCATATGCCTAATTTGGTTTAATTTGCTTGATTAATCCTCGGGTAATGCAAAAATTTGTGTTTCATTTGTACGGCAGCCCCCTCTAAGAGAGGGGGAAGGAGTATCTTAACACCATAGAAACATTTATTGCATCCTAAAACCTCCACATGCCAAATTTGGTTTCAGTTGCTTGATTAATTCTCGAGTAATGCAGAAATTTGTGTTTCATTTGTATGGCAGCCCCCCCTTTGAGTGGGGGAAGGACTGTCTAACCATCATAGAAACATTTATTGTACCCTAAAACTTTCACATGCCAACTTTGGTTTCGTTTGATTGATTAATTTCCGAGTAATGCAGAAATTTGTGTTTCATTTGTATGGCAGCCCCCCCTTAGAGAGGGGGGAGGGGTCTCAAAATATCACGAAAACCTTCCCCGGCCCCAAAAACCCCTACATACCAATTTTCATGTCGATCGGTTCAGTAGTTTCCGAGTCTATAAGAATCAGACAGACAGACAGACATCACTCCATTTATATATATATATATATATAAATATATATATATATATATATATATATATATATATATATATATATATATATATATATATATATATATATATATATATATATATATATATATATATATATATATAAGATAGATAGATAGATAGATATAAAAAATAATCAATGAAAAATTAAAAAAAAGAAGAAGGGACGATTAAGTTCGATTCAAAATTAGAGAGTTTGAATTCTTGGGTAAGGCAATATCGCGTGATATCTTCGTTCTTTCTTCTTCCAGGATTTCCGGAAAATGAATAAAGTCTACAATCACTCGAATTTACAAACATTTCAAGTCAAAGCTTCGTGTTTCACATGAGTATCATTTGTTCCCATTGCTCATGTCCAGGACATGTCATGTCTATAGGCAAACTAGGGGATGGTTATATTTGTGGTATAACCGCAAGGTTGACGTAGGACTGCCGTTGGTTTAGTGATAATTTGTTCGAAGTTATTCAAAGTTTGAAGCATATCATTTCCAATAGACAAAATATCTGTCGCTTTCAATCAGTCTATATGAATGTTGCGCTCGCTCTTCCTTCCTCACAATACCCACCTACTATTTGGGAATTATTGAGTAAACATCGTTTGTCGGCGAGCGTTGAGCGGGAATGAATTGTCTTTCTCAAGAATAAGTTTCCGAAATATAATATTACGAACTAGATCGAAGAAATTACAAAAAAAAGTATTTGATCGCAGTAGTTCAAAACTCTTTCGCTTGAAAGTAATATTCAATTCTAAGAAGAACTGGATTTGATTAACTGTAAACAAAATCCCTCGTTTCTTCTTGTTGCTCACCTTCTTCACAGTAGTAGCTTTGATAAATTCAGCAGCGGCTGCAGTTCCACGGTAGAAGCAAAAGATTATTTGCCTTTATTACTGATGTATTATCACAGCGTCTTGGTTGCGATCGTATTCACCGGTGGTTGGTTGCTACTTTTTTCGGCTCTTGAATGATTTTCGCCACTAGACCACGGCTTATATATAGCTCTTGTTGACTAATGAATCAATAAGAGTTGAGAGACAAACTAGATGTGAATAAACTCTCTGAGTTTGAATCCTCCAGCAACTGAGCGATAAGTGCTCGAAGCTAGATGGTTTTCGCGATGCCAAAGATTTTTCGTTCTTCATTTTGTACGCTCTATAGGTACGAAAAAGATGTAATCTCACGTTAGAACAATAGTTTGTTACAACATATAACGTTTTGGTGTCACACCAACACCAAAACTGTAGAAAACAAAATAATCTCTTTCGCTTCAATGTTCTAAGAAGTTCTAAGAAGAACTGGCGGGTTATTTGTTAGCAGCGATGACATTGTTTCGGTTTCTTCTTGGCGCTTGTCTTCTCCCTCGACGCTCGACTATCGACGCCCACCGGCAATCGATGCTAGGCTAGATGACCACCAAACGAAAAGGTTTGCGTGTGTGTGTGTGTGTGGCGGCTGTCTCCAATACCCAGCCTTTACCTCCTCAAACGGAAACCTTTAACAAGGTTGGTGCTTTCTTGGTCGCCCTTGTAGCGGTACCATTCTTCTCCCCGGAGGAATCTCTTCCGACCTCAGGGGGAATCTTTAACGAACCCGACGCACCAATGCCGTTAGTTTGCACAAACAGGCTCTTGGTGACACCGTTCATCAGTGCTTTCTTGATGAACGAAGTTAGCTTCGCCACGGCAGCGATAACATGCTCCAACCGCTATACAATTATAACTAAGTGGGTTTCCGAGTGGGCGTCGGCATTTTTAATCTATTGAAACACCATTTCGTTTAGTTGGTAAGGAGGTATTAACGCTCAAAATTTTGTCGTTTCGGCATAGCGCTATCGTTTCCGAAACATTGATCTTACTTCCCAGTACAGAAATGAAGGACATAGTCCTACGTCGAAAAGTATGAATCAATGGATAGAAATGTGTAAAAAAATAAATTTACTCAGTAGAAGAATGCAATTTTGTTGAGGCTCACAGTATAATATTTCGAAATCATCCATCATCGACACCGTCCATCGTTCATCATGCTTTCGACTGAACCGGGGCTAATTGCTTTTGTATCCTTTCCGGTTCGATTATCATGTCCCCCCTGTTTCGAGCAAACTGTTTTTCTCACTCACAACAAACAAGAAAAAAAAGTTATTAATGGACTTGTTGGTAATATCGAATGGTGTATAAATGAAACAGGAGAAAAAAAAAGTATTAAACTTTTTCCATTAAATGCGAGAAGTCAAATAATTGCTTTGATCCGCTCAATGTAGGATAGATCCTGGCGTTGCAAATTGAGTACTTTCGTTTTTGATGTTGATGCTGAAAGCATTAATACCTTTACTAAATATGAAAAAGCGCGCGCTTGTTTTTTCCTCGACCATTTAAATGGACAATATTTCAAAAGGTATGAAAGTTATCAATATTCGTTCAAAGAGAATCGGACCGATATTCGAGCGATCAACGCTTGACAACAATTTTCACAATAGATAATGAAAGTATTGCTTCTTTTTTGTTTTCTGTTACAGCGCACCGCCGGATGCGAACCGTCACCAATTACTTCCTGCTGAACCTGAGCGTGGCGGATTTGCTGATGTCCTCGTTGAACTGCTCGTTCAACTTCATCTTCATGCTCAACTCGGACTGGCCGTTTGGGGCAGCCTACTGCACGGTCAACAACTTCATCGCCAACATGTCGGTGGCGTCCTCGGTGTTTACCCTGGTGGCCATCTCGCTGGATCGGTGAGTAATGCTTCGGGAATGTTTCGGGAAGAATTAATACACTTGCTGGGTGCAATTATTCGCAATCTTCCCCTCGTTACGATTTAATTGTACTTCCCGGTAGTTTAATTACTCGTCGCCCATTGGAGCAAATTCATTTGAGTGATGTCATCCCGGTTTTACGCCCCATCTTTTGGGCGTTGGGATGAAATCGGTCGCCTTTTCCCGAATATTATGAGAGTTTAATTAAAACAACAGTAGAATTTTAATGGGGATCACTTTCACTTTACGATGGGGAAGGTAAGAAAGGCTTTGTAGTCTTTATGAGTAAAATTTTCATTTGGCGCATTTCTTTTATTTCCGGTTATTATCATCAGAAGGTCATTACAAAGTTCGTAGCCCTATGGGCGTAATCCTATTTTATTCACTGGTCTATGTTACCAATTTTCGAGTCGTAAATTACCTTGACGGAGAGTTTTACGTTTGATTGAAAAATAATCGTTTTTAAAGTGTTTTTTATTTATTTTACCAGTGGAGTGCTGTCCGAATCATCACGAAAAAAGAAGAGTGAACTCGAGAATCTAATCATTCCTTCTGTAACATGACAGATGACAGCAACCGTAGTCATCATAGTAACCTAGGGCTTTTTTATGAGTTCCATGGGAAGTGCTGGGCTGTTGTTGTCATTGTCATTGCATTTCATGGCAGATATTTGTCATCGCTTCAACAACCGCTCCTGCTGTGGTTGTCATCAGACGTCTGCAAGAAAGCTGACAACACGGGATTTCCGACAGGGCCAACAAAAAGCTACAGTTTATCTTTCCTTTCCTGGTGCTACTTTCTCTCGTCGACGAAATACGTTTGTGTCGCCGTGCCAATTAAGCTTTGTTGTGGTATTGGTTTGGGTGTAGTGTTATATAAGATGGAATAAAGGTGGAATAAAGTTGCGACCACGGGAATAATAAATTATTGCTAGGTGTATAGTTTCGAGCATCATGGATTGAAAGTAATAATTTTCATTCGTTTGTCAGCAGGAAGTGACAGCTTGCTTTTGACAGATTTCTCCTTTGTCTGAATTTCATACCAGGATTCTAGTTTAACGTCTAATGTAACATTTTTCGCTTCAAGGCTTCAACTTCAAACTAAAATCACGGTACAACAGTTTGATTGGTTTTTCAGAGTTATTATTGGCAATAAGAACGGCAATGGCAATGAGAATAAATTGAAAATTCCTAGCGCCATTCAGTGTGTTTGTTTTGCAATTTATATTGGTTCAGGCCAATCATGGAGAGCAACTACGCAGTGTAAAGTCAGCTCGGACTGAAGCTCCTGTAGACCTCTGTATACCGTGTATGATGTGCTGAAACGATTTCGTGAACGTACAACAGTTGTTCGGATGGCTCATAGGACGCGTCGTGGTGGAACTTACATCCGATCCTAAGTTGAGGTTGAAGGTATTCAGAACAATTAAGGCAAAACCGGGACTCTCGGACTAAGATATCGTTTAAAAACACAACTCTAACCAAAGTACCATCCGGAGAATCGAAGGCGAAGGTTATCGTTATTTCCGTACCTGCAGCCAACCAACCTGTGTGGATGGTGAATGTAGTCTCCCATTAACATCTGAAATATTCCTCATGAAATGCGCAGCCTACCCTCTTATACATACCGTGTCTATGCGACGCAGCCCTGTCATACATATTTCGCCCGCTTTGAAGGTTGCCCCAGCCCTGCATCATCCAACCAAATCACGCAGCACCAGTTCTCGTCCTCTTTTCTCATTCGGACTGCGGACAAGGTAAGTCGTGTTCTCTACGAATGTCTAGAAATATATCCAAAATGGCTGTGATTTTATTGGTGAAAACCACACACAACCAGGACGCTGAAGCAAATTATCGTGGTCAAAAAATGCGAGAGTTGTACAACAAGGCTTTGACGAAGAACGAAGGATGCCTGAAACTAAACGTACGTGAAGATAGATTTTCCAGACCTTAAATTCTATAAGGCAATTGCCAGAGGAGATGTCCCCAGCAAATTTAAGTTTGTTTTTGCTGATAAATTTTCCAAGAAGTCCTTGATTTTGGAAAGGGGTTTTCAGCTGTGGACAAAAATCAAGGTTCTCGTCACAAACAAGTCAATGAACTCCAAAATGTATGGCGATGATTGCCTGCTGAAATGTTTTCTTCCGTTTTTTAATGCTCACGAATGTCCGGTGAAGCTTCGACCAGATTTGGCAAGTTGCCAATACAGTCGAGAGGTGTTTCAGTGGAACCGTGACAATAGGGTTGATCACATTGAAAAAGACCTCTATCCTTCCAATTGCCCCCAATTCCGCCTTATCGAAAAATATTGGACAATTGTCAAGCGGTTGCCTAATTGCAAATTTAGGTTGGTGTCCGCCTAATTGGTTGCGTGTCGAACGATCATGAGTTCATAACTCAGGGCTCCCAACTGACCAGCTTCGTGCGTTATTCTAGCTACTACGACCACACAACAATCATCATGTGACGGTAATCCCAGTCCCTTACCGCTCACATTACGGTCTGCTGCAACGGTAATTGGTACTATTAATAACACAATAATGGACGCCATATATCTACAGTCCCGCTGTGAACAGTCCAACTGTGAACATTCGAACAATAGGAATATTCTTACGCCAAAAAATGCGACATGTGTATCGATAGAATGGAAATACTGTTACGCCTAAATGGCTACTGTGTAATAGACAAAACAAATGTTTATCGATAGATAGGAATACTCTTACATGTAAAATCGGCTTCAGTGTATATACAACGAAAATGTACACGAACAAATTCGACTCTGTTACAGCTGAATTGCTTTATTAGCCTAATAGAATAAACAGATGGAATAGAACAATATTGTTAAGTGGACATTCGATGAGGGTGACCAAAGTGACTCGGGATGCTGCAGACATGAAAAGATCGTGGAAAAAATTGTCGCTAAGGTTTACAAGCAGAAAGTTCAAACTTTGATAGAGGGTATCCGAAGAAAAGTACGAAAATTTATCAAAACTGTTACGGAATGTTTTTTTCAATATTTTTTCTGAGAAGAACTTATCTGAGCTTTGATATAAAAACATTTTTTGTACCTTTTACCATCCCGAGGTACAACTGTTTTTGTGATCCCGGATTTTAAATGGATCAAGCTGTACACTATACAAGACAATATTTGTTCACAATTTCATTGTAGTAAGTAAGTATCTCGCCGATAATTATCACAATCAATTATCCATACGTAATTACGTGTTCAACGTTAATTCCAAAAATATATATATGCTGCTTCGTGAAGCCGAATCAATTTTGAGATGCATTTATAATTTGTCGGATTTTCCAAATGGAGGACATCGAAAATGTTAATTGAATTAATGTATCTGCCATGTACCACGGGTACATAACGTTCCAATTTTCATCATCAGTGACCATTTCCCGATAGATTGTCACTGAATTTATCATTGTTTCACGTTTTCTGGTCAGGTATTTTTGGAGCCGGAAAGACCGATGAAATTTTCCGCGTCGTGTCATTATTGTTCATCCTCGCATGACAATGACGGATCGATACGCGTCTAAGTTGCAGTTCATTTTAAGGGGGGACCCCGGTCTGGAAAATCGAAAAAATCGAATTTTTGTTTTTATGCATTTTTGGAAAGCTTATGCCCTCAGAAATGTTGTCCTAAGAGGATTTTTCGATATTTGATTTTGTTGGAAAGTTACAGCCAAAAGTATTAAGTCACATCAAGTGATATAGAACTGCTGTACGATTTTTTAAACACGTTTTTCTCGAAACCATGTTTTTTTCATCTGGTAGTATCGATATCTCAGGATCTACTCGACCGATTCGGCTTATTTATTTATCAGCATATTTAAATAAATTATCTAAAGCGTTACATAACCGTTTTTTGATATCTCTTTATTTCGATTTTTTATGAGCTTCTAAACTGCGATTTTTCATTGAAAAAAACTCCGATACCACCACCAGCTGTCAACAGCGTAATAATCATCATTCGTGCACTCAAAAAAAAACGTCTTCGTCTATATCTTAAATAATAACTAAAATACTCGAACACTTCACTTTATTGCTAACATCCGAGGAAAAATCACGAAAGTTCATTATTTTTCGACCATCCAGACAGGGGTCCCCTTTTAATTAACCACACACTCTTCGGCTATATCATCATATTTCGGTTTCTTCCTTCCACCCTCAAAGCTGGTACTTGCTGCATATTTGGACACTTTGAGTGTCTCGAAAAGACTACCGATCCAAATAATATAGGCTTCGAAAAGCAATGCCATTTCGGTTCATGCGAATTCTCTCGGGAATAAATTGTACAGGGTCTTTCAGATTAAACGCTCACGCAACAAATTTTAATAACTTCTATAAAAGTGAATAGATTTTTATTTTTAAAAAACGAAAATAAAGCTTATTTTAGGACATTTTCGATGTGACCACCCCTTTTTTCGATAACGCTTTTTAAACGGTGAATAAAATTCTTCATGCACCACTCTAACATTACGACTTCGATGCTGGTGAAAATCCGAGTTATTTCTTCTTTAAGTTCCTCCAAATTTTGTGGCTTATTAACATAGCCACGGTCCTTCACGTACCCCCAGAGGAAGTAATCGACGACGAGAAATGTTGAATTTCTTATCATAAGAGGACAAAGTTTCATTAAGGCTCCGGTTGCTCCAGTAATACGATTTTACTGGAAATACACGTTCTTGTAAATTGTACATCTTGACACTAGAAACCATCCGATCAGACTGAACAAGTAGCCGAATATCATCGTCCCGAAGTTGGGAATTCGGCGTTACCATCGACGGAGTGAAAAAAAGTTCTTATAAGGAGCTATTCGTTTTATTTGCGTGAGCGTTTAATCTGAAAGACCCTGTATTTAAACCAACAGATACCTTGTTTGAACAAATAAACAGAATGGATACTTCCTACGTATTTTTTTCTTTTCTAATAAATGATTCAATTTTCAATATCTGTATCGTTCTTCTTCCTGCAAGCATATTGTAATTGTGCTTTGATGTTCATTCCACGATGTGTCCTATTAGAATTTTCCATTATTCCCGCCTGTTAAACAGCGACTTTATTGAATGTTATGTCCCCCAAGATTTCCGCTTATCGTTTCTATTCCTCGATAAAAAGAGGGAACCGGCTGACTGGCAGCGCATACCTGGCAGTTGGAATTGAATTCCTGCGAAAGAATTATGCCACGTCTCTTATTCTAAACATTCAACCATCTGGAAAAAATGTGAATTTGCAATAAAGCATTTAATTTAATTTGCAAAAAGGTATTCTGTATTAAATGCATTTGTTCTGCGAATGATGGCTATGTTTAGATTGATTAATTCATTGAACATTTGTCCGTTGATATAACCTAATGATGGTGTGGAATCGTTGCTATTACCCACGCAGACGAATTAAATTTTAGTTTGATGAAAACGGTATCGCCATCAAATACTTTTCGGTTATTAGTACTAATTTATCGAGCTCATTCATTTAGTGAATATGTATTTATTTCGCCTTTTTCCTAGTACATTTCAATGCCAAATGTTAACCATAATTGATATTAATTCTTCGGAACCGTTTTGTCGACGTGAACAATGTTCAGCGGCTGGACAGCCATGTTGGGCGTCAGGAAAGCGGACAACTTATCGATACCGGTGCGCGGCAAACGGTCGAACGGATAGCCCATCGCCTTGGCGTCCGGGTAGAGCCGATCGCGAACCCCGCAGTACGAGGCCGCATCGTTGCACGTTCCGACCAGATCCTGCACCACCCGATCCTCCTCGTAGTTGGATATCATGATGAACAGATCCGCGGGGAAACCCTCGGGCAGTCCCTTGGGGATGAGCATATGGGCGGGCCAACCGCACCCGCAGAAGTTGAACTCGTCCTCCTCGGGGGTGCCCGCTTCGGGCCGATTGACGTCCAGATTGCGGAAGGTACGCTCGAACGGGATGGTGACGGTCGATTCGCCCGAGCGGCGTCGAATGCGGTTCGCTCCCGGGCGGACTGTGTGGATTCGAGAGTTACACATTTTAGTCTAGTGAACAAATATACTTTGTGGGTGATTGCTACTCACGGGCAACCAGGAATTTATCCAGCTCCGCCATGAACAATCGCTGATCGCGGAACAGCATCGGCTGGCCACGTTCGTCATTTCTGGGCGCCATGAAGATTCTTACGAAGCCCATCCGCTGCACATCGGAAGCGTTCTCTATTTCGATGGTGAACACGAAGGGCGCGTGCTGGAGATGAGTGAATCTGGAATTAAAAATACATACATGAGGATAATAAGCAATGGCAATAACATTTGTTTGTCGGGAGCAAACACTGTGATCTGTTTGTGCCAATTATTTATATCGGTATCAACATATCACTCATTAGACCGGATGAAATTGATACAAGCAGCTGCTTGTATGGATGTCGAGTGCAAATCGAGTGTGGGAACTGCCACACATTGCTCCGTAATTACGAACTCATTGATCGAACAAATTGTAATATTATCCAATTGAGCTGCGCTACCAGAGAAGAGCGCAGCCTGTGCGGATGACCGAAACCGGGGACCGGGTTTTACTTGTTAACACGATACCAACTGTGCAGCCACTATCTGCAAATTGGATTTTTGCACGTCATTACTGTTAGCAACGTTATGCAAATTAATTATTTGATTCGAATCGATCTAGAAACGCAGAATATGTATGGTATTTATGAAACATTTATTTTTTGTTAATTGGAAATCGGTTGGGTTCGGTTTCCGTGTAAATCCAGCTGACCTACATGGTGCTGAAGCCATGGGATCAAATTATTCAAATGGTATTCTCCTATAGGTTGGCTTTTTGTCCGAAAGTGACATTTTGTAATTATGTTCGGTTTGACACTCAACTCTTGCGCTCGCATGTTATAGCGAATTCGACTTTGTGCAGTTTCAACTCCAGTGCCAAACTAACTGCTGTCAAAATGTTTCTTTATTCACTCAGTTTCAACCGAGTTTCGCACTAGGCTCAACCCGAAAGCTGTTTGTTTCGCACTGAAATGTTTCACAGGTTCGCACTCGGGTTCACCAACACAACTATACTGAACTGTCAAGTTCCAAGTATTGTTTTGGAAAATCTAAAAATAAAGACTATGGAAATGGAAAAGCTGCTGCTTTTGCTTTTGTATTATTTGAATCGTAATCCAACTCGGATTCTGATTTTGAAGAGTATATTCGCGTAGACGGCATTAAGCTTCGTGTGCTTTCAGGTGGAATAAACATACCGATATTATGAATTAAAATTTACTTTAACATATCGTGTTTTTTATTTTATGTGATGAAATAAGAGGTTTTTTTTCCGAAATTGCAAAAACATATTGAACGAAAACTGTGTCTGATAATGATTTTATATTATAACTAGCTAACCCGGCAAACTTCGTCCCGCCCATTTACTTGATTAATTCTCGAGTAATGCAGAAATTTGTGTTTTATTTGTATGGCAGCCACCCCTAAGAGAGGGGGGAGGGGTATCTAACCACCATAGAAACATTCATTGCACCCTAAAGTTTCCATATGCCTAATTTGGTTTAATTTGCTTGATTAATTCTCGGGTAATGCAAAAATTTGTGTTTCATTTGTACGGCAGCCCCCTCTAAGAGAGGGGAAGGAGTATCTTAACACCATAGAAACATTTATTGCATCCTAAAACCTCCACATGCCAAATTTGGTTTCATTTGCTTGATTAATTCTCGAGTAATGCAGAAATTTGTGTTTCATTTGTATGGCAGCCCCCCCTTTGAGTGGGGGAAGGACTGTCTAACCATCATAGAAACATTTATTGCACCCTAAAACTTTCACATGCCAACTTTGGTTTCGTTTGCTTGGTTGATTTCCGAGTAATGCAGAAATTTGTGTTTCATGTGTATGGCAGCCACCCCCTTAGAGAGGGGGGAGGGGTCTCAAAATATCACGAAAACCTTCCCCGGCCCCAAAAACCCCTACATACCAATTTTCATGTCGATCGGTTCAGTAGTTTCCGAGTCTATAAGAATCAGACAGACAGACAGACATCACTCCATTTTTGTATATATAGATGGTTATTATTTATGGAACAAACATGAAATGCGTCGACAAAATGTTAAGTGAGTGTCAGGACAACATGTGTTAGGTAGTTAAACAATATGGAGTAGAAATTTTCATTCAAACTTTTATATGTTTACACTGTACTGCCTTTCTGATCTGATAGACAATAATTTACCACCCAAGCACTAATATCGCCACCAGACGTCGACACTGTACATTTGTCATCGCAAATATAAACAAATCAGACTATATAACGCACACCAACAAACCGCCGCATTCGTGAAACTGAAAACGTTTTTTTTTTATTACAGAGTCAGTTTGGAACTAACTCAGTTTTGAAAACGAATTCGCTCTTAGTTTTTTGGTTGAAATTCAATATTACCACACACCACATACCATCAATTATATCCCACGGATGCTGGAATTGGAATGAGCCGTTCTAATTTAATAGCGTTCCCGGATGATGAGGAAAGGGTGATGTATTCACACTAGGTATAGTAATGCATCGAAATCCGGACACTTAAGCGCTTACGATAATAACTTAAACTATTAAAAAATATTGGCATATCATGGCATGAAAAACTACCGTTCGATGGATTTAAAAGGCATTCAAGTAAATTACCAATCACATTCCACAAAATCATGGTATATTTGTTCAAAATTTTAAAATGTCTTCATTGTGTCTTGATTTTTAATCATCATCATGATTTGAGTACTGGACACTTTTGCTTTTGATTCCGGACACATGTTGTCAGCAGCATTTATTTGAGAGAAATTATTTTTAGATTGTTGTAAAACTTATCAACTTATTATTGCGTCACAAGTAGCTGGACTAAATGGTAAAAAAATGGTTTGGTGAAAAGTTTTTTTTTAATTCAATTATTTATTGCATTTTCACAAGTCCATATAATGCACAATGGTCCAGGGAACGAATTTAGGTGGAAATTTGCACCTAGAGCTCGACAATTAGACAAGAACTGTCTTTGACAAAGTTGATACAGCATATAGCACTTGCTCCCTGACGCGAGAGACTTAATTCTTTCTTTTGCATTTGAAAATTTATATAGGGGAGGCTGGACCTGAATCGAACCTTCTATGGCGTTTATGTCATGGAATGGAATAAAACTATTCAGTAAGTTTTTCTTTGCACGTATTTTTACAGGCGTTCGTGATCGTCTTTGTCGCAATGCACATGTGAATAACAACTTATGGCTCCAAACATGCAACTCCACGCGATAAATAACGATACGCGTTATGGGGTTTACCTTCTCAGGTTTTCCTAAGATAACTCTTGGACGTCGCGATTGGAGTTCAATCTCTAGAGTACACTCGATGATTATAATGTTTCGTTGATCCGATTGATTTTAGGAGAGTTCTCTCGGTTACCGTCTCAGGTTCCCCAAAAATAACTCTCCGTAGTCGCAATTGGAGTTCGTTGAAGAATACGCTTGATGATCAACGGAATTTATTGCCGATCCGTATGGTTTTAGAGGTGTTCCTTCGGTTACTCTTTGCAACGTGTTGAGACACATGAAATTTGAGAATTTTCGTTTCGTCGAATGGTCGATAGTTTGCGTTTACAAACGCAGCGCTGCTTGAGTTTAATTTTCATCAGCTCGCGCTCAAAGAAAACTCGTATTCTCTCTTGGTGCGAAGAGCACAAAATTCATAAGCACGACAGCGCAAAATGTACCCGGCGCAGAACTCAGATACTAAACATTTCTTCTCACGCGTCTCATTCTATACACACACACACATACACATAAAATTCTAGCGCCCGATTTGTTTTCGTTCGTTCTAAGCAAAGCATAAAAACAACAGCGCGCCCCCATTTGAACCGTATACGCTTGTGTGAAGAAAAATACCTCAACAGGGAGAGCAATCCAGATTCAAGCGCGCAGTATAGAAATACGGTGCAAGCACGGCGCAAATTTCAGCGTAAAACTCAGCTTGAAACTGTGCGTAAGAACGGCGCTGAAAACCAAACATTTCATCTGTGTTTCGGAGCGTGCTCATTCGCCAGAGCGCATGTGTGCACAAGAAGTGGGAGCTCAACTGGGTACAAAAATCTTGTTGCGCACCAGCACCGAGTTGCATTCTGAAATCTGATTAATACCTCTCCCCACTAACAACTACCCCTTCCATGGTATTCGCTAGGGAACCACGCTTCTGGCCTTCAGGCGACGAATATCATACTAACATTCCTTCCCTTCCTCTCATGACTGTAAGGACGAGGCAGGCGTTGTTATTGACTATTCATGGAGAGCAACTACGAATTGTACAGTCTTCCCAAGCTTAAGCTCAAGCTCAAGCTCATTTTTTGATTTGGCGCTTTTGTTGTAAACTACATAAGGGTCTAAAAACAGATTTTAAACTGTTTTGTTTAGCTTGACCCGTTTGTATGCACATGGTTAACTTTATAACTTTGTTTGTAACGCTGTCACAAATTGATAGAAATTTAGCCCCCTTCCTGTTGACCGATGATCTGAAGTTTAGAACACATCTTTATCTCTGCAGTTATTATTAAACTGCGTCTACCATGATCTGGAAAATCCAAGACGCCGGTCGCTACAAAATAGCGGATCGCATATTTTCGTTAACACTTTCGACGCCCCGTCACCTAGATATGGGTGACACTTTCCTCGCTCAAATTGAGTAGGATTTTTGTAACGTGTAAAAAATCAAGAGATTTCAAACGTATATTACGCAGGATCGTTCTTAGGATTTATGTTGAAATATATACCATTAGATGGAAAATTTATCCAGCATTTTTTTTCGCCTGAGACATCAACAGTGGAAATTGAAAGATAAGCAAACACGGCATTAGTGAGATGGTTGCTATGTCATAGAAAAAAAAATCATTATCTCAGCGATACCAAGGTGTATTGTAATGGCTCACAGTGTCAGTGTGTTTGTGTCGTGAAATATAGTCTACAAACGAACATTATTTCACCGAAAAAGCTACTACTCCCGATGACTTTAAATAAGACTAATAATAAGAATAAGATAATGGAAAAAAGTTAGAAATCCCATAGCTATCCATTGAAAATGATAGCGGCTCAATGATTTCATGTGTATTCTGCCTCAAAATATCCCGTAATCGTAAGTATTTTTAACATTTAGTTGTTTCTTCCCCATTAACTTCTTATTCAATGTAATCAATGATGACAGTCAAGCGGCACTTAAAGCTCTCAATGCTTTTAAATGCTCTTCAAAAATTGTATGGGAAAGTATTTGCATTTTACGGCAACTAAGTCAGATAGGTTCGGTATAATTGTACTGGATTCCTGGCCATTGCGGCATAGAGGGCAACGAGCGAGCAGATGATCTTGCCAGGAACGGCGCAAACTCACCATTCACTGGTCCAGAACCATTCTGTGGACTTTCTGACTGTGTGTTGAAAAGTGAGCTGAATAAATGGGAAGACCGGGAAGTGACAGCCAATTGGATGACTGCATAACTTAAACAGGCAAAAAAATTTATTACGCCGAGTATTAAAATTACTCAACAGCTGCTAAGCCTTAGTAAGAAAGACCTCAGCACATTCACTGGTCTTGTAACAGGATACTGCCCGAGTAAATACCATCTCAAAAACATAGGTTTAGCTCAAGATGATATTTGTCGCTTTTGTAATGCCGAAAGCGAAACCTCGGAACATTTACTCTGCATTTGCGGAGCTCTAACAAGACGCAGACTTCAACACCTTGATAAGGCTATTCTGGAGCCCGAGGAAATTTGGTCTGTGTCACCGATCAGAATTATAAATTCTTTCAAACCGATTATTCCTGATTGGTACCTATCTCGCTATAGCTTTCAGTCTACTCCTTCATCAATAAGCAGTAGATAAGCTTGAAGCGTAGTAGAAAAGAGGGGCATACCACAAATAATGGACGCAGTGGTTCACACCCAACAGTGGAAAAAAATAATTACGACATAATTTTCATTGTTTACCGATCCACATATACTTTGTGTACTATTCCACCCTGTTGTATGATATTCATTAATCATTTTCAATTAGTCAGTTGAACCTCCTGTCAGAAGCTAATTTTTTTTATGTTCGGATGAAACTAGTCCAAATGTCGCAACATTTAATTTTACTATTTACTATCAGATTTATTGTCGCAATAAGTGCGAAAGAGATGCAAAAAAGCCTGCACCAACTGTTGCAGAATTACATAAGAAAACAACTGTTTTGAACAATCACAGTCCTACGTCAAATCTACGTCCATGCCGCTAGGCTCATACCCTTATCCTTTTTTTTCAAAAACCCCATCAATATGGACACCAAATGAAAGAACATGACTACTAGAATACAGTTATTGATGAAAAATGTAAAACCAAGATGGCGGCCACTACAAAATGGCGGATTACAGATTTTCTCAAAACCCTATCAATATGGGTATCAAACGAATGGGATTGACTAGTAGAACACAGTTATTTATGAAAAATGCAAATCTTAAATTTTAAAGGAATTGTTGAACGGTTTAGTTTAGATAAATATACTAATGATGCAGATAATGTACTAAAAACTAGATAATAAAATAAATGAGAAAAAAGTTTGGATTTTCAAGATCAGACAAAAGCTACAATGTATCAATGTTATCCACGTACATAGAAACGGGTCAGGCTAAATAGAACCGTTAAAAAAAAATAGGATACTGTTTATAATCGAGTCGTCCTGTATACCGAAGAGTTTTACGGTCACCTATATCGAAAACCTTTGCTCCATACCCCATACTAGGGCTTTTAACATACTCTTATGCAACTCCTTCAATGAGAAATTTAATCGATAACTTTTGATCCGTCCGAATTTAAAATCGTCTTCTGAATGTGCTTTTTATTCAGGACATGGATTTGTGAAACACACATTGATTTTTGACATTTTTTGTTAACAGTTAGGTACTATATTTGACACAATAGTAACTATCAATCACATTAATTCAACATGCAAAACATGTAACGGTTTTGGCATGATATTGAATGTAATGAATAAGTGTCCGGATTCTAAAGCATTACTGTATATCTTGCTTACCCAGCTTGTGGGAGAGATCAATGGACGATAATTTTTCGTTTAACTTTTAATAAAAGCATTCCTCTATCCTTCGTGAAAATTAATTTATTTGTGTGTGTGTGTGTGTGTATGTTTGCTGGACTGCTTGGAAATTGTTTGATGTAATTGGAATAGTTTAACCCAGTGCACCCATTGGATGAATGCATATCCAAAGAATTTTACGAATGGCACCGGCTCCCCACATGCATACATTCTCTAACGGAAGCCCTCCGAGAGCTTTCACTTAATTAATTTACTCCCACGCGCTGAGGGTTCTCGAGATCGAACAGTTTGTATGTTGTAAAGTGTTTTTCATAGCTGACTAGCTACTACTTATAGCTGATTGGAGCGGAAAATCGATCCACTTTTGCGTTTTGCATTGGGAAGAACGATTAATCGCTTATGGCGGAACATTTTCTCTCGATTGGACAGAATTGTGAATTGAACACACATGGTAGGAAACCCCCGAAGGAGACTATTCTGAATTGCAGATAAATTTACTAATTGGAATTCATTATATTGACTCACCTGGCGTACACATTGCCCCGTGGCACAAAATCCATTCCACGTGATAAATCCACATCGGACTGTTGCCAGAAGGTGTGCAATGTATTTGCCGGAGCACCTTCCGATTGAACCAAAACCCCAGTGATTGAAATGCCCTCGTAGGTGAGCTGCAAGATTGTACAAAGGACATTGATTCACTAACTCTTTCCGATTAATTCGCTCCAGAAAGTCCCACCTGATTCTTCGTGTACGGTGTCAGCTTCCGCTTGTGCTCCTGGAAAATATCATCGATGAACGCATGCCATCTGTAGAACACCGGATCTCTCATAGCGGTCGCCACATCACCCATCACGCCGAACGATTCCAGGTGACGATGGTCCGGATCGTGGGTATACGACAGGAACACGTGCCCGGCGTTGTGCATATCACCGTACAACTGACGATTCGGCGAAAGAATCGAAGACTCGATAATGTTTCCCAGAATATCAATGCCCTTGTCTTCGTCCAGGAAGATGCGATTGCCCGACTCATCCACCACAAAGCCCTGGTGGACGGCTTCGTAGATGCGATCGATCCAGCGCTCCAAATCCGCCACGTCCTGCTTGATTTGGTCCAGCTCGCGGTTCAGATCTTTGATCACGGCATTGTCGACTCGTCCCGGCCAGGTGCGGCTCGCCACCAGCGAGTCCAGCTTCGGGAAATAGCCCTCGGGAATCGGATCGCGAAGATTGTTCAACCGCTTAACCCGTTGCAGCCGGTTGCAGAATCGCTCGAAATTATAGCGAACGATCAGCTGGGAGTGCATGTAGTAAAACAGTTCCCCGCGGCGATCCTTGTCCACGATGGCACGGTTCGAAGCATCGAATGGGTACACCAGATGCCAATGCCAGTGATGTAGGTTGACGCCGATGTCCTCTCGGAAGTACCACAACCGATGCTCGTCGTCCAGATCCGAAGCGGTGAAATCTTTCGGGATTACGATTGGCATACGCATGCCCTCCGGCACGACGGTCGCTTCCTCGCGGACCTGCTCGAAAACCTTCGAGTCGACGTACTTATCTGGGAATACCTCGACGATGTTGGGCAGCTGGAGGTCCCGGGTATCGCGCCGATGAAGCAGAGCTACCGAGAATGCGTAGTTGAAGAGGTACGGATTGATACGATCGCGGGCGAACACGGCGCAGCTCTGCAGGTCCTCGATGTTGCGCATTCCTGGTTGGAGAATGGTAACAATTATTGCATCAGAATGGAACGTTTGATCGGACAAGAACAAAGGTCAATAATAAAGGATTACATTTTTGAAGAATTATCACAATTGGAGAGAGAGAGAAAGAGAAAGAGTCACAGTCGATGACTCTCATTGGCTCATTGGTCACTCAATAACACGGTTCGGCAAAGTCATATTCAACTGAGGATGTGCAGGGAACTATGAAGCCATCGTTCTTCGCATTCAATTGGAAATGAGATTTGTCCTTCTTCCAGCGGTTTCTCTGTGAAAATTAATCTCTCTCGTGTATCTTTCTTTACCGTGCAACTCGTGGGACCTTTATAAATAATATCAATCTCTAAATTCTAAAAACCTTGGAAATCTGAGGTTTTCTGGAACTAGGGATGCCAAATTCGTTGTTCCACATAATGTTCAAAGAGACGTCATCAGGGGTTTTGGTAAAGAGAAGACTCTTCGCGGTGTATCTTTTAAATCCGCGAAGCTTGACAATCTGGCAGCTTCGCCGCGATCAGAGTTGAGATACCAACCGCCAAGGGAAGATCCGACATAATATTCGCGTCGGTTTATTTTCCTGACGACGTCCCTGAGGCGCTTCCCCTAGAGGCTGCGGCGTTCGTAAATTACTGCAAAGAAATCAACAAAGATTTCATAATTGGCTGTGACGCTGACGCTGATTCTACAGTTTGAATCAGCTTCAATAGAATGAAACGATACGATAGTTTCTGTCTATAACAGTAATTGTCCACTAAAGAGAGTTTCTTCGACGAGAAACGTTCCTTGGTGGAACAAAAGGCTTCGCAAAACAGCGCGGAAACTGTTCAACAGAGCACAAATTACCAATCGTTGCAAGACTCAGTGAGACTCTTGCAAAAGACCACTCGAATGGGCTAGGTTTCCTTGAGAAGTACTGGACTTACTGATGAAGACTCACTTCCCGGGATCTACATCTGTATATACCAGTCTTAGCTATAATCGTGACATAGAATGCTCTCGAAGGTGTCTCACAGGACCTGAAAGTGCAAAGGAGGTCGCAAATATAGTTGCTGGATTGGTTTTCATTGGTTTCTGGAACTGATGTGCCCGGACACACAGACTCAAATTCCAACATATTCAAAACAAATTTCTCAAGATCTTTTTGAACTTTCCCGCTGAACGAGAACAACGGAGGTTAACGCCTGGCTACCCTAGATGAGTATATTCAGAAATGCATCTAGAAATTTGGAGAGAGGTGCTCCTTTTCCGAGCATGAAGTTGCCCGAACTCTGATCGTTGTTATGGTTAAGTTTAAGTTAAGGTTAAGGTAAGTAGGTAGTTTATTTTAACACTTTGCTGTTCGGCGACACCATAGTGGTTACGTGCCCCTCATGTCGCTCAGTATCGTTCGCATTCTGTTGGTGTTTTGTTTAGGCACCAATGATTTACAAACTTACACTTACAACAAGTTTTATTGTTTTATACGTAGGAGAGATGGGGGAAAACGGACATTTTAAGAAAAAAATCAATTAAATCTTCCGAAACTCACGTTTCCCCAAACCTCAATGCAGTTTCTTGCAATAACACATTTTGTCTTCGAATTATTCGACCAAATGTTTTACGAAAATTGTTTTCAATTATTTTTACTGAAATTGAAGCAGACCGAAAATCAGAAGTTGATAATACCTAAAAATTCATAATTTTTAATTTTAAGTTGGAGACATGGCGACATGGCATGGCGACATGGCGACATACAAAACAAGCATTTTTGCATGCAATTTTTATTTAGACTTAAGATGCATAGCAATAGCTGATCACTTAATATGTTAAAAACTTATTGCCAAACAAAAATAGTATAAAATAAATATGTTTATGCAAAAAATGCGCTAATTTGGCGTGAAACTGATCAACATCAATGTCCTGGAAAAAAAGGTAATAAAGATGGTAGAGTGCGACATAGCATGCACTGCCATAGCTATTTTTCCAATTGTGACGTCAGTATTTGTGTTTATCTTTGATTGACTACCACATCCATAGGAAAATGCTATTTTCAGAATGTGTTTTATCAATTAAAAACATACATTTTGTAAGAGTTCCTTACAAGAGTTGTAAGTATTCCATACAAGAGTTGTAAGAGTAAGAATTTAGTAACAAAAAGACGACTGAGTGACATTGGCGATGGGAGTGGTACAGTGTCGACGTCTGGTGGCCACTTTTAACGTGGGGAATTAAAGGTGAAAATGTCCAATTAAACGTATCGCATTAAATGTCTATCCAATTGGCTAAATGTCGCATTAAATGTGAATTACTGTAACACAAAATCATTTTCAGACACAATTTTCATTTAAAATTTACTCACAACTTTCTAAAAAGGGATTGTTTTAAGAAATAGAATACATATTTGATTTGAAAAAGAGGATTTTCATTCATTATTTTAATATTTAACGTATATTTATTCCACCTTTAAATCTACTATCATTTTCATTTCACAAATTGGTACACGAAGCTGCTGTCAAGGCGGAGTAAAGAAAATTTAAAACAATCCTTCTGACTGCCATTTATAGCATCACATACTTCCGGAATTATCTTAGCTATAGATGCTTTCGAGATTCTAAAAAACATCGACAATAATCTGAACAATATTCCAGAAGAAAGCCACACCAAAGTCATTTCTAATTTCACTCTTGCTGGTATCCCTCATCCCTCATTAGTGTATCTTGGCGTTGTATTTTTGGAGCAATTAAATCAAACAGTGTTTCCACTTGTTCAGGTGTTATTCTCAACACTGCTCTGTTCTCTCGGGGATGATCGTAGAGTTCCTTCAATATAGCCCAAATCCCTTTGCCTTTCTCCTTTTTTCGGATAGTACCTTCAGTTCCATGAACTTCAGCACGAAGTATTTTTATACACAGTCAGCGTGTATTTCGCGATAAAATTGTGCAATGATAAGGGCAACTGAAAATCTGAGAGGAAAACTGCTAATATCCAATCATCTGTCAAATTCGGATCTGATTGCAGTTTCTGACTTTTTGATGGACATTTGTAAAATCACCTGGCATCCCTGGTAAAGCCGTGCTGTAGTATCTAGTTTCTCGCCAGCAGCTCACACTGTGTGAACGGACAAGGTGAGTCAACCAATTGTCAAGCGAGTTCACCGGCTCAGTAGCTGCTCATTTTCAAGTCAGCTACTAGCACCGTATAAATGGGCCTTTGGTTTAGGGGAGCGTAAAAAAATAATTGATTTTCAGGGGGAATGAACACGTTATCAAAATTAAAAATATGAATGAACATTAACTTCTCCGTATTCAATGAGACACTTTTTTTGCAAGTAGTGGAAAATTCTCATGAAAATTGTTTTTGATGACAACTTTATATTATAATGCAAAGATTTAGTAACAATATCGGAAACTGTATAGACAAATGGTCAAATAAGAAACAGGAATAAGAGTAGTGGGGGTAAATTGGTCTTGGGGGGCAAAGTGGTTACCTGCTTGTTTGGTAGTATAACTATTGACTATTGAAACCGTATTGATAATCATGTTATGTTTGAAGAATTTGATGACTTTTGAGTCACTCTGTACTTCAGTAGAGCTGTCAAAATGTCAAAATACAAATAAAAACCGAAATCGCTTTCTCGACAGCCATTCGGCCGTAGTTCTGTGCGCATGGTATCTAAGGAATTTCACGTGAAATTTAGTATATTCAATCTGATGTGTTGGACAAATCATAAGTCTGGGCAACTGTTCACTAGGAGTTCACTGCTAGGAGAGGTGAACAGATATTTTGTTCAATCTCAGCGATTATTTAGCATAGAGAATTCTTTGGTGTTTGGGGACAAAGTGGTCATATATGTTATTCACTTACAATGTTCTGTTTACTAAAGCTGATATACCTCTCGTCACATTCTGCTCTTGATGAGGTTTCTTTTGTGGCATTGACCCCGGCAAAATATGTCACTCCAACTAAACGATGCCTTATTATGCGGAACGTTATGTGTTTCTTACTACGTTTTTGTATGCATGAGAAAAAATAAAATTGACACTCTAGGTGAATAGGCCAAGCTTATTTCATGCATGTACCTACTATATCAAATATGATTTGAACAAATTTGGACGAAAAAAACGCATAAATCTATCCCATCTATCCCATTGATATGTGCGAGTGACCACTTTGCCCCCACTAGGTGACCACTATAACTCCAAGCAAACAAAATGTTGGATTTTCACTTTTTTTTCTAATGATGAGAAGTGTACTATTTTGAATTTTTGTAATAAAAGCCGTTTGCTATCTTGAACAACAATGAGTTGAACTATTATATTCTTCGACAGATGGGAATTGAAGCGGTATGTGGACGTTGGAAATGGGCATATTCCTTAGTATGACTAATATGCCCCCACTTCCCCTACGTGTTTCAAGTAATTAAATAACATGATATGAAAACTTTTATTCAATTTTTAACATTTGAAAATTGGCTTCGTGTCTTCTAATCTCATAGAGATTACACTAACGAGTTTGGGACCGAAATTATGGACCCTAATTGAAAGTCGTCACTGTCATCGTGAACATCAACATTAAATTAACCACATGCCATGACATACTTCGGTCGACACTCGGCGCAATTATTGTGAGCTGCATTCACGCATCACACTACAGTTGGCGCGTAACACATGATCTATATGTGCACTAGAGGGCCAATGAAAATGGCCATCTCGAATTTTCAAACGGGACTTTCTTAACGGGTTTACGGGACGCTTCATTTTGACGCGTTTCGAATTTGATGAGGAAAATTACAAAAACCGTTTGCAATTTTAGGTCATCTCTTGTAATGGTATTTATCCATTGATCGAGGTAAAACAATATTGAAGTCTTGTTTTTTTCAAAAGTGTTGAAATATCGAAATTCTCTATAGGGTATACATATATCTACGGACATGAGGTGATCCAAAAGGTATTACGGGATCGTTCCAACGTTCCAAAATTTGGATGCATTATGTGATACAGCAATAGCGGTCGATGGAACAACTTGGAAAAATTTTAAGTGGGCGGATCTAGTGGAATATTTCCTTCCAACAAAATCTTCAAAGACATCGTTGGGCCTACTTGCTACGAAAAACGAAATGTAATGGCAGGTAACGCAAACTTTTCATTTGATTGTAACCAAAAATAATAATAGAAAAAATATGATAGAACATATAAAGAGTTGTAGTTGTAGAGTTGTGTGAACAGGTTACTTGCCAAAAGAGCACAAACAAGTCAAGTGTTTATATGAAAGGTGCGCGAAATAAATGTAGAGTATAGAAATAATCTGTATAAATAAAAATGTAAGGCAAAATCTGTTGGTAAGCGGAAAACCCGAAGAAGGGATGGTCCGATTAATAATTTTATATTATAAAGACGAATTTTTGTAGAAGTACTAGACAATTTATAGTAAAAGGAAATTGTAAATGATCAAAGGGTAATCAATCAATGAAGAGTTCAGTGATTGGACTCACTAACGTTCACTTAGTAAGAAAACATTCCATGAATATATAACTCATATTTTCATTTTTGCTATATGATTACATTGATTTCTAATTGTTGTTTGATGTATTCGTTTACGCTTCAAATTGACGCGTGTTTGTAGAGATAGGTATATAAGAAACCTTCGTAAACCTAGTGTTGAAAATGTTGATTTCCACGAAAAACTACCCCATGCAAAATATCAGCTCAATCGCACCAGGTGTCGCAAAGCCGTCAATGTTTGATTTGTTTGAAAACCGAAAAAACACCCAAGGGGCCAAACAGCCAAATAGTCAATATTTGATTAGAAAAATCTAAGACATTTGGAATCAACTTTTTTTTGGAAACCCCCGATTCCTTTTACTCACTGCACTTTACTCAATCACTTCAAAATGCAATGAAGTCCATTTGACGGGGATGAATGAAGTGAGATATTCGAGTTGTAGAAAGAGATAGCGACTAAACGCCCGACTGACTATTAAGTCATGTTGACGGAGAATCTGCGTGAAGAAGCCAATAGTCATTCCTAATTGAATACGAAGGGGAATTTCTTTATAGTCCGCTGACTATCTTCAGTTGAATATGACTATGCCGAGCCCCGATACATAATATAGGCTTCAAGTCGGTTAAAGCCATGCTCTCTCTCAAGAGCCACTCAAGGGCCGAAAACTTCAGCGAAATAACATATTGTGTTATTGTTTCCCTGTTATGCTCCACTCCATTATCGCAAATTTATGTAAATCAGGCCTTTCCGTGGTGGCGTGTCCTGCTTTTCTTGAAGCTGTGAAATTCCAGCGAACTGATAACAACCACCGGACAGATAAATATTTGCTCGGCATATCTTCCGGAAAGGAAAACAATAAACCACGAGCGCGTGGATCGCCGCGAATGCCCTTCTTGGGAACAGGGTGAAAAAATATAGAGGAAATCAGTGCTTTTCGAGCGGAAGGCATTTACATTCTCGGTTCTCACTTTTCCTGCTGTTGTAGAATTATGTTTGCATGGATGAAGTGTGCCCTGGGAATAAATTTAACCAAGTAATACATCTCAAGGGTGGTTCGACCTGTTTGGAGACGTAAAATTTATTTTCGTTAACTACAAATTGAGCTCTACTCAGCGGAGTGTAGGAAAGTTTGATTCAAGGTAAAAAAAGTGAACGTATTCAATCAATTTTGAATGGTAAAACGAATAAATTTTGTTCGAACAAAAATTCCATCATTGCGACTATAATCCTCGTTCAATTTGAAAGTTCGAATGCATCGTGCGCTTGTTCTCAAATCTTCAAAGTTTGAAAATATTCATCTCGAAATCAAATCCTGATTGCAATCAGTCAGTGATTTTCCTCCGTTCTCTGCTCGCTTTTTTCTGAGTTGGAACGTTGAGCGAACAACTTCGCGGCAAAGTGCATCTGAGCAGAGTGAAATATGCAGCACACAAACCCATATCGGTGAAAATGCACCTGCTTCTCACTGATTGGCCAATAATAATGTTTTGTCGGTGTCATTTTGAAAGCTGCCCACTCAACAATTTTGTGTAGGCGTCTCGCGAAAAAGTGCACCATTTTCTCTTGCAGAGCACCAATAAGTGGATCAGGACCCAAAACTAAATCAATATTCTCGCACTTACCCATGAAGATGTCGATCAGCCTGGCCGCAATCTTCCGATGGCGGGGAATAAACAGCGAAAACTGCTCCTGCCGCCCGAGGGACATCGGGATGCGGAGATCCGGCAGCGCGATACTCCTCACCGGGATGCGTTCCTCCGCTTGGTCCCCGAACCGGTTCTGAATTTCTGGTCCGATCGGTCGATACCGATCGGTCAGATAGTTATCCGGCACATCGAAGATAGCCTTGCCCTTGCCCATGAAGATGGGTTCCCGGGGGCGATCGTACAGCAGCAGCAGGTTCTTCTTCTGGATCATCTTGGTAGGTGTGTGTGTGTTTAACTCAACGAGGAAATTCGATTTAACCGACCGTGTGGCACAGGAGCAGCAGTGGAACGTCAACTGATGACCGATAGCAAATTGTAGGAGGCATTTATACCGGTTCATTGTGCCCTGAATGTGTATTAGCCGAGGCCATGGCTACTATCAGCTAATTTCGATTGGGCGAAAAACCGCAAGCTGTGATAATGACCTTCGAGCGAGTGTTGCGTTCGCTAGCGATGCGTAAGAAGCGTGAGATTCGCTCTCGCTGGGGGATGTGGATTGAGCCGGGAACTAGTAGCGGACGTATTCTGTAAACCGCAGAATGAACTTCGTTTGTGAGTTGGTGACGTCGCTTCGAGGGGTCGAGCAAGATGATAACAATTTGGTCACTCGCTGCTGCCGGAGTCAATGACATTGACTTCGGGATGGATATTCTATCTTTCGAGTTTCTAATTTTTAAGATAATGGAATCACACATAAAACTAGGGATAAACAAATATTTGACTTAGCGGCTCTTTACTATCGTAATATTTCAGTGATGTCACAGCTGGCATGCATCTTATGCTGAGAGATTTTGTTTCCAATATTAACCAAGAGTTTCTTGATCCATAGTAATACGTTTTTATATGGAGAAATTCCACGCTGAATCGGTGGAAAAATGACGGTTTTGACGCGATCATTTTCAATTTTTTTCAAACCTTGTACATATGGTGGCCGCTTCCCAAATTCACAATCTTCATTACCATATTTTAGTCACGACTGTTTTTTTATGAGGGCGTATGTAAAAACGTTGAACTTTAAAAAAAATGGGTGGGTTATATCTGCGATATAACCGCAAGGTTGACGTAGGACTACCGTTGTCTTAGTAAGCATTTCTATTGTATTGATTAAGTTATCGATTGAATGAAACAATTTTCTAATTCAATTGAATTCAACATATTTGCTTTGTAAGTGAAAAGTTTGATCAGTTGCCATGTAAGATCAATTCATGCATTGTAACAGATTATGTTCTTCGTTACAAGTAAATTTTGATGAACGTCATTTTACGTTTGATATGATGCCTAGGACTACCAAAATATGTGAACGAAAGAATTGTCAAATGATCATTGTATTTTACATTTCCCTCTGAAATTATTGCATCCCTCATGTTTACGTTGTTCTCGAACCGCAAAAGTTCATTCACCTCTAGTATCGGAAATGGCGATATTCCCAGGCTTCTCAGTTTAGAAGTACGTTTTAGGGAAACATATTCCGGTTTGCACAAAGACAAGCGAGTACAAAAGTACTCGCAGCTTGCATATATTTGCAAAGCGGATTCCCCCAGGCATCATTGTTTAGAGTTTCCCATCTTCCGGGAAACACATTTCGGTGGGAACAAAAATCCCCACCACTTGCATGTATTTACAAAGTGGATTCCCCCAGGCACATTGTCCGGGTTAAGGAAACACTACTCGATGGGAGCCAAAATACCCCCGACTTGCATGTTTTGACAAAGCGGATTACATTGATTTTGAAGTCTGTGTTGGGGAAACCGTAAATCAGCCCAATCAAAACTTGGTAGTTAGCGTTTAAATAATGTTTGACATTTTACAGTTATTCAATTGTTCATCTCATGTGAAATAATATTTTATTTCTTGTGATAGACGCGTATAAATATTTCCTATCAATTTTTGCAAACATATTTCTGATCTATTAAGAAATGTTCCAGTTATAAACATTCGAAATCTTTCATTTTTTTCCTGAATGTTCTGTGTTTAGGTTATCATTTCACCCCATATACTCCGGTTAGACGTAGTCCCACGTCAAACTATTTTTTTCGCTGCACTTGCAATATTATTTCAATACTATCTGACCCGGCGAACTTCCAAATTTATTGTTTTGATATGAGTTCGAATTTTTTTAGATCGAATTTCTAAATTTTTTCTCATCATAACAT
The DNA here is from genome assembly GCF_029784135.1 of Toxorhynchites rutilus septentrionalis. NCBI lineage: Eukaryota > Metazoa > Arthropoda > Insecta > Diptera > Culicidae > Toxorhynchites > Toxorhynchites rutilus. The sequence goes on along the minus strand of NC_073744.1, from coordinate 15,189,582 downwards.
TGTTCTATGGGCAGAATACAACAAATACAACAAAATGAAGACGGCTAAAAAGGAACCTTTCCTTCTTCGGATTTTGCGATTAGCAACACATTTGGCCTTCCTTTTTTTATTTATATAGATTGGAATGCGTTATTCCGCCTGAAAATTCTTTTACACCTTCAAACAAGAATCAATTTCGTTAGCGCAAACATCGAATGGACTAACAACGCTTATCATGATGTAATTTTAAAACATATGGGAAATAAATTTTCCAAATTTTCCGACCTTCCTTCAGAGTTTTTCGATTTTTTTTTATTTTTCTCTCCATAACATTGATCTACGGGCAGAGACGAATACATAAAAAAAATATGGCTCAAATCGGACGATTTCTTAATCAGGTTTCGCGCTTAGCAACACATTTGGCCCTACATTTTTGTAGTCTTTAGACATAGATTTTACATAACCAAAAACTTCTAAAGGTATCTGAAATCACTCCAATTTTTTGAGCTGCTAAAAACGTATAATATTAACTTGGGAGACATTTTTATGTAACAATATCACAATTTTAGAGCGTCGGCAGAAAATTATGTTGAAATTCGTTCAAGATGCAACAAGTTGATAAATTTTTCACTGTAAACGTACTATTTAGGATCTACTTTTTAAGATCATGCATTTTTTTAAAATAAAATAAATGATGTATGTGATGAAAAATCCAAATTATAAATTTTTTTTTTGAAACTGCTTTTGTAAATCGCTGAAATAATCGGTATGGCTGCACTAGAAATATTGTTTTGATTTTTTCATAACCATTTAGAGGCGAATGAACTGAAAAGTTTGAAGCCTCTTTAATGCAACATCATCATCATCATCATAACCATAGGCGAAATAAAGTGAATTCACAAGGAAGCGTTTTTGGGGTTAACGGGTCGTGGTAACTACATTGCCACCAATTGTTTCAACTGTTTCAATAGTTAAAATTGTTAGAGTATAATTTATGAAGCGTTTGTCTGTTTAAACATCAGTGTGTACTCAGCACAGAGTGTGCTGCTGTCAAACACTATTTGCAGTAATCTTTCAAGTGAAACTCAACTGCACATGTGTACGAAATAAATTCTCTCGCTTATTATCGTGAAAGTCCGCGTGTTTCACTTTTGCCGAGTTTTTCAGACTAATAGGTTATGGGCCTAGGAACGGTTCCTGGTTCGGGGTTTTATCGCATTATTAGTTTAAATACGGTATAAGTGTGCGAAAAAAGTATGAAGAGAATGAACTAGGTAGGGAGGCTTATTTGACGGGACCAATTTCCCCGCATGAAAATTCCGAACGCTGACTTTGTTTGGAGGAGTTCGACTCAGTGGAATGCATCGAGACCGAAATTGACAAAAGAAGGAGAAACACTGCAAATCGTTGATTGTTTCTCGGATACACGACAATCAGTTGGAGCACCTGTAATGGAAAACAGCCTCTAAGCAGATTTGGGATAGTCTCGTGAAAATCTTCGAAAAAAAAGTGTGGCGAAGCGGATGCATCTGAACCGGCAGCTGCATGAGTTACGGTATACTTCTTGGCCGCTGCTAGAGCATTTCGATAAATTCGATCGAATGATGCGAATGTCCTGGAGCGCTGGAGGGCAGACTGATGATAGCGATGTTGTGTGCCGATTGTTGCTTCCTCGCGGATCGCAGTATGATGCTTTTGTTACTTCAATCGAATCTCAGCCGGAAGAGCAGATTACGATGGACTTCGTAAATGCAGGATGCTCGATGAGGAAATTAAGCGGAACGAAACGGTACCAGATGTTAGTGAAACGTTCTCCGAAGAGACGTGATATAAACAAAAACAGAAGAGGAAGTTCTTTAAATGCTTTGGCTGCCAAAAAGCTTGCCGATTGTCCTGAGAGGAAGAAAATTGAAAGCAGTTCATTCTAGAAACGAAGTGCGCATGTTGCTTAAAATAAAAAGAGTGGTGTAATGTTTTTTACAGACGGTGAAGCGTCACTGTGCCAGGAGATAAAGATCCAATGGTTTGTTGACTCGGAGGCTACCGAGCACATCTGTAACGATAGAAATTTATTCTCGAAACTGGAGCTGCTGGAACAACCTATGAAGATAACTGTTGCGAAAAGCGATGAATGTGTGACGGCGAAATAATTTGGAGACGTTCCCGTTGTGTCAGCAATCGTCAATAATACTATTGAAGCGTCTATGACTGAAGTTGTGTATATTCCTGAGACACGTTGCAACCTCTTCTCGATTGGGAAGATCGAATCAGCTGGAATGAAAGTGGTGTTTGAAGAAGTCAAAATGGAGGTTCTGAAGAACTCGAAAGTAGTAGCCACCATTCAAACGAACGAGAAACTCTACGTATTAAACTTATGCACACATGAAGATAAATGTGATTCTTTGTATTTTTCGGGAATGTCTAGTAAAGTGACGGAGCTATGGCACCGTCGATATGGTCATCTTGGTGAATGAAAATTATCGAGCTTGATGAGGAACTCCATGGCGAGATGACTGAATTGAAACAGTGGTGGCAACTTAACGGTTATTTGCGAGCCGTGCATAGCGGCCAAGGAATCCATTCACTCTGCGTGAGGAGCATCGTCCGACTCGTGTGCTGGAGCTGGTCCACTCCGATGTCTGCAGACCAGTGATGCCAGCTGGTTGGGATGACGATAAGTACTTCGCAACGTTCATCGATGATTTTACGCGGTTTACTGTGGTGTATTTGTTTCGATTAAGGGACGAACTGGCCAAGTGTTTTAAAGAGTATGACGGGGAAGTGACCGCAAAATTTGGTGTGCATATTTCACGATTGTGCTCTGACAATGGCGAAGAATGCTGTTTGATTCGAGAGCTGATCGTTCGTTTTGGGACGAGGCGGTACAGACAGCTGCGTTTCTCGCTAACAGGAGTATAGCAAGTGTTATTGGTGAGGAGAAGACATCGTTCGAAATGTAGGAAGGTAGAAAATCTCATGATTCTAAGCTTCGAGTGTTTGGTTCTTCGGCTTATTGTTATATTCCGAGGGAGCTCTGGGGAAAGCTTGACGAGAAAACCTGAAGAGGCATATTTGTTGGATATGGTATAAATGGCTATCGTATGTGGGAACAGAAAATCGCAACCGTTCGAGATGTTGTCATTGACGAAAGCGCTCAAGGAACCAGCAACGAGTAGAAGCAAAGCAGATCTGTGATTTCAGTGCGGTACCGGTTGATTCGTCCATTGATATCGAACAAGATGGTGATTTCATTGACAGTGAAGATTTAACGAATCTAGATCGGGAGCAATCGGATGAAACTGAAAGCAGTGGGAGTTCCGAGGTTTTTGATAGGTTATCCGAAGAAAAAGAAATTCAGGAACAGTCTAACCGCAATCGCCGGTCACCTCTCGGTGCTATGGAGTACGTTCGAAACTTGCCAGGTTTCTCATTGCTGAATTACGGAGACTTACGAATTAAAGAGACCGGATTGTCCGAAGTGGAAGAAAGCTGTCGACGAGGAGATGACTTCGCTTCTTAACAATGAAACGTGGACGCTGGTAAACTGCCAAAAGGGCGAGATGCAATCACGCGTAAATGGGTTTTTCGATTCAAGCGCGAAGAAGGCCGGGAACCAGACCGAAACAAAGTTCGACTGGTTGCGCGTGGCTTGCTTGCGTAGCGAAGGTTGATACGTTGCGGTTAATGCTAGCAATTGCAAATCAGCAAAGATTGCTGATCCATCAGGTGGATGTTCGAACAGCCTCTCTAAATGGAGAAGTGACAGAGGAGATATATATGAGTAAGTAGACAGTCTGTTCTGTCGACTGAATCGTTCTCTATACGGCCTCAAGCAAGCGACGCAGGTATAGAACGATCGTTTCCATCGTTTTAACAAACAGCGTGGATTCCAGAGATCGAATAGTGATCAGTGCCTGTATGTTAAGAGTGATGGAGAGTGACTTTTCAAAAAAACTAGCTTTTTGGCTTTAACCCATTTTAGGCCAAGCGTTCGAAAAATCGAACAGCAACTTTGATAATTTTTCATGTCTTCTGACAGGAAACATATGATAATATTTTTGCACCAAATGATAGCCTTATTTATTAGCTACCACTTATATCGATTTCATTCAATTTTGAGTAACTTTATTGGATAATAAATTCGATTTAAAGCAAGTATGTTTGGAAGGTATTTTCAATTTCAATTAAAAACCCCAATAAAATACCAAAATATGTGAAGTTTTCTACAGTATTGCTTTGATAAAAGAACATACATTGTGATATAGAGCGAAAATCATTCGATTGAGCCGCATACATGAAAATAACAGCCGGGGAAATTGAGTGTTCGAAAAATCGAACGTTGGCCATAACGAACATTTTTTTTTCTGCTGAATCAACACCAACACATCTAACCTCCGCTGCGCATTTTGGTTTGTTTACTTTAGAAGACGGAAGGTTTTTCATTTATTCTTGCATTTTCAGTTGTGAATGTTTGCAAATATCGATTAATTTAGCAAATATTATTGGAAATCTGTATGATTTTTTGTCCGTAACAACCTTAGGTGATGGCGGCCCGTAGAATTTCTTTTGTGGGGGAGCTGGAGGAAATGATCAGTACGTGTAACGAGGATTCTAATGAGATTGTTTGTGTGAATATTCTTCCGCCGGACCGAATAATAACCTCCCAACCCTCTATGCCATTGTTTTTAGCAGTACTCTGGTACTTTGCAGGTTTTGGAAAATGTTCGATTTTTTCGGGAAATGGATAATTGGAGAGACTAGTTTTTAAGCATTGACATTTTCCACAGTTAACAATAAAAATAACAGCATATGCTTTCGTTTAAAAGAAAAAGCCTGTCAGTAATAAGTTAAAATTACATGAAATAAGAAATGCCACATCTCACCTTAGGTGGATTAATTTGGATTTATACTTAGAGACCTCCATTCTCCTGTTCTTGTTCTTCCGGGAATCCAAAATTGATGCATTTATGAATACCGTATATTTGCTATTTGAAGTGACTTTTAGTTCGCAGTATGTTTGTACTTGCAAAAAAATGTGCGGGTTTCGGCCAATGTTCGATTTTTCGAACAGTCATTTCCCGGAAAATGGAAGATGGGAAAAAATAATTCTTGAACATTGGAGTTCCTTTAGCGTTAATAATCGAAAATACAACAATGGCTTTCGTCAAAAAAATAATTTTTACAGCTTGGTCGTTAATGGGTTAATTTGATTCGTCGATGATCTGAATCGGTGCAGTGATTTAAAAGTTATGTTTTTTTTGAAAACAGGCATTATCGGGAAAATGGGGAAAATTTTGATTTTTCGGCGCACCACCCTAAAATGGAAGTGGGCACCCTAATGAAAAAGACGGGTGGGTAATGTCGGGGACATAACCGGAGTGACGTAGGACTATACAAAGGGGACAGCTTTTGTTAAATATATATTTTAAATATATTGTTTTATTTTCTTCTACCACGTGAATACCTACCTATCTACCTGAAAAATGGATTATTTTACTGTTTACTCTTTATGAATATGTTAATGGTTCTGAAAAGAACCTAGGGTGTTGTGTTTTTGTTATCACTCGATATTCCCATCTTGTTCGGTTAAACCTTCCTGTTTAGCTATTGCGTTTGCCACTCGCCACAGCTTTCACAGTTGGAAAATTCCCATCCAGCTTGTGACATGTTGTTCAGTAAATTACATTTAATGCGACGTGCCGGAGAAACACTTTGCCACTCACTGAAACTAATTGTTGCCTTGATGAGCGCCGAACCGAAGCTGCTCTGTTCTTGATGCAGGTTTTCTGATTGTCGTGAGCAGCTTTGCAAGCCAACTCGAGCACTCCGACGGCCGAAACTCTATAATCGCTGTTAGGTATACTGGTGCTCCGGCACCAATCCGTTCGGCCTAGTTACCCTTGCGGAGCAATCAGTGAATGCGACCAACAGGGAACTGGAGACCTGCACGGTTCGAGTGAGACTTTGCCTTTCCCTTAACTTGGCCTCCTTTGTTACGTCCACGATGCTGATGCCGTACAACAACACGGGTTTACGGTTTGAAAGAAAATAAGATATTTTTTTTGGGGTCCGCGTGTTTCATACTCTAGCGGTACACACTCACAGGATAGAGACAAATCGGCAGACTCAGCCAGAGGGGCGAGTCCAACGAGACGAACGAATGAGCGTTAAAAGGGAGCGATGGCAAAAAAATGCATTCATTACGATTTGTTCGCTCGTTGGATTCACATGCAGGCTAAAAAGGGTCCTTTACAGGATCACAAAATTATCTTCAATCTAAAGAGTTTATTGTTTTGTTATCACTCGATATTCCCATCTTGTTCGGCTAAACCTTCCTGTTTAGCGATTTGTTGCCACTCGCCACAGCTTTCACAGTTGGAAAATTTCTTCCCATCCAGCTTTGTGAAATGTTTTACAGTAAATTACATTCAATACGACGTGCCGAAGCACCACTCAGTGTCGCATTGGAGGCGATTTTAACCTGTAATTGAACATTTGCGATGACAGTGATACAGTGTCGACTTTCAATGTGGGGTCATAATTTGGACCCCGAACTCTATGTTTACAAAAATGTTCAACTAAATATGTCGCATTACATGTCCGTCCAATTAGCTAAATGTCTAACTAATTGTAAATTACTGTACTTTCAATCTGGAAACAATTTAAGAATTGGTAAAAATTGAAAAATCAGGAAAGTCCCCAACTATCAATAAGCTCAGAACAACTGCCAAATTCACATACTCATCAGATCCTGGCAAACAAATTATGAAAAAATCAATTTGTGTTTTATTTTTATTTTGGATAATGTTTAAGAAAGCATTGAACTGTATTTCCTAAACTCTTTTTTGGAAGGTTTAATGGCCCTGAAAAGCGCCTTGTTTTATGGAATGGTTCCAATTTAGAAAACTTAGTACTCGTGGTTTTGAAAAAAAACCATTTCGAACGCCCACGATGCCGCCTTGTTCTGGATTTGCCACCAAAGCAGTTTGTATAAAGAACAAACTTTTTTCTTCTGCTACCTGATGCCGTTTTGCGATTGCGTTTGCCACTCGCCAACTGCCTGTTGTCTTGATGTCCACCGAACCGAATGTGTTCTGTTCCGAATGCGGGTTTTCTTATCGTCGCGAGCAGCTTTGCCAGCTAACTCGATCACTTCGGCGGCCGAAACTATATAACGCCGGCTAGGTGGACTGGTGCACTGGTACTAACGCGCTCGGCCTAGCTACCCTTGCGGGGAACTCCAGACCAACGCGGTTCGAGCGGGATTTTGCCTTTCCCTTCACTTTCCCTCTTTTGCCATGTCCAGACATGGCTGCTTGGGTTGGTTTGTTGATGTGTTGTGATGCGAACTGATGTGGTGTACGGTTTGAATGAGAATGATCGTTACGGCAGCGGAGCGGGGATTTTTAAGCTGACTGGCTGGCTCGAGAATTACGCATGTGTGAGACTGCGACCAATGTTTCGTTTTTTTTCTTTTTCCTTTCCAATCGTGCTTCATTCTATTTCGCTGCTGCTCTGGTTGCCCGTTTTGGTCGGTACGATTTGAGGAGCACAAAATGGACCAATCAAAAATGGGCACATAGTGCATTTGGACAATGCTTGATATTTCACAATTATTCAATTATTTTTCTCAAGAAAAATGAAATGTTATTCGTTATGCTAGATGCGTAGATATATTTCCTATCAATTGATGCAAAAACCTTTGCGATCTATTGAGAAATGCTCGAGTTATAAGCGTTCCAAATCTTGCATTTTTTCCTACTTGTTCAGTGCCTAGATTTCCATTTCACCCCCTATATCTTCCGGTTAGACGTAGTCCTACGTCAAAAATTAGTGGGTTATATCTATGATATAACCGCAAGGTTCACGTGGAACTACCTTAGCTTAGCAATCATTCGTTTGTATTGATTAAATTCTTGATTGAATGAAACAGTTTCCAAATTCAATTGAGTTCAATATATTTGCTCTGTGAGTGAAAAAAATGAACAAATGCCGTGTAAAGTCAATTCATTTATTGTGATTGATTGTTCTTCGTTACCAGTAAATTTAATGACGGACCTTTTACGTTTGGTATGATGACTAGAACAAAATATATGTACGGAAGAATTATCAAACGTTTGATGAACCAGCCTAAGGCTGAAAATCTTTCCAATAAAGACAAAAAAAATTATCAAACGATTATTTTATTTTACATTTCCCTCTGAAGTTTACATCCCAAAAGTGTACATACTTCTCGAATCTCGAATTTGCTTGAAACTGGGAAGTTCATTCGCTTCTAGTGGCTGCACGATTTTCCCAGGTTCCTAAGTTTAGAAGATCATGTTAGGACAGACATATTCCACTCTGCACAAAGGCAAGCGAGGACAAAAGTACTCGCAGTTTGCATTTATTTGCAGAGCCGATTTCCCCAGAAACCTCGGTTTTGAAGTCTGTGTTAGGGAAACACATTTCAATCGGAACAAAAATACCCCCGATTTGTATGAATTCGCAATGCCGATTTCCCCACGCTTCATGGATTTGAAGTCTGTGTTAGGGAAACACATTCCAGTCGGAACAAAAATACCCCCGACTTGCATGAATTTGAAATACCGATTTCTCCAGGCACCTTGGTTTAGAAATCTCTATTAGGGAACACATTTCGGTGGGAACAAAAGCTCCCCCTACTTTCGTGTGTTCTTTTTCTTCTTTTTGGCTTTAAGAGGGTTTAAACTTTTCAGTTCACTCGCCTCTAGGCTCTTTCGTGTGCTTGCAATGCCGATTTCGCTGCTTGGTTTTAAAGTCTGTGTTAGGGAACATTTTTCGATGAGAACAAAAGTCCCCCTACTTTCATGTATTTGCAATGCCGATTTCCCCAAGGCTGCTTGGTTTTGATGGCTGTGTTAGGGAAACCGTAAATCGGGCCAATCAAAACGATGCAGTTAGGGCGTTTAGATAACGCCTAATATTTTACAGTTATTCAATTGTTTATCTAATGAAAAACAACATTTTGTTAGTTGCGATAGATGCGTAGAAATATTCCCTATCAAGTGATGCAAACATCTCTCCTATCCAGTACGAAATGTTCGAGCTATAAGCATTCGAAATCTTTAATTTTTTCCTGCATGTTCTGTGTTTAGGTTTTCATTTTACCCTCCATATATTCCGGTTAGACGTAGTCCCACGTCAAAAATAAAAAATACTAGTCTAATATTTTGTGATAATGAACAAAACCACTACTTTTCACAAAAATCTGAGAACCACTGTATCGGTTTGGCTGTATACTAAGGTGGCCGCGAAAATGGTCATGTCAAATTTCGAAAACCGACCATGTACATTTTTAAAGGCAAAAAAAAAATATCTGAGCAATATTTCAGCTCAATCGGACATGATTTAGGGGTGCCTGAAAGCGCTCAAAGTATTGATTTTTTAACCCTCGAAAATCTCCCAAGTACATGAAATTAGGAAAATCGAAAAAACCCGATGCCAAATGACTTATAGCGCCCCCACTTTTGTATGTATATGCTAGTTAGGGGCATTATATATCACTTAAAATATGTAGTAAATGATGTTGTATATACGCTAGTTATACGTTTTAATATGTGCTGATGTTTCTTTAGGTTACTATTTATAACGGGTATATGGTAGCTGTGAATGTGAAAACATTCTTCGATAGAACTTTTCTTGAGCCCAAATTGTTTGGCTTCTCAAATCTGACTCAAATTCAATAAGTAAGCTACTTAGAACGATTCATTCAAAATTGTCAAACTCATTGTGTGGTGTTAAATAATAGATTGTAGGGTGCTTTGAAAGCTTCAATTTGGTTCATAAAAGTTCAAGTTTATCATGCATTTTATAATACTTATAAGTTTTTTGTTTGGGCTCAAGAAAAAGTTTGGGCTCAAGAAAAAATCAATAGCTCTGTCACGGATGAGGTTTTATTATATGCATAGAATGATTTTTTCCATAAAATATGAGCATTTACCACTTCTCGAAAAAACTGTACTGAGTAACCTAATAATAACCTGTAGATAGAGGTTATAGTATGTCTGTAAGTCCGGCATCTCTGATCTTCCGTGACAAACTATCAAAGGGATACCCTCAAAAACGATATAATAATATTGTCTACAAAATTATACTGTTGAATTGAAGTAAAGTAACAGTGCAGTATGAAGTACAGTAACAGTAAAAAAAGTGAAACTTATCATGAAAACCTTGTAAATGAAACATTTGAAAATTAAATGTTTTTTTAATTCACATCTAATACCTTTTTTTCACAACACATAACAAACAAATACGGTTTTTTTTCCCAAAAACGTACATCATTAGACCTGCTGTTTGAAGTCAACGATCATAATTCAAATACATTTCCATAGCATCGTCTGATGATGGGGTGTAAATCCGAGAAGTAAAGCTTTGATGACGACTCCGCTCTCGAAATGTTGACAATGTTATTTAGGGATCATTGAAACATTGCCCATCGATCACTATTTTATTTTTTCAGACAGTCTCAGCTCAATAGCGGCAATCCGCTCAATGAAAGTTGATAAACGCTCATCTTATTTCCTAACAAGAATAAGACAACTATTGAGTGTTTTGGTCGAAAAATTATTCAAGATTACCGTAGCATGGGTTCCCTCTCATTGCTCGATTCCGGGGAATGAGAAAGCGGACTCGCTAGCTAAGGTGGGCGCTTTAGAAGGCACACTTTTTGAAAGGCAAATTGCTTATAATGAATTTTTCCACATTCCTCGTCAGTATGCGCTCGTAAGTTGGCAGCGCATGTGGAGTGGTGATGAGTTCGGTCGTCGGTTACACACGATTATCCCTAAGGTCTCGACGAGTGCATGGTTCAAGGGATTGAATGTAGGTCGTGATTTCATTCGCGTGATATCTCGGCTTATGTCCAATCACTACAACCTAAACGCGCATCTCTATCGCATTGGGCTCGCAGCAAACAATCTTTGTGATTGTGGCGATGGCTACCACGACAACGAGCATGTTGTCTGGTCGTGTATCCGGTTGCATGCTGCTCGCTCTCAGCTCTCTAGAGCACTGAGAGCACAAGGCAGACAATCGGATATCCCCGTCCGGGATATCTTAGGTAGCCGTGATCCTGATCTTCTGCTTCATCTATACCTGTTCCTCAGAAACGCCAATGTCAACGTTTAATGATGTTTCCTTCGTTGTGTCCCCGTTTCATATCCCTCCTATCCGATCGATAAACTTTTATATAGTCGCGGCAATACATACACACACTCTTTACAGATACACGGGCCAAAGGTTGTGCAGTCCACTGATCATTCAACAAGAGCCAAAGGTTGTACCGCTCATGACAACTCTACACGAGCTGATGTTTGCGCCGGCTAGTGACCATTCTATCCTGGATTCCTCGAGTCGAGAAAGACGCACCACGCTAGATATGAGGTACAGACTAGGGGGGCGTTGCTGATTAATGGTCAGCTGCATCCCAATAGGAAGTATCCCGTGTCGGGCACACGTACAGAGCATCGAAGACTGCGACATACCAATTATGAGAACACTTGTAATACTAACCTCGAGTCAACCGCGAGTAATCGGTTACATATTACTAACATAGTTTAAGCAAACATTGTCAAAATATTGAACTCCCGGCCCCGTTAGGCTGACGCCATATGAGCCTTAATATATTATTAATATATTAATATATATTAATATATATATATATATATTAATATTAATATATATTTTGGATAGAAAAAAAAAGTTTATTTGCATCCACAAAATAAGCAGCATGATAACAATTCAACCTTTCCACCAAGACAGTTTGTCTGCGTTCTGCCGGTATTTTTACCGCCCCAATGGCCCCTATGGAGATGATGACGTTGGCCGGAAGGCAGCGGGAATGAAAATAGCTGCGGCCAGGAATAATTATTTTCTCATTGCAAATTTGCGTCATATTTCTAGCTCCGTACCATTTCTTGCTCTAGATTATTATTTCTGTTTTTTTTCCCCGTAGATACATTGCGATTGTGCATCCGTTGCGGCACAGGACATCCCGGAAGAAGGCTCGCTTGTTCCTGCTCATCATCTGGGCGCTCAGCTGTGTGCTGGCCTCGCCCTGTCTCATGTACTCAACTGTGATGACGAAACGGTAAGTTGGGAAGAAGCCGGGCGGAGGCGGGGGTCAGTTATTTCGTAGAACTGGGAGGTACTAATGGAAGTAGTAAATATCACATCGTCTAATCTGATTGTACCACTCCCGGGGAAGAGTCAATATGTGGTGCACTATCCTCGATTGACATTTGTTAATGGGCCTGAACTCGCCACTGAAAAGTCATACTGATAAACCAACGCTAGTATGAAAATAGATTCGAGCTGTGGCATTGGTTTTGACATTAAAAAATATGGGAAATTATCATCAATTGTTTTGACACTGTAATGAAATTAGTGATACCGTAGATGTGCAAACTCGGATATTACGGAAGCCTTATAGCATTTCATATGCATTCGATTCACGAAAACATTATCAATTCAAAATTTGGCCTCTGTTCGAATATGCGAAAAGTTCAGTGGAATCTATGTGGATTGATTGAATTGTAATGTAAACGGCATCATGCCTCGCTTTACGGCTGAGATACGTTCCTTGGCCGCTAAGAAAAAAGCCGTATAACGAATCAATTGTTCTAATACAAATTCACACAAATTCTATCGGATCGGTTCCAAGTTTGTTCAACGAAATGCCGTATAAAGAGCGACCGTATAGCGAGGTATGAGTGTAGTGCAATTCCAAATGAAATCGAACTAAAAATGTCGATTTTAAAACTTGTATTTTTGATTCGAACGAAAGTTTGTATTCCGTTTGGGTTGGAGGAAATACGAATTTTCCACAGCATTTGGGAATTTTTTGACTCAAGTGTAACTTTTGAAAAGAGCGTATCGATTTTAGTAAGAGAAATCTTTGATAATTTATATCTCAAAAACTATGTGCCGTATCGAAATAGTCTTAGAAAGAGTTATAGAGTATTGAGGTGAAAACGTGAAAAAATATACACTGAGAAAAATTAGTACTCTTTTTTTACGAGGGTCACTATTTATATTTCGGGAATAGGAACAAAAACAAATAGTTAAGCTGCGAATATGTTTTTATTGTTTTTCAAAGTACTCGCCACGATGATCGATACACTTTTGCATGCGCTTAAACCAATTTTCGAAGCATTTATTCCAATCGACACGAGCCTTTTTTTTTGAGCGATTGTCAAATTATGTGGGATCCAACGTGAACATAATTTTCGCACAACTAAGTGTTCATGTAAAATCGCATATATGCTGGTGGAACTAATGCTTAGGGATGCCTCAATCTCACAATAGGTTACATGACGATCTTGCTTAATCATTTCGTGCACAGCATCGATGTTTTCTAGCACTACAGTCGATTTTGGACGACCTTCACGAAACTCGTCGGACAGCGAACTACGACCACGATTGAATTCACTATACCAGCGATACATAGTGGTTTTTGGTGGAGCTTCATCGCCAGAAGTCAAATTAAGTTGATTGACGCACTCTTGTTGTGATAATCCACGTCGAAAGTCGTAAAAAATCATCGCACTAAAATGTTCACGAGTCAGTTCCTTTTTTTTTGCCGGGACCATACTTTCAACTAAATATAAAATAAACAAATAGCGTCCGTATGACAAAATGTTCTGAGTACGTATATCGTCAAAAATGTCAAACTTTACGATGGAACCGTCAGATGGACTCACATGACATCAGTGTTGCCAATTCCCGAAATATAAATAGTGACCGTCGTATTGACAAAAAAACTTTAATTTGCAATATCTCATATATACTGGTGGAATACATATTTTGAATTTTTTTTTCAGATTTTTCATATAAAATAGAAGTCATGTAGAAAATTAAAAAAATGAGTCCAAGATGGTAAAACAATTTTTGACAAACTTTGTGGAACATCGATTTTTTATGTATTTTCGAAACTTCGATTTTGTTTTTTAATAATTTTTAGCCACAAATTATGAATCCTGATGTGATTTTAAATAAATAAGCTCTTTATATATATATATATATATATATATATATATATATATATATACAGGGAAACTTCGATATAACGTACCCTCGTTATAACGTACCCTCGATATAACGTACACATTTCCAAAGTGTGAAGGACATTTTTCTTCAATATTTTTTTCTGATAGAACAATGAAACAAGTTTTGTATCTTCTAAACAAGTTTTGTATCTTCAATAAATCCTGAAATACAGCTGGTTTTATGATTCCGGATTCTAAATGAATGCTTCGATATAACGTACAATTCGATACAACGTACAATTTTGAAAGTGAAATGTACGTTATATCGAAGTTTACCTGTATATATATATATATATATATATATATATATAAATTATGCCGTGACTTAACTCGCGGTTTAAAAAAAACTTTTATTTAATTTCTAATTACCCTTTTTATTCGTTTATAACACTTTACATTCGGTTCATAAACCTTTATGCCCGTATTCAACTCGGCTACGCTCAAGACTAAATTCTATAATCGTATTACAAGGCTTAAATAGACTACATCTGCTGATCTCATTATTTCCGTCGGTGGTTCGAACCTGATCGAACCTTTGTTCGCGTCGTTCGATTGATTTCCGCGGCGTCGGCAAATGTTGGTTTACACGCGCGGTGTAACTTTGACGCCTCTGTCTGTTGCTATGGGTCTCGGCTGGGCTTTTGCTGACGTCTTGACTTCTGGGACGCCTTGGTCGGTCGGTTGTGGTGTAACGCCTCCCCCCTTAGATTCTCGTCCGTCCTCGGACGATCTTTCGAAAAGGACGAGACTCGGTAATGGTCCAAATTCTCCTTTTCCAATGGTTTGTTTAAGTTCCGTGGTGGTTCCAACATGGCTTCGAATTTCCAGAGTTGCTCTTTCCTTCGCTTTGAATCTTCTGTCGATGATATAAATGGTAAAAGAACAGATAATGATTAGCATGAGGAGGACTCCTCCTCCGATGGTTGTTGTCCTTTTTGAACGATGCAGGTCTAACTTTATGTCCTGCAGACTGTTAAGGTTTTCCAATTTGAGGTGGTTGATTTCATTATTCTCCTCTGTATAGTTTAATTGTATCAACTTATTTCCGTATATTGGGAGAAGGTATTCTTCACTATTTCCAAAAGTTACTTGGTTATTGAAGGTGATGTTCATCACTTTGATTGTACAGTTGTTTGTTTCGATGATTGTCGGGGTGTTGATCAGTCTGGAATTGTTGCATGAATCAGAGATCAATACATTTTTGTTTGTGTCAACAAGTATGACTCCTTTCTTAATTTCTTCGACACGGATGGGTTGTCTGACGGGTTTTATGATACATTTTGGTGTTTGGTGATTCAGAAGGTTATAGATGCAATCATCTTCGAGAAGGGTTGTAGCTTCGCAAATGTCGCAAAGTTCGCTTTGTCTGTAAATGATGTCTCCATGCTTTGCCACCAGTTTTACGTCTGTGCTGATTCGTGTACTGTTTATGTTGAGCGTCTGAATGTTGATCAGGTCGAACTCGTTGTCCCCGAGGATGGGTATTTTCACCAGTATTATAATTTCACCTTGGCTTACAATAACGCTTCCTGAGCTGTACTGGAATATTTGATCTAAATAGTCTAGCTTTAGCTTTTGAGCATTGAGTCTGTTGAAAATGTACTTCTTCTCTTCAAATGAAAATAAATTTCTGTTTAAAATGTTGAGTTTAGCAAACTCGATTTGTTCTTCAATATTTCCGAGAATCTGAATTATAGAGTCAAGGTTTACAATCATGTTGATATATTCCAAATCTGCTCTGGTTACCAAAGAATTGTTCCTCTGTTCCACAATCTGTTTATTGATCTTTTTGAGTACGTCTGTTATGTTATTAATTTTGTTTTGTATTTTTTCGTTAATGATTATTTGTCTTGATATAGATTTCGATAGTAAATTTTCCTGTTTCTCTAAAGTTCCCAAACTATGGTTTATAATTTCTAAATCGTCATTATCAGGGTTTCCTGCTATTAATTTTATTGCTGTTCCTAATGCGTTTACTAATGCTCTTTTACTTCTGTGGGAATACAAGCTCATCAATTTACCTTTTGAGTTTTGTATTTTGAAATCTAAAGTACTTCTTAAGTGGTCTATAACTTTAATATTTCCTGCGATTTTTTCAATGTAATTGATATTATGTTCGATAGAGTGGATATTAATCTTTTGGATAATTCTCTCGAATCCTATCCTAATCCTGACTTGTTTTAATTTTATGGCAATTATACCATTGTTGTGAGATAGATCTTTAAGTTTTGTGCAATTTATTATGACGATGCATGAAAATCTGCAACGAGAGTTAAATAATTGATTTATCGGTTATTTCTTTATTCTATTTTTGTGGATTTTAATATTATTGACGTCTTCAAATGTTAGTTCGTTGTTGTGTTTAATCGTTGTTATTTTAAACGGATCTTTGTCCTTTGTTAAACGTTGAGAGTTTTTTATGTATTTAATTTCGCCTGGTTGAAGATCTTCAGGTTTTTCGTTATTCATATTTTGTTGTTCGTATTTATCTTTTCGTCTATTTAGTTCGATTTTAACTGCAGATTGCAGGTTTTTAGATTTTTCAGATATTTCTTCCATATTCGTAGATCCAGAGTTATTAAAAATCAAATTTCGCGGTTGGGTTTTTATTACTGAGTGGAAACTATTATTGTAAATGTCGATGGCGATATTTACTTGCTCGTTTAATGTTAAATCTTTAAATTTTGCTTTGTTTGTGCGGAAGGTTTCAATTAAAGTGGAGTGGAAACGTTCCACGATACCATTTGAATTGGATCCACTTGCGAGGTGTATCTCTATATTGAGATCATTTAGGAATCCCATAAAGTCTATGGACCTGAAAGATGGCTCTTGGTCACTCACTATAGTTTGAGGTCTTCCAAAATTTCGAATGTGTTCGGTTATTGCGGTTTTGATATCAACTATTGTTCTTGTGCTTAATGGAATCGCGTTTGCAAATTTTGAAAATGAATCAACTATGGTGAGCCACTTTTGACCTTTTAGGAAGAAAATGTCAATGTGGACTCTGTCGAAAGGTTTCTGTCCAAATGTGCTTTTTCTAATTAGTTTGGGTGGATTTCTGTCATATTTGGCTTTTTTGCAAATATCACAGGAATCGACATAAATTTTGACCTTTCGATCGAGTTGCGGGAAAAAGTGTGTTTGTAGAATCTGGTTCCGGTTTTCTTTGATTCCTCTGTGTCCGTATTGGTGAATTCTTCTTATGATCTCGTCTTGCTCGACTTCCATTCTGATGTCCTCCAACATGGTCTCTGAAATAAATACTTTGTAAATAATATTTGAGGAAAAATGTTTTTTATACGTCTCCTGCACTAGTTGTGCTAATGAGATAGGTACTTTTATACAACTCAAACCCTTCGGATTCAGGGTCCGTTTCAACGTTTCAACTATGTCTTCTTCGGTGTATGTTCTTTTTACTATTGTGTGTCTGTGATATTTTGGAAAAATTTGTTCGTAGGCTGCAAGTTCTACATTTCCTATTTTGAATATGACTTGTGTCCGAAAAACGTTGATAGGTCTCTCAGTATACCGAATAAAGTAGTCATCACTCGTATCCGCTGAGTGTACTGTCGTTCCGTCACTTTCGTCGTCTGAAGGTTCGTTTCCTCGCTCAGAAGGTTCAACATTTAGGGAAAGCGATGATTGCGAGTGTGCGTTCAGGTGTTTTTCTATGTTTACGCGCGACAGCGCGTCGGCGACAACGTTTTGTTTTCCCGGTTTGTAGATTAGTTCGTAATCGAATTCCTCTAAAGCCAGCTTTCCTCTAATTATTCTGTGGTTAGCGTTCGTGAAAGAAAATGTTAGTGGTTGGTGGTCGGTGAACATTTTAAACTTTCTACCATAGAGGTATGGTCTGAAATGTTTCACTGCCCATACTATCGCGAGAAACTCCTTTTCGGTAGTGGAATATCGTTCTTCCGTTTTATTCAAAGTACGTGAGGCGTATGCGATGGGTCGGTCGTTACCTGCTGGCCCTTGTGACAACACTGCACCAATAGCGTGGTCACTCGCATCCGTTGTTAGTGAAAATTCTTTGCTAAAATCAGGGTAAATTAATACCGGGTCGATCGTCAGAAGTTGCTTACACTTTTCGAAGCATGTTACTACTTCTGGTGTAATTTCGAATTCAATATCCTTTCGGAGAAGTGCTGTTAACGGCTTTACAATTTTTGCGAAATCCTTAATAAATCGCCTGTAGTAGCCAAGCATTCCTAGGAATTGTCTCACTTCTTTTTCGCTTTTAGGTATTGTCCATTGCCTTATTGCATCAATTTTGTCGCTGTTTGGTCGTACTCCCTCTTCAGAGACTGTATGACCTAAAAATTGCGTTTCTTTCCTAAAGAACTCGCATTTGTCCAGCTGAATTTTTAGTCTTGCTTCTTTCAATTTTGCGAAGACTTGCGACAAATTTTTCAAGTGCTCTTGAAGCGAGCTGGAGAAGATGATGATATCGTCCATATAGACGAAACAACATACTCCTACTAAATCTCTCAGAATGCAATCCATGACTCTTTGAAAAGTCGCTGGGGCATTCTTCAAGCCAAATGGCATACGAGTAAACTCATATTTGCCACCGTTTACGGAAAAAGCAGTTTTTTCTGTATCTTCCTCCGCTAATTGAATTTGGTGGAAGCCAGAAACTAAATCGATTGTTGAAAAATATTTCGCCTTTCCTAATTTATCCAGAATATCCGTAATTTCTGGTATAGGGTATTTGTCATTAATTGTTTTCTCGTTTAGTTTTCGGTAATCGATCACTAAACGGAATTTTTTTCGTCCAGATGCATCGGACTTTTTAGGAACCACCCACACAGGTGACGTGTAAGGCGAGATTGACTCTTTTATGATTCCGTCTTTCAGCATCTTTTTAACTTGCTCCTGCACCTCGCTTTCGTACACGTAGGGGTACTTATACGATTTGGAGTGTATCGGAATACTGTCCACGGTGCGTATTTTATGTTTAATTTTATGGGTGAATGATAACTTATCACTTTCCACATATAAAACGTCGTTGTATTTCCTGATCAATTTCCTGAGGGTATATTTCTCCTCCTCATTCATATGATCGTCTCTTATGGTGTAATTTTCAGAGTCAACCTTTTTCGGTAGCTCTGTCAGCTCGAATGGGTCAACCTCTGTATCCAAGTCATTGCAAAGCTTGATCTCGTTCGAATTGATTTCCATCGATTTTTTTGTATAATTTTGCACTGCTACAAAGGCTGTGTTATTAGCACTTCTGTAGAGGCCTGGCAAGATAGAAAATTTTCCGTGAGGCTTTTCTTCCTCTATAAGAAAATCTCCATTTTTCTTGGTTTTCAATTTTATGAACTGATATTCTTGTTCATTTAAATTGATTTTATGTTTCTCGGGAAATCTCTTTTTCATTGCGAAAGTTTTTCTCCCGATCCTCAATGTATTTTTACTGACGTCGATTTTAGCATTTAAATTTCTCAATGACTCGTATCCGATGAGTCCATCGAAAAATTTATGAAATTTGAAAATGAAAAATTTCAGTTTTTTATTTATAAGAAATGGGTCGAAGGAAGCGGATTTATCGATTGTAAAGGTTCCCTTAATGTTGGTTACTTTTGAAATCGGTTCTGTTTTGCAGTTTTCTATGTTTACATGCTCGGGTGATATGTAATTTTTGTTCGCTCCTGTGTCGATCAAAAATTTCATCTCGCCTTTGGATGTTGCAATGGTGATGTAGGGAATAAAGTTATTATCGTTCATTATTTTTCTTTTTGTAGCGCCTCGGCCACGTGAAAATTTAGTTCATCGTTGACGAAATAATCGTCATCTTCCGAATCGAGGACGGATTCGTCCAGCTGTTCCGAAGTGTCAGGTTCTGTTTGATGATTTTTGCTGTGTTCTGCTGTTTCGTGGCTGTTAACCTCTGCCCGCGATTTCGCTGTCCTCATCGAGACATCGTCATCTGGCGGTGGAGCTCTAGCTTTGAATTTCGCAGACCCGTATGGTTTTTGATTATGCAAGTTATTGTTAGAATTTGAGGTGGATGGCTTCGCGTTAAAGTGATTGCCATTACTATTGGGGTTGGGAGACGGTTTCGAATTATGTGAACCGTTACTATTGTTGGATCTGATATTTTTATTTGTGTCAGATGGTTTTTGGTTTAACTTCTGCCTATATGCAGCGTTGGCATATTGTATGGTGATTGCATACGCTTCCTCCAGACTTTTAGGTCTGTAGCTTCGCACGTGCATAGACAATTCCTCTGTGAGCCCATCTATGAATCTAGTGAGAGTCATAAGGCTCACTAGATTATTTATTGCTCTTGTAGAGTTGTTATAATCATCCATTGTCGCTGCTGTGGATTTAATAGCAGTGTCTATGGTTTTGATTCGGTTGTAGTATTCAGTGATGGATTTTTTTCCTTGGTTTATATAAAACAACGATTGGATATGAGATGTCAAATCTCTCCTATCGCCGTATGAATTTAGAATAATTTCTTTGATTTCTGCCCAACTGTTCGGGTTGCCGGCAGCAATCAAAATTTCTTTGGCCTCTCCCACGATTTTATTCTTTACCGCTCTGACCAATTGGCTGTAGACCGGATCATCTCTGTATCTTTCAAAAAGATGCAGGGTGTTTTCGGCGTCTTCAAGCCATGCGTTTGTTTCCCGTTTGTTTCCGGAGAATGTTGGTAAATTCTTAATAGGATCCGGAGTTCTAAACTGCATAAACGGATCCTCCGCTTTTGCTTTAAGTGTTCTCAATTGCCCAATCAGTTCGTTCTGATTGTGAGTTAGGCTCCTTATGTGTTGGAGTAACCCTTGAATTGTTATTTCTTGTTGCGGAATTGGTGCATGATCATCCAATTCCGGGGCCAGAAGTTCCGGAGAAATCATTTGCTCCCGCTCGGCCATTTTAATAAATTTGTTTTTTTGAAAACTCTTTTAAGAGTTTGTTCTTTTTTTTTTTTTTTTGGCAGACTTATCTCACTTCTTAACTAGGCGAACCTAGCCAGAATTTTCACCTGCCCCCGGGCTTCTGAATGCCAAAGGGGGACTAGGCTCTGCGGAATGCACGTATCTGCATGCTCGTGCTGTTTCAGTCCTGACCGAGAAATTGTCGGACAATCGCGCAGGTGCTAAGGATGACCGACTTTTGGATGCCGGCCAATTCCTTCTCCATATTCAACACCTTTAGCGCTTCCAGAAGTGTCTTCGGGACAATTCCGGTTCCAGAGAGAACGACTGGAACAATTCTTGGGACCTCCCTTAGCCCCCACAGTTCCTTGAGCTCCACGGCCAATGGTCGGTACTTGCAGATTTTGCGACCGTGGGTCTCCTCCAGATTCTGGTTCAGTGGAATAGCGACATCGATGATGGTGACTTTGCGGTCGCTCTTGTCGTAAACCATTATATCTGGCCGGTTGTGGTGGATCGAGAGGTCGGTCAGAACAGTGCGATCCCAGTACAGCTTGAAACGGTCATTTTCCAGGACAGGTGCAGGCAGGTACCGGTAGTTTGGTACGTTGTCTTCCAGTAGAGCACATTGGAGCGCCAGTTGTCGATGAACAATACGGGCCACGTTGTTGTGGCGCTCGGTGTAGGCTGCGTTGGCCAAAACGGGACAGCCTCCCATAATGTGCTCTATGTTTTCACCTGGTTGATGACACATCCGGCAAATGTCATCAACGTCTTGATGCCAGACGTACCGCCTGCAGTTTCTCGTCGGCATTATCCTGTCCTGGATGGCTATCATGTCGGCTTCTACTACTGAAGAGAGTTCACCACGCGTTAGCCACAGATTAGATGCGGCCTTGTCGACGTGTGGCCGGTCCAGTTGATGGGGGTGGGCACCATGCACTGCCTTCTGCTTCCAAGCTGCAATCTTCTCCTCCACTGTCTGCAGATTGCAGTTGAGTTGGTACTCCGCTTGCGCCAAGTGCAGAGCGCTGTATCCTCTGTCGGCGGCGCAGACAGCCCGGTATAGCGCGTTTTGGTTGGCGCGTTCTGCGAAGTACTCGCGCAGTTGTCGTACCTGGGCAACACACAGTGCAGAAATGTCGACGATTCCAAGTCCCCCTTCTTTGCGTGGTAGTGAAACTCTCTCCAGTGCCGATTGAGGATGGTGCATTCCGGCCTCTTTGAATGCTTTCCTCATCCTCCTCTCAAGGTCCTCTAGGTCAGTTTTGCTCCATTTGACTACACCAAAACTGAAGGTCAGCAGGGGAACCGCGAATGTGTTGATCGCGCGTACCTTGTTCCCCGCGTTGAGGAAAGTCCTCAGGACACAGTTCACTCGACTCAAGAACTTGTCTCGCAGCTCCGTCTTGATGTCGGAGTGGCGAATCCCGGTGAGCTGTCGGAATCCAAGATATTTATAGGATTCGCCACGAACCATGTCTCTTATGAACTCGCCGTCATAGACCTCGTAACCTCCGAATTCGGTAAGCTGCCCTTTCAGCAGATGGACACAGCGGCACTTGTCGAGGCCGAACTCCATGCAAATGTCCCTGCTTATGTCTTCGACAACCCGGATAGCTACACCTAGACGCTGACGTGAATCAGCGTAGACCTTGAGATCATCCATGTAGAAGGTATGGGTCACTTCTTCGTGGGCGCCGTCGCCATACCTTATTTTATAGCCATGACCGTTTCTATTGAGCGTCCTACTGAGGGGGTTCAATGCCAGACAAAACCAAAGCGGGCTGAAAGAGTCGCCTTGGAATATCCCCCTCTTTATCTGCAGCGTTCTAGACTGCAACACATTTTCCCCATCACTGAGGTGCAGAGACGTACTCCACTGCCTCATCGCATGCTGCAGGAACCTAACGACGAAGGGATCAATTTTGTAGAGCTCCAATACCCGGACGAGAAACGAGTGAGGTATGGAGTCATAAGCCTTCCTGTAATCGATATAGGCCATGCTTAGGTTCCGCTGGTTATAAACCGCCTGGCCGACTATGGTTGCGTCGATGATGGCCTGGTCTTTGCAGCCATGCGTATTTTTCCTGCATCCTTTCTGCTCTTCTGCGATGATGTGATGCTGTTCGCAGTGAGCAGAAACTTTGGCGGTAATTATGCTGCTCAGTATTTTGTACAGACTCGATAGGCACGTTATCGGTCTGTACTTTGATGGGTTCAATGTGTTGCTGTCTTTCGGGAGGAGGAAGGTGACGCCACGGGTGGCGAATTCAGGAAGGTTGTGTGGGTCACGTAGCACCTTGTTGAAGCACTCAGCTATCTTTGGATGTGCGACGGTCAGCTTCTTGTGCCAGAAGTTCTGAACACCATCGGGGCCCGGTGCTGCCCAGTTCCTCAGGTACCGCGAGGCTTCGCGGACATCGTTCTCTCCGACGATGATAGCTGGCATCTCTCCAATTTCACCACAACTCTCCTCCTCCCGTCTTAACCACATTTGCCCGTCGCGATGTTCTACTGGGGTCTCCCAAATACCAGCCCAGAAGTTCGTCACATCGCTAATATCTGGCAAACCTTCGCGGTAGTCGGGCTTCTCGTCGCTAATGTGGTCGTAGAACGCTTTCTCGTTATCTCTGAACATCCGATTTTGTTCCTGGCGCTTTGCAGAGTCAGAGTAACGTTTCAGCCGTTTTGTAAGGACGCTCAATTGCTGTACCAGTGTGTCGAGTTTTTCCGTCAGCTGGTGAGCTCCCAGCTGGCGAAGTTCAGTAGGCCGCACGATCACAGCAACTTGGCGACATAATTTCACCGATCTGCTGCCTCTTTTGTACGCCATCAGTCTTCCAATTGCGGCGCGCTTGTTTAGGATCCGTTGCTCCAATCTCCTTCGCCATGGAGGCTCACGCCTTTCACGGAGATGTTGGAGCAGTCCGCCTCTTGGCCTAATACGGTATCCTAAACTTTTGGCGGTCGCCACAGCAGCGCAGTAAACTTTCAGTTGCAGCTCCTCCATGTTCTCAGCATCAACCAAGTGCAGCGGAAGAACGTGCTCGTTCATGAGCTTTACTGCACTTGTCAGCCTGCGGGAATGCTGCAACTTCGGGATCCTGGGGCGCGACAATGGGTCTGTGTCGCGGAACTGTGAGATCGCCTCGTCGTAGTGGAAGACCAGATCGCGTAGTAGTTGTTGATCTGGCTGTGGGTCTTCCGGCTCAGGGGGTTGTTGTACTGTGGCCTCCACTGGTGCTGATTCGCGTGCCCCACTCGCGAATGAATTGCTCAGCCGTACTGAACTTCGTCTCGACACATCGCTTGCTCTGTTGTTCCTGGAGCTTATTTCTCTCTGCACCTGCTGCTTGATCTCGTCGATTTGCGTTTGGGAGAGCATGTTGTTGCGTACTATCGCTCTACGCCTCGCGTTCATCGCGTTCTGATCAAGCCTCCCAACGAACTCTGGATACGCTTCCTCGAACATTGTTAGTATTCGAGGGCGACCACTCATGTCCGTCTCCAAAGCAGTGCAGATGTAATAGGCGCGGATCACGAATTCATTCATTTCGTGTGTCCACATGATCCGGCGCCTAGTGGTACCCACGAGTGTGGACGACTGCCGTCTGGCAGTCACAACACGCCTCGTAGGCGCAGCGTTTCTTGGGTGATGTCGATGGCTGCTGTTTCCGTGTGGCGGTAGCTCTTCGGGTTGAACCCGGCTGGTGGCCCGCTCTTGCACATCGCCCTCCAGCCGCTGGCCGCTCGCTCTTACGCCCGTTCCAGGACCAGCTCCAGTTCGGGGACCCTCCTCGGGTGATCGCATTCTAATTATTCTTCGTGATCGTAGCTCCATTTTATTGGGTGTATCTCCTTTGCCCGGGAGACAGCGGGTTGGCAAGGCCTCCATGACCCGGGAGGCCTTCCCCGGGAGAGATATAGCGCTCTGACTCGCTCGCACCCCCTCACTTAGCCACTTTCGACACCCGTTCTCGGAGCCAAGACCAGGTGTGTGTTTCCAGTTCACGCCCGATCTAAAAATGTCGTCATATGATCTTCGTGGAGGCGTGAGATAGGAACATTTGAGACCAACAGGCAGGCTCCTACCCTATGTTGATCCCCATTTGAGAACCATTTTTTTTTTTTTTTTTTTTTTTTTTTTTTTTTTAAAAAAAATCTTACGTACTTTATACGCGCGAGAAAATGTGTTGTTCTACACTTCACCTGTTAATGAATTAGTTATTCACTTTGTGATATATCAAGTGTCCGCTTACCACTGGTGGGGGCTCGCACTTCTGAATTAGTATTTTGTTGTGTTAGGTTTAGATAATTGTTCGTGTTTACTTACAGGAAGATTACTGCTTTCATCTCCTGGAGTCTGGGTAGGTTGAATCGGTTTCCTCGTAGATCGTTCGTTCCAGGTGGCGGGATTAGTTTTCCTAACGGCAGCGAGTCCTTGATTTTCGCTCAGGGGGTCCTCTCGCTTGTTCGTTTGGTTTCTTCAGTAGATGTAAACTTCTCCTCTTTAACTCGGTGGCGGTGCTTCCAGATATCCGCTCTATAAACACTACTCACTTCGTTGTACCACTTGGCCAATGACTGCGCCAATAATGCCGTGACTTAACTCGCGGTTTAAAAAAAACTTTTATTTAATTTCTAATTACCCTTTTTATTCGTTTATAACACTTTACATTCGGTTCATAAACCTTTATGCCCGTATTCAACTCGGCTACGCTCAAGACTAAATTCTATAATCGTATTACAAGGCTTAAATAGACTACATCTGCTGATCTCATTATTTCCGTCGGTGGTTCGAACCTGATCGAACCTTTGTTCGCGTCGTTCGATTGATTTCCGCGGCGTCGGCAAATGTTGGTTTACACGCGCGGTGTAACTTTGACGCCTCTGTCTGTTGCTATGGGTCTCGGCTGGGCTTTTGCTGACGTCTTGACTTCTGGGACGCCTTGGTCGGTCGGTTGTGGTGTAACGTATATATATACATATATATCCTATATAATTTTAAGTTATATATATATTAATTTTTTTAAATGTTTCCATATAAAACAGAAGCCATGTATTAATTATATAAAAATAAATTAGATTCTTTTTGAATATCTCGAAAATAGCTGCATTTAGAAAAAGACTGATAAAGACCTTTTTTGTTTTAAATCACATGAAAATTTATAATTTGTTGCTAAAAATGATTGTTAAGTTTCGTTACGTTAAGTTTCGAAAATTCATAGAAATTCGATGATAATATATAATATATAAAAATATATATACAGCCATTCCATGCCAAACCAATATAGTGGTTCTCAGGTTTTCGTCAAAACTGGAAGTTTTGTTCATCGCAAATTATTGGATTCGTATTTTTTTAATTTTTTTGTTAGGGTGATTATTTTTATTTTAGAGTGGTCGAAAAAATCATTTTTCTCTTTTTTCCCAAAAATGACTTTTTTCAAAAATTTATTACTTTTGAACTACTGGAGCGATTTAGATTATCTATATATCAAATTAAAGCCCACTAGCCTTTCTTGAAAAAATAACACACTTGCCAATTAATTGGATTATAGTCACATACATCCCGTCCAATCGCATAGAAATTTTGAACGAATACTGAAAACATTTTAACTTTGAAAAATCATAACTTAAAAACGAAAAATAACACCTCTCTGGTATTCGGATATATTATGTGAAAAAGCCTCAGCTTTCAATAAAAATATTAAAAAAAATAGCGCTCTTGGTCCCGAAACGATGTAAGCTATAAAAAAATAAATATAATAAATAATTACGAAAACAAAATCCATTTTTATTCAGAGTGTAATATTTTTTTCAAACAACTCAGCTCATAACTCAAAAACAAAAAAAAAGCCTCTCTGGTTTCGACAAATGTTCTGTGGAAAATACTTAGCTTTCCAGAAAAAATATAAAAAAGTATAGCGTCTTTGGTCCCGAGACTATGAAAACAATAAAAACGAATACAATCAATAATAACGCAGAATTCGAATTTTCTACAGGTATAGTATTTTTTCAGGTGATTGGCTTCAATTGAATATGTCGATCATCTGAATTGGTCTAGTAGTTCAGAAGTTATAAATTTTTAAACAAAAGACGTTTTTGGAAAAAAGAGGAAAAAGTTGATTTTTCGGACAACCCTAAAATGGAAATTGTCACCCTAATGAAAATATGAAAATTACTGGTCAAATGTTTTGCGATAAAGTACAAAACTACCAATTTTCATGAAAATCTGAAAACCACTATATCGGTTCGGCATGGAATGGCTGTATATATTCTGTATATATATATTAGTAATATATATTAGAAAATTTAAAAAATGAGTTCAAGATGGTAAAACTATTTTTGAATAACTTTGTGGAATTTCTATGAATTTGGATGTGATTTAAAAGAAAATCACTTCTTAGCTCCTTATCGATCAACTTCTAAATACAGCCATTTTCGAGATATTTAAAACAAAGTCTATTTTATTGTCTTTATTATAGTAAATAGGCTCTTTTAATATGTTTGTTGTGTTATACCGCTATGTTCATGAAATTTTATGAATTTGCTTTTAATTTTCAACAACTTTTCCAAATACATCATTACGGTAAAACTATATGTTAAGGAGTTACGTTGAAAAACATTATCGCTACGTTTTGTATTAACCCACATGTCTCCAAATGTTTTTCAACGTTACTCCTAAACATATATCTATATATATTTTTTTATTTGTGATCATATATTTTAGCACTATACTTTTGTTTTCAATTTGGGTGTCATTCTAACTAACCATGACTTCATGTCAACACAATTTCCAAAGCTATAGTTCCTCGTATAGTTCTTGTACTTTTTTGAGTTTACTGCAGATAGATAGATATACATTTGACAGAAAAATTAGAGAAACAGTGCGCGAAGTCGAAAATTTTAAGTTATTTTTGACATGCTGTAACTTCGTGAAAATTCAACGCATGCACCCTAAATTAATTTTTAAGCACATATTTTTCATCCCGATTTATTACACTAAATGAGCCTTAAAATAACAGAAAATGTCATGACTCTCAAATACTGGTATAGCATTTGTATAATATATATGGTGTAGCAATGTAAGATCAATACAAGCGAGCGAAACAAGATACATATTGCAAATAAGCACGCATTAAAGCGTTTCGCATACTTTGCCACATAAAGGGTGTGTCACATCAAATTGCATCACGGAAAAAACGCTGTAGAAATTTAATTTTTAGGAATTATATCTTCAGCTTTCGCTTATAATCAGATAAGAGTGTATAGATCACGTTGGCCATGCTTCACTGTCACTTTTTCGTAAATTTGGAAAAATGTCGTCGAACGAAAAAGAGCGTCGTGAATTAATTTTGCGCACTCATTTCGAGAATTCGGAGTTGTCACATCGGGACATCGGTAAGATGCTGGGAATCGTCCAGTCCACGGTCAGCAGAGTACTAAAACGATACTTCGAGAACCCAACCATCGACCGGAAGGTGAAGAACGGCAAAAATGGATGCTCCGTCAGTGAAAAAGATCACAAGCGCGTAGTTAAGCAGTTTAGACGTGATCCGAGAAGTTCGGTCCGGGATGTCGCCAATAAGCTGAATTTGTCAAGTTCATTCGTCCAGCGGACCAAGCAGCGGGAGGGCCTGCGTACATACAAGGTTCAGAAGGCTCCTAACCGCGACGAAAGGCAAAACATGGTGGGGAAGACGCGAGCCCGGAAGCTGTACACCGAAATGCTGACGAAGCCGCATTGCCTGGTAATGGACGACGAAACCTACGTCAAAGCGGACTTTCGTCAGCTGCCGGGCCTGTTGTTCTTCTCCGCAGAGGACAAATTCAGCGTTCCGGAGGAGATTCGCAAGCAGAAACTATCCAAGTTTGCCAAAAAGTACATGGTGTGGCAAGCGATCTGCACTTGCGGAAAGCGGAGCGCCCCCTTCGTGATGACCGGAACGGTGAACGGGCAGGTTTACCTCAAGGAGTGCCTACAGAAGCGCTTACTACCACTATTGAAGCAGCACGAGGGCCCGACCATCTTCTGGCCGGATCTCGCTTCGTGCCACTATTCAAAGGACGTGTTGGAGTGGTACGAAGCCAACGGGGTCACCTTCGTTCCAAAGGAAATGAACCCGCCCAACGCGCCGGAGCTTCGCCCAATAGAGAAATATTGGGCGATTATGAAGCAGGCCCTCCGGAAGAACCCAAAAGTTGTCAAATCGGAGGCGGACTTCAAGAGAAAATGGATTTCTGTTCAAAAAAAACTACAACCTGACGTTGTACAGAACCTTATGGACGGGGTAAAGAGGAAGGTGCGAGCATACGGGCTTGGGCTGGAAATATGAGTAAAAAGAAAATGCCAAAAGTTGTTTAATAGTTTTTATTTTACTGTCTAAAATTTTCAAAAGGATCGGTCTACTGGGCGAATTTCTACAGCGTTTTTTTCCGTGATGCAATTTGATGTGACACACCCTTTATGCGTAGAACGGCAGGACTCTCCTGTATAGAAATTTACAACTAGTTAAATACATGTGCTTCGCACTCAAAAAAATATTCCATGAAATCGCATTATATTTTTCCCGGGGTGATCTCCATCATTGTACATGGAGCGGATTGTTTGTTCGCGGTTGAATTGATTCACGAGCAAATGCGCTCTCCACTCTTAAGCCATAAAGCTTGTGTTTTCAGTTTTAATTGAAATCCCCACGAGCTCTCGCGCTTGAGCGCCTGTTCGAAATGATGGACTTTTTTTTCGGTATTACCAATTCCCGCAATTTATTTCCCGCCATTAATTCCGTGAATTGACTTAATTGAGAAGAACCGCTACCAATCCCTAGCGGAAATCACAAAAAGGGCGGTTTCACATTGATGGAAAGTCCGTTTCTCCCGTGTTCCGAAGTATGGAAAATCACCGAAAGCCACAGAAATTTTGATTTGATTAATTTTTGCATCGTACACCAGCGCCATTGTTGCCTGTTTGCTCTACCCGCCGCGGGCATAACTTTTTCATTGTTGTTCGAGAATAAAAGTAGTATATCGGGAAATGCTGCTGGCATCTCTTGGATGTGGGAAACTTTGGCCGAGTCAATTGTTATCGTGATGTATGGGATAGGCGAAAGAATGTCATAATGAATAGTTTTCTGTTTCGGAGTTTTCGATTGATGTTATTTTTTCCTAGAGGCAGCTCTTTGAACACCGTTTTTCTTTAACTTTTGCAGATACAACAACGGCAAAACTCGAACCGTGTGCTATATGCTGTGGCCCGATGGACGCTATCCGACATCGATGGCGGATTACATGTGAGTATGATTTAAGGTTGGAAAATTGGGCGGCCTCTGGTCGGGCGGAAATTGCAAACCAATAGCGTTTGTCCACTTGTCGCTTTCTAAGAAACAGGCCAACCTACTAAATTGGGCGAATGTTCTCCGTACAAGGAAAAATCCTGTTAAGATCCTCGTTGTCGTTGCTGTTTGGGAAATATGTCGGCCCGGAGGGACAACCG
Source organism: Toxorhynchites rutilus septentrionalis (assembly GCF_029784135.1). Classification (NCBI taxonomy): domain Eukaryota; kingdom Metazoa; phylum Arthropoda; class Insecta; order Diptera; family Culicidae; genus Toxorhynchites; species Toxorhynchites rutilus. The sequence continues at coordinate 15,159,151 of NC_073744.1, read as the reverse complement.
AGAACGTTGAACAGAACCTTTTTCAAGTCTTTGCTACGGACAAAGATGAAAGCAGAGATCTCCGTGGCAAGGAATTTTGTTTTTATTTCGACAAGGCTCGATTAGGAGATTGTGTCATGTACAACGACATACAATGATGCAGCTATTTTGGGCTTAAGGTCACATGGAGGTTCTCTTGCTGATAAGTTTTTAAGAGGCAGTCAAAATTGATGCAAAGCGGATTATTCATTCCTGTTTTTCCTTTACTCCTACGTAGGGAGAAAAAAAAGTCAATTTGTTTTCAGTTGAAATGGAAGCTCTGTATTCCGAAAATATCACGTTCGGATGAAGCGATAATCCTTGATAATAGTGGATTCAAGAGTAACTTATCATATCTTGAATTATTTTTCAATTCAAACTCATACTTCGGTTCAGTTGAGTTTCTACCCAACGAGGACGGGAATTCATTTCTATACCGGGGTGTAACGGATTGTAACGAATTGAATTTTAGCGAAAATTGAGATGTCGTTGGTAATTCGATACCGATGGGTACCATTAACTATTTATTTATTTATTTCATATTGCTCATAAAACTTAAGGTTGCTGCCTTTTATGTTCTGGGTTTTAATTGGTAATACAAAGGGCATCGTATAATATTTGTTTCTTGGTATTGATTGTTTAGAATGCGATTCTTTCTAATTATCTAAAGTGCTCTATGCAGTTTCTCTTGAATTTAATGGCAGAAGTGACGGTCTGTATATTGTGAGGTAATTGATTCCAGTAGGCGATTCCCCTGATAAAAAAATTCCTATGGATTTGATAGTGAAGAATACGAAATGTTTTACATTGTGTAGTGGATATTTCACCATATCGAAGAAATCACATTGATGAAAGCAGCGTTATAAAATTATTTGTGTACGCAGCCGATCGTCGTTTCCAATTGTTAGGAAGGGGGTATTATTTTTTTTTGTTCAAGCAAGGAAGCCGAATGTTCAGATGCTTCGTAAAAATTATCATCATTGAAGGGGGTATTATTTTTGCTGTGTAATTCCAAGGAGGAATCCGTTCCATATTTAAGTGTTAATAATTCTGCAACGGATCAACGAACTTTTGTGATAATCATTTTATACAAAAGATAAATTGTCCAAGAGGTGTACTTATCGAATCAAAAAATTGTGTCAATGGTTTCAAAATAGCTTTGAAAGCAGATTACACACAACACCGTATATCCATTTTGTTGTGATGGAAAAGTGACGGGAAGATGGTCTCGTTCGCTCAAGATAATTTGTGCTGGATATTTTCGGGGAGAAATCGATTCCTCCTTGGAGCGATGATAATTCTGTACAAAAGATAGAATGTCTAAGAGTTGTGTTCTTATTAATCATTGATTCGAAAACATGTATCTATAACTTAAAAATAGCTTTGAAAACAGGTTATTGTAATTTAAAAAATCAGAATATATACTGGTGAAGAAGAAGAAGAAGTAAAAGAAATAAAAGAAGAAGAAGAAGAAGAAGAAGAAGAAGAAGAAGAAAAACAGAAGAAAAAGAAAATGAAGAAGAAGAAGAAAAAAAAGAAAAAGAAGAAAAAATAGAAGCAGAAGAAGAGTTAGTGATGGAGAGGTAAGAATCAGAATTAACTGTGATAAGTGATGTGATTGTGTTGACGCGGAACCTTAACGACTCGACTGCACATGAGTCTAAAATAGAATGTTTCGAGTCACAATGACAAAGGTTATCAGAAAGCTCCCTAAAAAGATAACAGAAAGAACTCTTATACGATGGTTCCAATCTAATGACTCGAATCGGCAACTTATTATATGATTTTCTGCCTCTAGTACTCTGCTGTATTCTCAAATCGCGACGCTGAAGTCAATACTATTAAGCTACCTAAGATGGCAACCGAAAGAAATAATCTATGATGGTTCCATTCGATAATATATTATTGTTCGTGCATAATGCTCTTTTGTGTTTCCTGAATGCTATGAATGGGCTGCCCAAGAAGGTAACCATAAGAACTCTTCTACAATGACTTAAATTGGCGACATATTATATGACTTTTCGCGTGTAATACTCTTTTTTATTATCAAATCTTGACGCCGGAGATTATCATTAAGCTACCTAGGAAGGTAACTGAAAAAAGTTCTTTATGATGAATCAAATCGACGACACATACTATGGCACTAATCACGCCTATTGTATTTTCAAATCGCGACGTCGGAGGTTATCAATGGGCTATCTGAGTAGGTAACCGAAAGAATTCCTCAACAATAGTTCAAATCGGCGATATATTCTACTTTCTGATGTGTGACTTTTGAATTATAAAATCTGGAATTTTATACAGATTCTTCAGACTTCTATAGAGAATATTGAAATAATTGAACTGTCATATGTTTTTCAAACAAAACGAATTTGTTTACCTTTTGAAATGACAGATTGCGCTACGTCAGCTTCATAGAACTTTCATCCATTCATGCGCAAGTAGTCTCTATCCGTCTAAAGCCAGGCGCATCACTGGCGAGCTGGAAACATTTTTGAATGAGCACAATGATTTATTGAAATACTTCAAACCATACTTGCTCGAACTACAAAATGACAATCACGTTATTGTCATCAATCCTGATAAAACACCAGCAGGAGAGGAGTGTACGTGTGTAGATTTAATGCGTAAGTGTTGGTGAAATCATAGAAGCGACTGCACGGTGACACGAGAAATTGTGATTTGAAGAAAAAGCTATATTCTGGAATTCGTAGTTGACACACACGAACGACTAAGATTACTACGACACAATCAATAAAAGCGGCATGGGGAAGAATATATTACTGCGATACGCTATCACGAGCAATGCAGACACAGTCGTTGTTATTGCCAGGCCAAATGTTACAGCGCGTTTATTCAAACACAAAACCAAGCTCGGTCGGATTTGATCTTACCTATCGCTGGATGTATTCGTTGGAAGAAGTGAGGATACACAATTTTTTTAGTTTAGTTAGTCCACAAAACTCCTGAGGAAACCGATAGTGTAATTTCCTCAGAAATTTCGTTTCTGTCTACTGATTAACTACTCACCTGTATTCTGAAAACCGATCAAGTCAGAATAACCAAAATTAATTGAAATTTTGAATTCTGTAATCTGTTCGACTGAAGTTCAATCGAGTTGTGCAAATGTGGCAACCTTGACACGCGATTCGATATAGACAACATTGAGCTCCGTGTTCCATATATGCGATACAAAAATCGATTGCATCAAGGAACATCATACAAACGAAAATCATTTCTTTCGTTCTTTTTTTATCGATCACATTCAATTGATTTTATAGATCGTTAAAACAGTCAAACACACGTACATTATTATGTTATGTTATGTTTTATTCAACACCCTAAATATTCACTAGAAATAATTTATACAACGTTTGCCGGGTAAGCTAGTATATTATATTTTTTAAGTTATTTATGGAATACACTTGAGATGGAGAAGCGTAGAAATTAACCACTCGCTACGGTCTTTTTACTAGATTTTATTAGGCTGGATAAAAACAGATTATTCGCTTGATTAATAGATCATCCCTTAATAACTATGGAACTAAAGAACTAAAAAATGAAAGAATCAAATACACATAGAAATAAATAATCAAAGAACTAAAGAATCAAAGAAATAAATATTTTAGTTCTTCAATTCTTCATCTTCTCAGACCCCAAACAACACTTTATGATTATAAAAAAGTGAAGAATCAAAGAATCAAAGTATAATAGAATTCTAGACATATTTTTTTCAGAACTTGGGCTTAACAATAGCTCACATCTTAAGAAATGTACAATAATATACAGGTCGGACCCGACCGTATACAGTCATTAGACTTTAGACGCGATTATATTCAGTAAAAAAAAAGTCCTTTTGTATATTTCAACTGTGACTTACTTCAGGAAATAATTGAATATTTCAAGGTTAAGGTGAGAGTTCATTTGCTATTTCAAGTATAGTAGCGTAGAAATAGTAATTACTGAGGAGTCCTATTGAGGGCTCACCAAGAATTGTCCAAAATGATGTTAGAACGGAATTAAAAAATATTGGAGGATCCTGTTTCATATTTTCTCTTATTCCAAATGAAAGCAACACAATCGTCCTATATAGCGTACTTTTTGAATTGGAGTCAGTTCAAGACAGAGATAAAAAAAGTTCGAAAGCTCTGTCATAATTAAAATCTGACCATATACAAAGAAAGATCTTGTTTATCAAATCTATCTTCTAACACCTCCTGAAAGATTCCGGATATATAGTGAATTTGTTTGCCAGAAAGACGTTTTCTGGTTTTAAGGGAATGAGTCAAAATATGAATACTTCTTTTTAAAATGTATGTATAGAATACAAAAAAAAATTGCTCGATCCGACCATATGTAGGATCCGATTATTTACAGTGAAGCTCGTGCTCGATGCTCCAATGGCGAAAAAACACGCAACATCTCCCTGAAGCACTTGTATATATGGAGATAAATACCACTTTTGCTTTTGTTCTCATGCTTCATTTTTCGCGAGAGAAAGAAGGAGAAAGTAAATTATAAAAAAATGCGGACGTGTTATATGCGAAAAAATGCGGACGTGTTATATGCAATTTTTTCCGCCTTTCTAGCATTAAAGAAGTATGTAATGTAATGTATGAGAATGAGAATGAGAATGAGAATGAGAATGAGAATGAGAATGAGAATGAGAATGAGAATGAGAATGAGAATGAGAATGAGAATGAGAATGAGAATGAGAATGAGAATGAGAATGAGAATGAGAATGAGAATGAGAATGAGAATGAGAATGAGAATGAGAATGAGAATGAGAATGAGAATGAGAATGAGAATGAGAATGAGAATGAGAATGAGAATGAGAATGAGAATGAGAATGAGAATGAGAATGAGAATGAGAATGAGAATGAGAATGAGAATGAGAATGAGAATGAGAATGAGAATGAGAATGAGAATGAGAATGAGAATGAGAATGAGAATGAGAATGAGAATGAGAATGAGAATGAGAATGAGAATGAGAATGAGAATGAGAATGAGAATGAGAATGAGAATGAGAATGAGAATGAGAATGAGAATGAGAATGAGAATGAGAATGAGAATGAGAATGAGAATGAGAATGAGAATGAGAATGAGAATGAGAATGAGAATGAGAATGAGAATGAGAATGAGAATGAGAATGAGAATGAGAATGAGAATGAGAATGAGAATGAGAATGAGAATGAGAATGAGAATGAGAATGAGAATGAGAATGAGAATGAGAATGAGAATGAGAATGAGAATGAGAATGAGAATGAGAATGAGAATGAGAATGAGAATGAGAATGAGAATGAGAATGAGAATGAGAATGAGAATGAGAATGAGAATGAGAATGAGAATGAGAATGAGAATGAGAATGAGAATGAGAATGAGAATGAGAATGAGAATGAGAATGAGAATGAGAATGAGAATGAGAATGAGAATGAGAATGAGAATGAGAATGAGAATGAGAATGAGAATGAGAATGAGAATGAGAATGAGAATGAGAATGAGAATGAGAATGAGAATGAGAATGAGAATGAGAATGAGAATGAGAATGAGAATGAGAATGAGAATGAGAATGAGAATGAGAATGAGAATGAGAATGAGAATGAGAATGAGAATGAGAATGAGAATGAGAATGAGAATGAGAATGAGAATGAGAATGAGAATGAGAATGAGAATGAGAATGAGAATGAGAATGAGAATGAGAATGAGAATGAGAATGAGAATGAGAATGAGAATGAGAATGAGAATGAGAATGAGAATGAGAATGAGAATGAGAATGAGAATGAGAATGAGAATGAGAATGAGAATGAGAATGAGAATGAGAATGAGAATGAGAATGAGAATGAGAATGAGAATGAGAATGAGAATGAGAATGAGAATGAGAATGAGAATGAGAATGAGAATGAGAATGAGAATGAGAATGAGAATGAGAATGAGAATGAGAATGAGAATGAGAATGAGAATGAGAATGAGAATGAGAATGAGAATGAGAATGAGAATGAGAATGAGAATGAGAATGAGAATGAGAATGAGAATGAGAATGAGAATGAGAATGAGAATGAGAATGAGAATGAGAATGAGAATGAGAATGAGAATGAGAATGAGAATGAGAATGAGAATGAGAATGAGAATGAGAATGAGAATGAGAATGAGAATGAGAATGAGAATGAGAATGAGAATGAGAATGAGAATGAGAATGAGAATGAGAATGAGAATGAGAATGAGAATGAGAATGAGAATGAGAATGAGAATGAGAATGAGAATGAGAATGAGAATGAGAATGAGAATGAGAATGAGAATGAGAATGAGAATGAGAATGAGAATGAGAATGAGAATGAGAATGAGAATGAGAATGAGAATGAGAATGAGAATGAGAATGAGAATGAGAATGAGAATGAGAATGAGAATGAGAATGAGAATGAGAATGAGAATGAGAATGAGAATGAGAATGAGAATGAGAATGAGAATGAGAATGAGAATGAGAATGAGAATGAGAATGAGAATGAGAATGAGAATGAGAATGAGAATGAGAATGAGAATGAGAATGAGAATGAGAATGAGAATGAGAATGAGAATGAGAATGAAAATAAGAATGAGAATGAGAATGAGAATGAGAATGTGAATGAGGGAGTCATGTCATAAACCTGTCAATATTTTGTGATGATAAAAAACCAAGAAGTTGATGTGGACTAGATCTTCGTCGGAAAAATTGAAAATATCTCAAAATAACTTTAACTACTCAAAAACTCAACCTCGTCATGACGATCCTGTAAGGCTCTGCGATTCCACGGATCGGAATTATTTTGAAGCGAATATTCCCAACAACAAGGAATAAAAAATGGAACAAAAACAGTAATCGTATTATCGAAGAGGAGACCAAGCTTCTCCACCCTCCTCTTCTGCGAGCAATCACCACTCGGTGTGATTATTGGCGGCAATATTTCATCAGCGGCAGTGTTCGAGCAGTAAAAAACAGCTATCCATCGGTTCCGCGATCCGGAGAGGTGATAAAAAAGAACCAGAGTGCCTGTGTGCCTGCTGCTCCTATTTCTGCCGTCCGTCCTGCCACGAGTGCGGTACTTAAAGAGTGCAGAGAGTCAGTGGGGAACTACTGTCTATCAGCCGTCATCATCAGCCAGTTCGTGCTTAGAATCCGGAGGATATGGGGCATAGCCAGATCCCGGAATTGACACCTCGTAAAAGAGCCCGCAATGGATATTGCCAGGCAACTGCGTTAGGAAGTATGCCATCGGCTGAGATGATGGGAAAATAATTGAAATTTGCTTCTGCTCTGACGGGAGAATAATTCACTTTTTCTTCATGACCGGGAGGGATTTCATGACGAGATTAAAATATTATAGTTGGCTTGCGAGACGATGATTGGTCCAATAGAATGCAGCTCGAACCACGTGATTTTAAACATCAAATCGTCTGTACGAATCTCCTCAACACAATCCCGCTGAGCATGCCTGACACAAACAACCTTCCGGGAAAGCAGTAAATCTGCCCGTCCCTTTCTGTGGTTCTAGGACTTCGGCACCCATCAGCTGGCATCAGCTGGTCATCGGGTCGGAATCTTCATCATTAGATAGGGATGCGAATAATTTTGCTGCCGAAGATTGCCCGCATTGCGGCAGTTTCCAGCCGTAAGCTGCGACCCGCCAACCGCAGAGGTTGGATCCTTATTAACTTCCGCCATCCAGATGGAGAAGCGCGAAAATTGGTCCGAAAAACCTGGTTTACATTAGCTCTAATGGTCGGTCTATGTGACGACGAACAGCTTGAACTTTTAATTAATATAACGCAGCTGAAGTGGAGTTTTTGCGACTCTAACCATCACAGGTCGGAAGAGCAGATGGCGCTCGTTTTTCATTATTTTGATGGATCAATATTCTGGATTTTCAATTAATTGTTTGTAGATTAGTTAAACGATTATTGCTGCTAAGATAGATGAATTTCAAATTTCGGGTCAACGCGTGTTTCTTCCGATAATTTTTGATAACAGAAATAACAAAACACCTCCGGCCACTTTTGACCGTTATTATTCATTAAAAAGAGGCAGATTATTCCATATAAATTGTTCACAGTAATGATAATTCAGCTAAACACAAAAAAAAAACAATTCCCATCACTGAGCCACGATGATCATTTCCAAACACTCTTCAGATCAGTGTAAATTGACTGAGCTACGTTTACTAAATTGTCATCAGTGAAACAAATATAAGTTGTGCATCAAACATATCGATCAAGCAACATTTTAAAACTGATGGTAAATCTGAATTGTTTTCCGACAATTTCCACTATCTCTATCAAATGCTTCAGAAAAATCTACCAAATAAAAATGTAAGCTACCCCTTTTTAACGATAAACTAGCTGACCGGCAAACTTCGTCCCGCCCAAAATGTATTTTTTGTTATCAATATCTTTAAACATTCACGTTTTCTTACTAAGCTGTGTCCAATCGCAGAACTTTCAGACACAATTCTCGTTCAAGATTTTTCAATCACTTGCGAGTAACATGTTTCTCCGTTTCATGGTATATATGTTTGATACAGAAAATGTAATAAAATGAAGACATCTCAAATCGAATGATACCTTCCTCGATATATGTGCGATATATTTAAATAGTTATAAGATACTAGCTGACTCGGCAAACGTTGTTCTGCCATACAATTATTTCCAATTATTTCTCAAATTTCGTTAATTTATTGGACATCCACCTTGGCTTGCGATCGTGTCGTTGTTGAAATCTTCAAGAAAATGCAGCGTACATTTTTCATCTGCCATGCAAGGCTATAAAAGTTTCAGATCACCGCACGGCCGTGAACCATGTCTGTGGTAACAATATCGAACAGTAACCCATATTTCATCATAAGCAGACCCGAAAACAAATTTAAGTTGTTGAAATTTGAAAAAAGATTTTTATTCGATGTTGTTTAAATACTCTTGCATTTCAGCCAAAATATTGTCCAGAATACAAAATAATTATCAGAGACAATCTTCGTTCAAGACTTTCCCTACCTGCAGGGAATGCATTATTCTGTTACACAGAACACACAATAGAGCCATATTTCATTTAAAAATTTTGTTTCAAAGCGTGTTTATTTCACTCGGAAATTCATAACAATTTACGCTTCACAGAAATCGAAAACGAAGCTCAAAGACGTCTATATCGCATTGCGTTCCAAGGTTGGGTGACATTTGCATAACCCGTCAAAGTCGAACGGATGACAGAATACAATCGATTCGGGTAATTTTGACTCGATCGGATTTCAGAATATGGGTTAGTAGTTGATCAATAGACGCATCTGGAATTTTTGGGGAAATTACACTATCGATTGCCTTAGGGCGTATTTTGTCGACTATCCTATTTAAAAATGTGCATATTAGATAATCCTCGCTTTTGCCATCCAGCCAAATCCATCCAGCATTGTCATGAACCGAATACATGTAACGTTGTAATGAAGCTCATTCTACATTTCATTTATTTTTTTTTGTTTGAACACACCTGCTGTAATATCATGACAATGCATTCGTTTAGGTCTGGCAATATCTAAGGTTGCGCCGGCGTTACTCATGATAGCGTCTCGCAAGTGAGTGTATTTTTTCTCACACCGCTTCTGATTATCTAGAATCGCAGTCGTTCGCCCTCTACCTCTCTATCGTTCGCAAGTCATCCTACGTTGAGACGGTGAACGATAGGAACGTTAGGAATATTAATACCATTGAAGAAAATGGAGAGCCTCGTTTGAACGGTGGGTGTGAACGATGAACTTCAGATTATTTTTTCTTCTTCGAACCACAATTTCTCGCGTCGTTGTGCAGTCGCCTAACATGACTCCAGCAATGTTTTCAACAACATACGCTTGGAATGTATACACGTGATCTCCAGTCGGTGTTTTATTAGGATTGATGTCAATAACGTGATTGACGCCTTGCAAACTGAGGTCATACATGTAGAATTTCAATAATTTATTATGTTTACTCAAAACATTCTTCCAGCTCGCCAGCGATACGCATGGCTTTAGCCGATTTGAGATTTTTGGCGCATGTGTGGATGAAAGTTCGATGAAGCGAACTTAGCGTCATCTGTTATTTAACAACGTGAATAAATTCGATTTCTTTGAAAAACGAACGACGGGTCGTTTATTTGGATTTTATTTATACTAAAAAATCACGAATAAAAATAGGAGATGGGTGGACCTTTGAGGTTATATGTACTTTTATGTCAAACTTACGAAAAAATAGAAATAATTTTTTTTACAATTTTTTTCCTGCATAGGGCCACCCTAATCGGTATCAAACATACGGTAATCGGTACTCTAGTGGTATCGTATATAGTTTACGTCCTATTCTGATGCCTACCAATTTTTTTGTGCATAATTTCATGAAAATCGGTTGAGCCGTTTCGTAGGAGTTCGACCACGAACATCGTGACACGATATTTTTATATATATATAAAGATATGAGTGCGTTTTTTCTTCTGGAAATCAAAGATCAATTTCGTTATCGCAAACATCAAATAGACTAACAACGCTTGTCACGATGTAATTGTAGAATATATGGTCGGTGTTCAGTCAGATTAAGTAACATAAATATGATTTCGAATAAATCCAACTGTAATCGAAAAGCCGCTCCAGAAGGTTGAAATGATGACGATGGAGGCAAAATACATTTGTAGCTGGATCAAAGATCAATGCTCCAAACGGAACACCATAAAACTGAGGAATTGTTTTAGAGCTACTACAATGCAGGATTGCGGTCAAAATTCGCAGCTGAAGTACGTATCATTGCCTCGAGAGGCGCAGTAAGGTATTTGGAAGTGATGATCAGTGATAAACTCGGATTTCCCTGAAACTCTTTAAGTAAAAGATATTATCATAAGAATTTCTAGACTGATAAAGCGTCGCCCAATAGCTCCGACAGTTGTACTTTGGAACTTCGTTTAATATATTATATACTGAAAAAATTGGGTGAATTAGTATTTTATATCGCTGAAGCAGCTGTGAAAGTTTGCGAAAACTTAATTCTTGAGAGATTTAAAAACAATGGGTGCAATGTTTTGAGAACAATAAAGAGGGAATGTTCATGAACATCCATAAAATGTCGTTTAAGGAATATTACCCATTATCTTAATCTTAATATTTTTCGGTCATTGGATCCTACCAAAATTAGTCAATCGCTGCATAATCCCAACCTCAACAAACAAGTTGAACAAACAGACACTCTTCCGCCTCAACACATCCTCTCTCTTAGCTGTTCCAGCCAGATTCCAGATGCAGCAGACGGAGCACAAATTCTTATAAAATCATCGCTAGTATTTCAAACGATAGCACCTGCGGAAAAGCTCTAAATTATAATGGAAAAATTAAATCTCGAGAAAGCTTCCAATTGAAGAGAATTCCAACAAAAAGCCTGACAGGACAAGCGCAACAATTTACCCCTATTAATTATGCATTGCAAATAGACACCGCGAGCAACAAGTAGTGGGGAAAATTCGCTTCCGAATAGACGAGTTCTTGTTAGAGTTCTCACAGGAAGCGGCTGTCGGCTGTGAGGGAAGCGTATATAATTAATGATCCATTCTGCAGCTGCAGCTGCAAATCTTCGGCATGGTTCTTCGCGCAAGAACCGTTTTGTCGCTTTGTGCACCACTCTAAGGACACTATATAGCAGGGAATGAAGCAATTCTTCACAAAAAAAAAACAGGCAAACCTTTTGTGCGAGAAATAGGGACCGCACAAAAAATCGTACAACAATTTACCAGTAGCTTTAAAAAATCGTGTTCGCTACACAAAGAAATAAGATAATGCTGTCAAATTTTAGAAATAACTGTTTAGTAGAATGGTCTGGTCGCCCCGACATCGTTTTTTATTGTAGAATCAGTTAACGATAATTGATTGATGATTCATTTTCGCCCTTGCAGAACAATACACAAAATGATCTTCTTCCTTTTGGCTTTAAGAGGGTTTAAACTTTTCAGTTCATTCGCTTCTAGCAAACACAAAATGATCGCATGCCGCACTTTGTTTCATGTCAATGCATTGAAAATCATAGCGTTCGAGGTAGATAATGACCTTCGTGTACAGATGATTATATACTTGTTGCACCAGCACCATTATTCCATATGTCATAACTACATCAACCTTTCTGTGGCACCGAATGGAATAAACAACAATGGCAATACTTGCAAGTATTAAATATCATGCTACATGTTATTTAGTATTGTCTCAGTGGAATCGCACCTCTAGACACGACAACCAACCAGCACCAAACAAGCGTTCAACTTAGCATGCATACAGAGCCATACATTGATGGCTTGAAGCAACTTAGAATATAAACACTTCTTATCATTTGCGGATGGTGATAAGAAAAAACTAAGACAAATAATTGAGTTTGATAAATTTCCCATGGAAGGAAATTATATTAGCTTACTTGCAAACAAATTCTACGCCCTTGCGAGCTGCCGGGAAAATCGACTTGAACATCTTATGCTGCATCAGCTGCTTCCGCTGTGTCTTCGTCTGCAGCTCCGAGACCAGTGGACGGGATTTCTTCTTCCTGACATGCATGTCCATGTTCGCCAGGTACTTTTTCACAGTTTGGCCGGTTGCACCGACCTCCCCGCCAAGCGCACACAGTGATGTAGCCACTTTTCCCTCGATCTTCCTCTTCAGCATTCTTTGGAGCTCGGGGTCATCGGCCGTCCGGAACCAGGCTTTCTTTCGATGCTCCGATTGTTGTCCAATAGTGCCAAGATGTTGTCGATGCCGGAACGGGCGTATTTGGCGCCCACAAAGTGCCGCCGATGTCCGTTTTCGCCGCGGCGTGGTACCGTTCTTTGCGCGATCACACCTCTGAACGGAGTAGCTTCACTGTTTTCGCCATTATGGTTAGAGTTTGACTGAGAGAGCTGTCATTTTTTTTTGCTGATTCATGGGTTACTATGATTGATGTTGCATGGGTAGTTTCTTCAATGGGTGTGAAGGTAAACTTATGAAAAATCGTCAATTTTTATCCATTTTTTTAATGCAAATGTTATTCTCAAAGGAAACGCATCTGTTAATATTACTAGCCTCGAAAAAAGTTGCATTACTTTCTCATGCTCTAGATAAGCGCAGCTGTTATCCTTAGCGGAAAAAGTTTTGCTACTGGCAAGCGAAACCCAATCACATACAAAATTCTAGAACGAAATTTACTTTCTTGGTGACTAAATAAACGAAATAAATTCTGTCTGTTAATCTCAATAACCTCGGAAAGAGTTACATTGCTTCATTATGGACAAGATTTGCGCAAATGCCATCCATGTTGAAGGCAGTTTTGCGAATGACACGCGAACCTCACTTGTTCTGGTCCAGGAGAGCAGATCCAAAATCGTGTTTAAGACCGCTGGAGCGCTGGAGCCTCAATCTGTGTGTTGCAGCGCAGCTCTTCAAGACTGGGACCACGTATTTAATCATTGGTTAGTTTGTCGACAGCCAACTGATTTTTCAGGTTCAGTTTCGAATTTCTGCATATAAGAGGTAACAGAAACCGGATGAGTATGTTACACTTACTAATTAATTTATTAACATGATACCTGAAGATCAGTTGCCTATGCAATGTAAGTCCTAGATAAACTACCTCTTCGGTCCACTGAATGATGGAGTCGCCAAGCCGAATTCTACAATCATCTGTCGGGACAAGTTTTGGCAATTTTGAATGTGTATACAAAATAGTCTGAGTCTTCGCCACATTAACAACAATTTTTCCAACTCGTGAAGTAATCACCTAAAATCTACAGGCCTCCCGGCAGCTTATGGATGAGTGCACGTAAAACACGACCTTCGTACATGATGGCAGTATCGTCCGCCAAATGAGACAAGACACCACCACCTGGAAGAGGTGGGATGTCCGATGTATATGTATTGTACAGAATAGACCCAAAGATGCTCGAAGGATTGAGAAAAAGTGTTATGCAGATACACCTGGAATGCTCTGTTGGAAAGGTAGCTTCGAATGGTTGTTATTAGGTACATTGGAAAATTGTGTTAATGTAGCTTGTACACCAGTGAATATTGGCCTCAGCGAGATCCAATATTTATGTTCTAGGCAAATATTCCCCTTCGTTCTTCTTCTTATTTCCTTTGTTCACGAAACTTTAAATCATTCTCCTCCTGCCAGAAATATCCTTCGAAAAGATCTGCCTTTCACAGTCCATTCTTCTGCTGCTATTCCAACCTAAAATTATTGTCGCTTTTCAAATGATGATCTTCATATTTAATAGCATTGAACGTTGAAACAACGTATGATTCCTCGCAGATATTAGTGAAAATGATCAAACAAAAAATCTTTCAGCTCTTCATGTAGCATCGTGAATTCAGGTTTTTTAGCCTGGCACAAACGATTCAATCTGTTTATTCTCGGCCAGAAGGTTATCTTCTTCTTCTTCTTCTTCAATGGCACTAACGTTCCTAGAGGAACTTCGCCGTCTCAACGTAGTATTACTTGCGTCATTTTTATTAGTACTTAGTTGAGATTTCTATGCCAAATAACACGCCTTGAATGCATTCTGAGTGGCAAGCTCTAGAATACGCGTGATCACAGTGCAAGTCGGAGGAAATTTCTTTGACGAAAAATTCCCCCGACCAGAACGGGAATCGAACCCGAACACCCGGCATGTTAGTTATGACGCTAACCACTCGGCCAAGGGAGCACGGCCAGAAGGTTATGCCATATCCAAATTTGGTGGGACCAGCTGGGTGTGGTGTACTATGAGCTGCTAAAACCGAATGAAACCAGTACGGGGAACCTCTACCGACGACAATTGATGCGTTTCAGCCGTGCACTGAAAAAACTGAAAAAAACTGAAAAAACGGCCACAATACTAGCAAAGACACGATAAAGTTATTTTGCAGCACGACAATGCTCGGCCGCATATCGCGAAACTGGTCAAAACATACTTGGAAACGCTGAAATGGGAGGTCCTATCTCACCCGCCGTATTCTCCAGACATTGCTCCGTCCGATTACTATCTTTTTCGATCGATGCAACATGGCCAGGTTGATCAGCCCTTCTCCAATTTTGATGAAGTCAAAAATTGGATCGATTCGTGGTTATCCGACAAACCGGCCGATTATTAGTGTCCATCGTATCGTTGCTGAGCCGATTTCGAAGCTTATTTTTGTTCTGAACCCTGGAGATGTCTCTAACACAACGAATCTCGTCCTTATGAAACTGATCAGTTATAATTAATTGTAAATGCTTTCGTGAACAACATCACCAAGTGATACTGCGGCGTAAGGACATAGTAACCGCGGTGCGGTGCGGTGCGATGCGATGCGAAGCGATTAATCGCAGCTCATCGCGTGCTATGACATAGTGATCGCTTGAGACCGCGCGTTTTTTGACGTTTCAATCATAACACTTCATATTACTTCACTAGGTTTTCGGCCATTTATTTTGCTTGATATGGATTCATTTGATGAGGAGTATTTTGCGTCCCCAGGCACAATTTATTTTTTCAATAAAAAAGAGATTTCGCTGTGCATCCAATCAACCGAAATAGAAGAAGAGATGGAGAGTATCATCGACTTTATCAGGAGCTGAGAGAATATCCGGACAAGTTTCGATCCTACACAAAGATGAGAATTGTTATTTTTTTATTTTGTGTTGAGATTGGTGGAGGACAAGCTGAAAAAAATAACATTGAAAATAAATAATTGAATATTTCTTTTTTCAATACCTCATACAAAATATAATAAAATGTATGTTTAACAGGTATCTCGCAGCCGGATCATCTTTTTATACACTTGGTTTTCTTTTCGCATGGGGCGATCTACAGTTGCTGCCATAGTTCTGGAAACTTGTCAGGTTTTGTGGAGAGTTCTTCAGCCCATCTACATGTCAATTCCAAATGAACAAACGTTTCGTCATGTAGCTGATGCATATTGGAGAAAATGGATCTTCCCGAACTGTGTTGGATCTATTGACGGAAAACATGTCCGGATTAAATGTCCTGGCGGAACCGGATCAATGGCATACTGTTTCAAAGCATATCATTCAACCGTATTGCAAGCTGCCGCAAATGGCAACGCCAAGTTTTTGTTGGTGGAAGTGTGAGGATGGGGTAAGTAAAGCGATGGAGGAACTTTCAGTGCTTTGGACTTATACGAGAAATTGCAGAGCGGAAAGTTGAATATTCCCTCTGATACTCCATTACCAGATCAAAGGTTACATTCGGATATGCCTTACGTTTTTGTTGGAGATGAAGCATATCCTTTAATGCGAGACTTGCTTCGCCCATATCCACGAGCCCAACTTGATTCGGACAAGGAATACTTTAACACTTTCGACGCCCTGTCACCCAGATATGGGTGACACTTTCCTCGCTCGAATTGAGTAGGATTTTTAGAAGGTATTTGATAGAACAGGCACCTAAATGTAACTATAGGATATGAAGAAAAATAATAAAATCATAACCATAATATTATACTGTTTATACTATACTTTTTATTAATTTATAGTATGGATGGTTTGTACTGCAGTTTTTTGCAAAACCCCAATAATATGACTTTGGCATGTGTTATTGTCATCAATTCGTCTTCAATTGGAAGCGAACATTGCTAGATCATGTAAAAGATATCTACAAACTAAGCTTGATCTTCATTTAATAATTTAATCGCAAGTTGGGCTCTGCAAGAAACTCAAAAACGTCGCGTTGGGCGACGAACGTGTTAATGCGCGATTATCGAGGGCAAGAAAATGTATTGAATGTGCGTTTGGAATGAAGACCGCTAAGTGGAGGATCCTTTGGAAACCCATTGAAACGGAGTTGGAATTTGCAGACGAAATTGTTAAGGCGATATGCATACTCCATAATGTTATAATCGATCACGAAGGTGTCTATACATTGTTAGAAGAAACTGCTAGACAAACAACAACATACCTCCAGGAACAAGAAAACAGCTTCAATAGAATATGTATAAGAACAGGCCGTTTTGTACGTGATTATTTTAGTGATTTCCTGAACCAAAATAAACTTTGAATTTGAAAAGAATTAACAGAAGAATTTTATTAATAAATGTTTTTATTGAAATGAAAGCAAAGCATTTCGAACTTATAAAAATAGAAATGATTTTTTGACGTAGAACTACGTCTTTCATTAAGGGTGTCAAATCAGAAAACAGGTCACGTTTTTATGAAATAAAGTTAACGTTAATAACTATTTTTGTAGCGAACGGATTTTGGCGATTCACATACTAAACGAATCGGAAATTCCGTAAGATTTGTTTAATATGCTATACATAAGAATCCCCTGGTTCGTAAATGGTTAAAGTTCATGAAAAATTTAAGCGTTTCCATTTTCCCATACATTTGTTTGGTCCATTTGTGTGCTTTCCCGAACAGAGCTGTCAATAACGTGCAACTTATCGTCGACCAACGGAGGGGAAATCGTAGGATTTAAAGTCTCCGTGAACGAAGGAAAAGTAGAAGAATTAAGGGGAATACTTGCCTAGAGTATAAACAGTGGATCTCGCTGAGGCAAACTTTCATTCGGCATCGGACTGTTGAGCAATCCAGTTCACTTTGCTTTCGCTGCGCTTCGATCTAAGATTGGACCCCACCAGTGGTAATCCAACTTGGATATCGTCGTTTGATTTTTCTGTTCGTTATTCGCGTTATTCGTATCGTGTGTTTTTCTTTCCGCGTCATTAATTGGACGCTTCGCGTAGTGTGTGATGAGCAAGAAGAAGAGGAAGGCAGGCTCGAGCCATGCAAAAAACGAACGCATTGCCAGGGGCAATAAAATTTCGAGGCAAGCGTCATCTAATGATGCACGCGATGTTGGTGCAGTGAAAAGCGCTTGCACTGAACCGAGCCTTCGCGAGTGTGACACCGCATCGAACAATAGTGAAGTAAGCGATTTCGGAGCGTCGGTCGAAAATGTAAACGCCGTTACCCAGGCAGCAACCAAAATCAAGCTCCCCCGCTGGTGGTGAAGGCGGTCGCTCTTGAAAAATTCATCAGTGAATTCGCATCGATGGGTGTTA
Source organism: Toxorhynchites rutilus septentrionalis (assembly GCF_029784135.1). NCBI lineage: Eukaryota > Metazoa > Arthropoda > Insecta > Diptera > Culicidae > Toxorhynchites > Toxorhynchites rutilus. The sequence goes on along the minus strand of NC_073744.1, from coordinate 15,141,104 downwards.
CAGCAGTGTTACAGTAGTGCCAGAAAATTGTTTCGGGAATACCAAGCATGTTGAATGTCTTACTCGAATTATTTGGGTTCGCGTGCCGGACGCAAAACTACCTTCAACTAGGATGGCATTTGCGTTAATATTGATCATAATGAAGCATTGCTACTGTTTTCGAGGTTGTTATAACGAAAAGAGTTTATTTCGCTTGTTTAGTAAGAAGTAAATGTCGTTCTGGAATTTTGTCTGGTTCCGCTTGCCAGTAGCAAAACTTCCTCCACTAAGGATGACAGCTGCGCTTCTCTCGAGCGTGAGAAAGTAATGCAATTTTTTTCGAGCGCAAAATGATGAGAAGTGTTTAAATTCCTAGTAGTTTCACTCACCAATGTATGGCGACTTATATAACATAACAGTGTAGTTCTATAATTTTTTTTCTCTATCATAGTGACTTTCAAACACATTTCGGTTGGTTCGTCACTTTTACTTCCTTTTTGGAAGAATGTCGGGAGTGAGAATTGAACTCCGGATCTCTGCGTGAGAGGTATGGATGTTACCACTACGCCAGATCGCATCTACTAGAAATGAAATACAAAATATATTATGTGTTCATGTATTTGAAATATTAAAATGGTTCGTCGTGATTTTATATTAAAAATGATGCACTCCGCTGTTTAAATTATTTTCTTGAATCGTTGCTTGCATTCGGACTATTTAACAATCTGTTTTTGTTGTTAACATAGTAATGAACGAGACTTTGCACTTCCATGCGAAACTCCAACTTTTCTTCCGGCATTATTTTACGCACATGTGGCAGCAAGCTTTTAAAAATCGTCGTCATCAGTGGTGGACTTATTCACATTTTGTTCGAGTTACTTGAATTTTTTGGTCTCAATTTCGATCAGCAGTTGATGGGCACTACGTCTTGCAGATCTGTTTGAACTATGTGAACTTGTTTGAGGGGAGGAGGAAATGAATGGAGGTTCCTCTAAATAATCTACCTCGAATACATCCGGATAATTATTTTCGTTTAATTTCTCGGACTCTCTTGCAACACTTCTCTGTAGATATTCTTCTGAAGTATCCTCGTTTTCTCTGGGTGAAAGATTGCCGCCAGATTTCCGGGGATTCATTTGATCTCGGAGAAACAACATCGACTCGAAGTGGGTCCAAGTGGTGTATGTCCGAAGTTCAATGGGGCTCCATCCTCAGATCTCCCTTCCGGAATCTTCTGCAGTTCTTTTCCGAACCCGTTTTGTAGGTTTTTCCACTTTTTTTTTGACAGCATCCGCTGTAAATCAAAGACGTAGATTAATACACGATAAATTATTGTTTATGTACACTTACTTGTTGTGTGTACTCCCAATTCGGTTGTAACTTGTTGCCAAAGCTTGTCAACTAGCAACCTATCTCGGTACTGCCTCGAAGTTTTGTCCACCTTTCTAGCGAAAACGAGAGAAATTAGTCTATCCGATTCGATCTCCATTTTAACAGTAAACAGTCAAGTCCGTTCTCACAAGTAAAAAGTCCACCGCAGGGATGCCAGATATGATAACATGTCTTCATTTTGTAAACAGTTGAATTGTGAGATCGTTTTTATCTGTGAACATGGTAAATGAAAAGTCCTTAACGTAACGTTTTCGTTTTATTATGCATTATGTAAATTAGAATGAAGTTATATAATTCATTGAACACAACGAAAATAATAGTTCAACAACTCAATCTTTATTTTCGTTCGATGAGGTCGATTGTGAAGATATTTATGAAAATCGTCTGGCAACCACCACTTGCGATCACTCGCGGCAAAACACTCCACACGCAGTTTCGTCGCATTGAAATCGCGTTCGCGTCACGTTTACTGTGTCAGGTCAGGGCGGTTTGCATTTGATTGCCGCATTCGTGAACGAGAGAGCTTTCACGCAAACGAGCTCGCGCCCGCATCGCATCGCCTTCACTATGTCCTCGGCCTAAGGCTAGGCGCAAATTGAGAAGCGTATATCGCTCGTAAGCGAACGCGAGACTACCAACACGACTCATACGTGCCACAAACGTAGCGTGGTGGAGCGCATATTGAGTCGCAGTTTGGTGTAAATGACATGCCACTCGCATACAATGACTGATTAACACAGAGTTGCGCGATATATTTATTTACTAACACAATCACCCGACCAGTACAGCCATACAGTGTCAAACCCACGGCGCTATATGATTGTTCACCAACACAACTACCACAACCGGCATGACCAGCACGAGACACTGTGGTTCAGCCACAGCGTCGCGCGAGTCGTGTCTCACGAGCGCTCCACCATCTCGCGTCATCTGGCGAATTTGCACCGTTCTATCTGTTTTCATTAGCCACAAAAACAGGCGCTATATCGCGCCAAGTTACTCGCGCTATATGCGTCTCAATTTGCGCCTTGCCTAAGAGTCGTCATGTACTTCAATGTTGTTTTGTTCAAATGTAAAAAACTTCATGCGCGGATAAAATCTGTACCAATCTGTACTTTTTGACGAAAATCTGTACTCTGCACCGTACAGAATCTGTACCAAAAATAACGAAAAAATATATACCTTCCCAGATAAAATCTGTACTTGTGACAACACTGGTCCCGACATTGAATATCCATCGGATGGTGAAATTCTTCGTCGAATTGATGGCTCCTATACCTCGCGTTACCAATCAGCGTGTTATCGATGGTATGAGAGGATGGAGTCCAGGAGCAGACATGATGGAAGCGTGTATCGAAATCTATTTCGGAGGCTACGCATGCTGATGTATTTCATTTCTAACGATGGGAAAAAAAACTAGCGTGAGAATGTATTTATGTAATGGAATAAATAATCTGGTCCATTTCGAGGGCTGACAGCCGGGCCACAGGGAGATGGGCTATTATTTATAGTATAATTTATCTTATTGAACATATCACTTTGTTATCTGGTGTAAGGAATAATCTTTATCCAAATATTGAATGAATAGTTTTTAGCGTAGTGTGAAGCAACATACACTGTTTGAAGGCTGCTTTCGCACACATTTTCAAATTCATTTTTTTGTCTCATTCAGTTCGCAACTTGCCTTTTTTCTGACCTAAAAGGTGGAATGCGAACAAGATTACACGTTCACTTTACATTGCCTTTACTAAGCAAAACTTTGTCTCGCCTTCCGACGCTTTAACAGCAGACAGCGAGCCATTTTGTTTGTTCTCGCGTCAGGCACTGTGAGCTATAATCATCTGATCCAATTTATTTTCCGGATAAAGTTTTTCAGTCTCTTTTGAGCAACTTTAGTTTCTCTAAGTGCTAGTTTAAGTTAATATCTTATCATTGGAGAGTATGATTCCAACCTGAAGTTTAAAAGCCGTCAGTATTCCATGCCGGAATAGTGTTGTTTGCGTTTCCACCGAAAACAAAACAATGATCTGATCACTTTGCCTAGTTCTGCGTGAACGAGCTGTGTTCGGTGTAATGTTATTTATTTTTATTTTATTTATTTAATTTTAATTTAAGTTACATAATAGTTAATGAGACGTTACATAAGTTAATGAGACGTTAGTGTCATTTAAGTGCTACAATGATTTGTATACAGAGTAGTGTGTCACTAATACAACTTTTATGATTTCAATTTGACTAATTCTACTAATTTAACGGTTAAAGTGCTCTAAACATTTCTTCTTAAATGCAAACTTCGAATTCATTAGAGTAAGATTGTTGGGTAATGAGTTCCAATGTGAAACACCTCTCACAAAGAATGAATTGCCGTATTTGAAAGTGGAGTGTCGAGGGATAACATATTTCCTTGCGCGCGCGGTTCTCAAAATATTTAATTTTTCGTGTAAATAGCCAGGATGACTTGTTCTCGCAAGATCAAATAAGAATAAACAACATCTCATAGGCGCAAACTTTATGAATGGGCAATTAAGCAGACGGTATTGTAAATGAGAAACCCTGGAAAATCTATTCAAGTTGAATACATATACACATGTTACATGTTACATATCGTTAATGTTACATCCTACATTCCATCGCATCTCGGGCGTGAATGTCTATGGGAAAAATAAACACTGATAATTACAATCCCAACTTATTTCATACATCATCCGGCATTTGCGGTCGATACCGGAAGCGCAAACACAGAGCAAATATCTCACGCCTGTTTTCCCGCCGTTGTTATTAGGTCCTAACATCAACAGAGAAGATGCTGCCCTGGGTTGGTTCGCAATTGCTGGAATTCACTTGGCCCTTGCTCCAGCTGGCCATACAATACTTGAAGCTCATGGATGCGTTTCACTTTCGCTCGACTGGGGAGGATAGTTTTTCCCTTGTACAGTAACGAACTTTGTGTGTTGGCATAACTCACCATCTTACGGAAGTTTCCGTCCATTGTTTGGGGATGTTGCGCTTCGCTTCTCACAAGGAACGGAAGTGTGGCTGAGAGCTGTAATGAATTATGTTAGGACTGACTGAACGGGACCATTGTTGGGATATCGCCGGTGAAGTTGAAAACATGCACATGCTCTTGAATTATTTTACGGTTGTACACTTTAAGCTTTCTTTTGTTTTTCACCATTGTAAACATCTCAAATTTCTTTGATCGGTATTTCATTATTTCCTTCCCGCTAGAGGTGTAGTCAACTAAGTCTGACCATATCTGGAATAGATTGAGATCATTGACCCGGCTTATCCGTAAAACCTTGGATTCCTTTAAACATTCATTTCCGATTGTTTGCGCCGTAGGCGTTTTCTGATAAAATGTTTAATTCTGTCGACTCGCCATTGAAATGCCATGGGCACATTCCATTGCCTAGAGAAATCTCGAGCGTCAGGTGTATGGTAATTCATTCCAGCAAGAACAAATCCCCGATGAGGGTCTAGCTTTTGCAATAGAAGTGCTTTTTTTTTGCTATGAAAACACAATCAACCATCCGCCGCCGGGAAAATAAAATCGAAATGTGAATGAAAACAGATGTTTGGAAAAGGATGATCTTTATATCCCATCTTCTACGATAGTAATCGACAGCGATTGCTTCCATTTTGTGAATAACAAACGCACGCCTTTTTAAAGCGGCCGAATCGAATTTGCCTACCTCCCGGAAGAGAAAGCCGCCAGTCATTCTGTCGTCAGATGCCAATCGAACGGAAATGGCAAACAACGAGGAAAGTTCAACACGTTTATCATTCTGTCAGCTCCATTCAATATTAAAGCCGTCATGGTCGAAGATATTCCTTTCAGCAGATTCCTTCGCTCATTGTTTATTCAGCTAACATCGATTGCCAACCGCAATAAGCCGAAGAGGGCTATTGATTGAGACACCTGGAAGAATCCGGATCATGATGAGTATTCCATTATTCGCAAATCTACTCCCGATGACAGGTTGATAAGTATCGGAATATCACTGCTAGCGTCTATCGGTTTTTTTTTCATACAGGTTGTGAAACCCAAGAACACTCAGCTTCCCCCGAGCGGAGTCAATCAGGCGTTATAGATATGATATCCTCATATCAGCTTGGGTCTTATTAGGGAAAACGTATTGCGTGATAAGTTTCACAGCGGGCGACTCTCGGGGTAAGCAGCCAGCGGCAGTTTCGTCTTGATTAAAGGTCATAATTCATTTCGCCACGTGGGGGTCGTCCCTCTTCGGAGGAGAGTAGCTTGAATGTCTTGAAGATGTTTCTTTCTGTGAAAGAAGATCCGTCTTCTTACGTCCAAACAATGGGTTTTTGAAGTGAGACGTCCCTCTTCGGGATAAGTGTCAGTTCAGAAAAATGTCATGTTTTCAATAAATATTTGTATCACGAGTGATAAGCATTTTGGAGATTCCTAAATCAATCAATCCGTAATAGGCAAAAAAAAATCACGTCCAAACGTCTTACATCACTTGCAAACAAAACATAGCAGACTATTACATAGAATCAGTCTTCAGAAAACATACGCCGCGCCGCACTCGAGTTTAATTTTTATCAGCGCGAGTTCATAACAGACACATATTCTCTTTTGATATAAGGGGCTGTCCACATACCACGTGGACAACTTTAGAGGGGGTAGGTGTTACGAAAATGTCCACGCTTGTCCACGGTGAGGGGGGAGGGGGTATAGATAATGTCCACGTGGACAAGTTAAATACATAAGCTGAGAAAAAATCACATCTTTTTTCAGTAGTAAATCAAATTTATTCTGTATTTCCGAGAAATTTATCGGTATTTATCAATAAAAAGATTGAACTGGCTGATAGTGCTTATCGGACGAAAATCCATATTTTTCATATCATTGAACTTTTGTGTATCCTGATAGTAACGCACATTAACCGAGAGTAATCGATTTATTGTCATTGGTTTAAGAGGTTAAGGATGACAGGATGAAGACGCCTTCAAAGCATGTTTTTTTATCCCATTTGTTTATTTATTAGGCTCATTAGCATTTTAGCTGTAACACAGCCGGGTTTTTTTTTAATCGTGTACATGTACATATGTTTATGTTTCTATAAATTGTAAATTACACAGTAGTTAGTAGTAGCCATTTAGGCGTGAGTTTACTGTTCCATTACATTATGGTAAATTACACAGTAATAGCCATTTAGTTAAGCAGACCGGACAGCGGAGACAGTTGATATTGATCATTGATTGATTGTTGGGTTAAACAGCAGCCCGATGTTTCTTGCAGAGCAGAGCAGTTGTATGGATGAATCGATCTTTGTTCCACTGTGGATCGATTTCCATCGCTGATGATGGTTGCGTGGACGTATTTAGTTATTCTATAGCAACACAAAGATGGTCATTTGAGGGCCTTGAGTTTGAAACTCACGATCGATCGCTTGGTAAGCAAACGCGTAACCAAGTAGCTACGAAGACCCCCGGGTTCAAAGCATGTTAGAATGTTGTAATATTAGAAACACACGACATTGTTTTCCTACATTGGGTTTTTGGTTCAACATCCGCTCTTGATATAAAAACCGTTTAGATTTTATTTTTTGAAAACTTCCAAGGCGAAAATGGAATACAAACAACAAACTCTTTTATAGATGCACGAACTGTATCTCTCGAGAAGTGTTCTTAGCAGCAATGCTCTTATTCGTTCTGGAATGCGCTTCTATTGGTTCTTTTGGTCGGACTCGATTATATACAGACTCGATTATATGTGATTCGATTACTCTATTATATAAAGTCAGAAAAAAAATATTTTTTTTACATTTCAAATATGACTTGTTTCAAATAAAAACGTAACCTTTCAACGTTAAGGTGAAATTTAAGTGGCTGTTATATGTACTGGGGGTAAAAATCGTGATTTTTGAAGATTTTACTTGAATTTTCACCAGGAATTGTTCATATCGATATTGCAGCGAAATTAAGAAAGATAGAAGTTTTAACACCCAAACAAATTGTAGAGCGGTTAGAGAGCTTTAATTCAATTGATAGGAACAATCAAGTTTAACCCTCTACAGCGCAAGTCCGCCTTTATACGGGCTTCAAGGATTCTCTTTTAGAATTATTCAGACATTATTTTCAATGTTCAACCCCACTAGAACGTCTTTAGAATATTTTCATCTATCACATATACACATTGGTTTTATGCTGTCAGCTTTCTGCTAGGAGTATTTTATGTTGAAAGTCGGAAATTCGAGATAAAAGTGGAATATGGTTTTTTCAGATAAATAAAAAAACATGAGTACTAAAGGGTTAATATCAATTTTTAGGATAAAATCAATAATAACACATTAAAAATTAGTAACTTTTAAGTTTTCACTTCTAAAATCCATTAATTTAGATGTTTCATTTCAATATTCTGTACGCAATTTTCTCATCTTTCAAATGGAAGCAACAGAATCGCTTTTCGTAGCGCAGTTTTTAATGTAGAGCCAGTTTGAGGTAACTGAGTCCGAAATAGAAAAAATAGTTATACAACTCTGTCATTGCTGAAATTCGAACATATGCGTAGAAGGATATTTTTCATCAAATATGATCGTTTATCAAAGAAACTATCTGAGGGATTTTGGATAAATCTATTTTTTTCATGTAAGCAAGGGGATTAAGGGGATTAAGGGGATGAATCAAAAATTAAATTCTTCTTTTATATTAAAAATAGTTTGGCAAGCTCATCGCGAATAACGAAAATCGCTAATCACGCGTTAATAGACTAAAAATGGGGTACAAAAACGAAATAAAAATATTTTATCATGAGAACTATGTTTTATCCATCTACAGAAATCATTAACTAATTTTAGGTCAAGTTTTCGAAAAATTGAACAGCACTTTGATAATATCTCATGGCTTTGGAAAGCAACCATATGGTAAGGTTTTGCCATCAAATGATAGTTTAGTCTATTAGCCACTACCTACTATCAATTTCATTGAATTTTGTATGATTTTATCGGGGTATAAATTCGGTATAAAGCAACTGTATGAGGAAAGTGCACAACAATACATAAACTAACAAAAAAAAAAACGTTATTAATTTCAAAAATATGTTAATTTTTCTTTGATAAAAAATCACACATCACACAAAAACATTGGACTGAACCTCCAACAGGAATAAATGTAGGATTTAGCCAATGTTTTTGTTTGACGGTTTTCCGATTTTTTGTCATTTTTCGAAAAACGGAAGGACGGAAAAAATAATTCTTAAAGATTGGGGTTTCTGTACAACTGAGAATGAGTACAAACCGCTACTATTGATAAACTGTTAATAATTTTTTTTTATCAATGTAAACACATAGCATAGAAAATAGAAACGAACTACAAATGGAATTTACATGCAATTCTATTACTTCCCCGATTTGTTTTCAAAAAAATGGAGAAATGTCCACGTGGACAACAGGGGGAGGGGTATAGAGAATGTCCACGCTTGTCCACGGTGGGGAAGGGGGGTGTCTGGAATCGTGCTTTTTCTGTCCACGCGGTATGTGGACAGCCCCTAAAGTGTGCGAAATAATTAAACACGAGAGCGCCGAATGAACACAGCGCAGAGTTTGGACACTTAACATCGCTTCTCACTTGTGTGATGCACATACAATTCTAGCGCCCGTTTTGGTTTCGCTCGTTTTGAGCAAAGCATAAAAACAACAGCGCGCCTCCGTACCAACCGTATACGCTTGAGAAAGCAAACTAGATACAAGCGCGGTGTAAAACAGGTAGGGGAACCGCGGGTAATACGGACAGTGGGGGTAATATGGACAGGTGGTAGTTTGTATAGTTACATTTTGAATTTTGAATTTCTGTTAATGAGAATACCTTCTACATGTTATTCTATAATATTTAAGCCATCCTATGGCAATGGATACTGATCAAAAGTGGAAGAGAGAAACACAAATCGAAAACCATGAATGATTCCGCGTGTGGATGTAATTTTAGCTGCTTCGATATTAAGCATTTTGAGTGGTTTAATATCAAAATTCAATTCGCTGATAGTTACATTTCGGTTTGTGAGTTTTCAGAGAAGCGATATTAGGTATGTACGGAAAAGTGAATTCATTTATGAGTGGAAAATTTAAATTATTGAAAAATATTCTACCGGTGGGGTAAAACGGACAGTTGCCAGTGGGAGTGAGATAGACTGTGAAATGTCTGTTTAATCTGTTCCTAAGTAATGCCCTGCGTCTATAAATGGAAATCAAATAGCCAAATGTGGACTATTCAGAAGCTGGCAGGAACCAAAAGCAAAATAGTTGAGGGTCTGTCCGTTTATACTGCTGAAAAGCACGAAAAGCATCATTCAATGGACATATGTCCGTAAATGTCAGTAAAAACATTGAAAAACACTTCTTTGTAAAATATTTGACCCATTAGGTAGAGAGACAGTATATTGAATTGCAAGAAACTGCATCAATGTTTTGGGAAACATGAGTTTCCAAAGATATAATTGAAGTTCTTCTTAACATGTCCGTTTTACCCCCACCTCCCCTATAGGAATACGGCCCAAAACACTGTGTAAAAACGGTGCTGACAACAAAACATTTGATCTGTGTTTCGGAGCGTGCTCATTCGTCAGAGCGCATGTATATGCAAGTAGTGTGAGCTCAACTGAGTACAAACAAACGTCAGCATCCCGTTGCATTCTGAAGACTGCATAGACTACATATTTACGAAACGAAAAAAGTTACTAGACGGTTGTATCCGAGACACAACCGCATAGTTCTCCTAGGATTTCGTTAGGTTATTTGATGCATATTGACTGTGGATATGTTTGAAAAATTTCATCATTATACTCTCTGATAATGATTTGGTGGCCTTGAAAAGGATAGCTTAGTTTGATTGTTGGGTATCATTATTTGTTCACCAGTGGTACAATCGACCAATAATGGCGAAAAGATGCGTGAATGCGAATTTCAATTGGACCAACACTACAACAACATAGATGCCGAAAAAAGGTTTTTGGTGATTGACTTTTAAATGAAGATTCAAATAATTCAAACAACTTTGACACGATTTCCAGCAAAACTGCTATTAGATAGTGTTACACTTAAACTTATAGAGGAACTGGAGGAAATACGGACAGTTCAATATGCTGTTTTCAGAATTCATCCGCCAAATGTTGCACTATTTAGAAGTTTTTTTTCCAATGTTTTTCAGGGAAATAAAAACAGAGCGGAAAGTAGAACTTTTTTTTCTGATGCGTGTAAAACGGGCATATTCCCACCATCCGGATAAACAGGTAAAGTAATATACAAATCGTTCAAATTTATCGCTCAAGAGAGAAATACAATCAACTCTCCCTAACTCGATATCCAAAGGGATCATCGAGTTAGGGAGGTATCGAGATACAGAACATTTTTTCATATATTTTTTATGTCATAAATTGTCATATATTAGGGTAAGCGTCCCAATTATGGTATGAATTTGAATTTTTGATTCATTCCCTTAAAGTGAAAAACACCTTTCTCATATAAAAAAAATATTTTTTTCCATAATCTCTCAGGAGGTGATAGACGGTTACATTTCACGAAAAAAAATCCTTCTAGACATATATTCGAATTTTAACGATGACAGAGTTATAGAACTTTTTCTTTGTTTCGGACTCTGTTGGCTCAAACTGACTCTGCATTGAAAAGTACGCTACGTAATCCAATTCCGTTGCTTTCATTTGAGAGATGAGAAAATTTAGTATAGGCTATAGTGGAACATCTAAATTAGTTGATTAAAATAACATTTTGGAAATGGAAAATTTAAATGATTTTTTTTAATTTGTAATTATTAATTTTATCCTAAAAATTCATATCAAACTTGTTTCTATCAATTAAATTAAAGCTCTCTAACCCCTCTAGAATTTGTTCCTTGTCGCCCAACTTCTATCTCTCTTAATTTCGCTGCAATATCGATTTAAACAATTCCTGGTGAGAATTCAATCAACATCTTCAAATATCGCGATTTTTAACCCACTGTACTTATAAAAGCCACTTAAATTTCACTTTAATGTTGAAAGGTTAATTTTTTTTTCTTGAAATTATTAATTAAAAAACTGAGCTAAACTGAGTGCAAAAAACGTCAGCACCGCGTTGCATTCTGAAGACTGCATAGAATACATATTTGATACGAAAAAAGTTACAAGAGGGTTGTATCCGAAACACAACTATTTTCCTTTCGGCTGTTTAACTGTTTCGTTCCCGCAGTGGGGAAGCTCAAGTACGATTACAATAATATACGATTCGTGCTAATGTCAACTTGTGAAAATATTATGAGTGGACTGATGCCCAAACGTGATTAAATTGGACTGCTTATTAGCACATTATTCTGTGTTTTAGGAACGGGCAGTCTAACCGTTAATAATGAAAACCCAAGAGCGAATCGTAACGACATAAGCTAGGTTTCCTTGCGATTTCTGATTTCATTTTGGCTATTTATAGCTATTACCGGCGGGCCGATAGTGATTTTTTGGTTCTGAAAAGGGTGCTGATTCGAGAATGATTGAAAAAAAAATTAGTTAGTTAAAAACTTTTTTTCAAACTGTATATAATCGAGTCCCAAATTTTACATAATAGAATCATATATAATCGAGTCCGACCTGAATGAGGAACCAGGTTAACAAAGAAAATATTGATTAAGTATGTTATTCAAACTAAATTGTAATGATCACGCAGGAACTGTTCAATCACAAAGAAATGTTCGAATAGTTTCACAGGCACATTTTCAGTTGATTTCAATATTCCGGACATATTCTTCAGGTTTGATTTAACGTTCGAAGATGTAATTTCGATATAATCATCTGAACCTTCCTGAATATTCTCCATCTCAATAGAACTACTATCTTCAGCGTTTTTCTCATCTTTTTCAACACTTTCCAGTATATCGGTATCTGGCATCAGATCACAGCAAATCACGTTTTAGTCCTTTTTGCACTAATCATTAAAAGACATTGAGCAATCGAACGGTATTGTACTGTCGACATCAGCAAGCTCACGACGCATTGATCATGCCAGCGGAATATTACCATCATCATTGAAGGAAAATTCGGCTTCCTGAAGCAATTTTAAATAGTCTCAGATTTAACATTGATTCTAGAGGGTGAAAGTATTTCAATTTCATCCAATACCGGTATATCTGAAGGGTCCTAGAATGCATTAAAATGCAGTAAGAATGCTGAACAACATGAAGGTTGAAAAGGACAAATATCCTCCATTTCTAGCAATCTTCGTTTAACTAATCGAACTCATTAATCGAAGATGGCGAAAGTACTGATTCAGGTTCTTGATTATGTCGAAGTTCAGCTGCTGGGCTACGGAAGTAAAGATTTGTGGAAAAATTGTAAACTTATCGATTTGAGCTTTGGTCAAAGAGATTTTGGGTGCACTGTATAGTTATCAACGAACATGACCACATTTGAGAAGATATAGATATAAGTATGATACATTACCATAACACATAATTCCAGAAATAATACCTTTCTATTTCCATTGGAAATTTTTTCGTCAAATTGCATGATCCATTCCTCAAAAAGCATTAAGGCCATCCAGACCTTGGTGTTGCTCTCGTATATTACTGGTAATGACTTCTTCTTATTGAAACATCGTGGGGTTTTACTCTTTCTATTGATCAGCAACGGTAGTGCTTTAAAGTTGGGAAGTTTCAGTTTCTGGACAAATTCGCAAGTCATATCCCGAAGAATAGAACCTGAGAGAGGTAAATTATTCTCTCTGGCTTGATAAGACAAAAATCCATTGACCGCTCCAGTTTTTCGATTCCGATTAACCTTATATGCTTTTGGTCTAGATTCAATTTTCCATTCCGATTCCATTTTTACTTTAGTTTGAATAGTGTTGGTACCGTACCTTGTGTAATACTGAAATTATTTGCAGCTTCAGATCCCTTCCGTCCATACTTTTCAACCTGCTCGATGGTGCTCAAACGTTGCGCAATGGTGCCCGTTCTGATTGTTCGCTTGGAAGGTTTCTCATGGTTTTCCATACTTGAAATGAAATTGTTTGATGACACGAACACTCCGTCTTCACTTTCAAGAGCAATTAACGTATCTGTACGCTGAACAAAAGATTCCCCCCAGAGATCGTTTATTGTGAATTTCTCTTACCACCAGGCTCATGTTTATCCTACCTGTCAAATGATGTTTATTGTTAATTATCAGGAATTGAATTTTGAAATTAAACCACTGTCCTTGTGTTCTTTCAAATGAAACAAACATTTCTGCATCACTCGAGAGCTAATCAAACAAATGAAACCAAATTTGACATATGGAAGTTTTAGGGGGCAAGAAATACTTCTGTGGTGATTCGACACTCCTCCGGCCTCTCTAAGAGGGTGGCTACCACACAAATAAAACACCAATTTTTGCATAACTCGAGAATTAGTAGAGCAAATGGAACCAAAATTGGAATGTGGAGATTTTAGAGTACAAGAAATCTTTCTATGATTTGACACCTTTCCATTCTCTGGAAGGAGGAAGATATTGTTTGCAAGTGATTGAAAAATCTTGAACAAGAACTGTGTCTGAAAATAGTTTTATATTATAATGACGAGTTTTGGTAGAAGGATGTAAATTTAAAGTAGAAGAAAAATAGCCTGTTTCAACCGTATAAAACCTAGTAGACTATAGAAAATTCCGTGAATAAGCTGATAAGCTGAAGGTAAAACTTCTCACCATGTGCTAACGCTAACTCAACAGCTAATAAAGAGTTCCAGTGTTTATTATTATCTAGAAATTGTTAATTTAAAAGAAGTGAATTAAACTGGAAATATTAGATTCCTATAGTTCCTACAGTTTAATTGTAAGTACGGCGGTATAAACATGAATTCATTATGAACTATACAGTAATATTTTTAACAGCTACTTAATCTAATAACTGCATCATTATAATGGGAGTACCGATAATTTTCTTCGTTTTTTTTTTCAAAATTTAATGCTCTATTCTGCAAAAATGGTTACAAATTTAATAATATCCAATTTTTGACTTCATCAAAATTGGCATCAAAAAGTGCTGGTCAACCAGGCCATGTTGCATCGATCGAAAAAGATAGTAATCGGACGGAACCATGTCTTGAGAATACGGCGAGTGGGATGGGACATCCCATTTCAGCGTTTCCAAGTATGTTTTGGCCGGTTTCGCGACATGCGGCCGAGCATTGTCGTGCTGCAAAATAACTTTATCGTGTCTTTGCACGTATTGTGGCCGTTTTTTTTCAGTGCACGGCTCAAACGCATCAATTGTCGTCTGTAGAGGTCCCCCGTAATGGTTTCATTAGGGTTTAGCAGCTCATAGTACACCACACCCAGCTGTTCCCACCAAATAGACGGCATAACCTTCTGGCCGTGAATATTCCGCGCGGGCGTGGATGTTGATACATGGCCAGGGTATCCATACGTTGCTCGACGTTCAGGATTGTCGTAATGGACCCACTTTTCATCGCCAGTAACGATTCGATGCAAAAAAAACTCTTTCTTTTATGCCGTTGGAGCAGTTGCTCGCATGTGAATAAAACGGCGTTTGACGTCTCGTTGCTTCAATTTATACGGCACCCAATGTCCTATCTTTCGGATTATTTCCATTGCTTTTAAACGATCGAATATAGTTTGCTTAGCTACTCCAAGTGTTTCTGCAAGTTCTTGTTGCATTTGTGATGGATCTTGATCGAGTAAATCCTCCAATTCTTCATCTTCAAAATTGTTTGGCGATCCGGAACGTTCTTCGTCTTGCAAGTCAAAATTACCACTTTCAAACCGTGCAAACCAGGTCTGACACGTTCGCTCAGTTGGAGCATGGTCACCATAAACTTCCACCAAATGCGATGACTTTCCGCAGCTTTTTTCTTCATATTGAAGTAATAAAGTAACACTCCCCGCAAAAACACTCTCGTTGGTACGAAATCCGACATATTCGAAGTGGCAAAAAACTATGTTGTTTACGCTTGAACTTTTTGACATATAATTACGTGATGGACCAAGCCACGTGATATCAATACCAACGCAGAACGCATAAGTCAGCATTCTGCTCACAATAGGAAACGCACCATCATCAACAATCATGAACCACGCCACCCGATCAAAGTCCATAGACACCACCATCGAATCCGAAATGTCTCATCAGCAGATTTAGTTTATTTAAGCAATCACCTTCGAGTAGCTCAGGCATTATGTATACAACCTTGTAGTGATTAAGAAGTGAAATAAATGTTTTTTTTTCCATTAACCCGTGAATGTTAACGTAAATATATATTGAAAAAAAAGTACAATGACAGTAGCTTTCCAATGAATGTCTGGAAATTTGATTCACTGGAGTAATAATCAAGTTACGCCATCTGTTGTAAAATCGAAGAAACTTACCGGTTCGCCTAATATCTGGAAGGGTAATTGGATTGAACAGTTAAGAAACTAATTTCTAAGTGCGTTAAAAATAGTTTATATGATCACCGCTTATTAAATATTCATTTCCAGTCGAGTTTACGGATAAACCGTACTACGAAACAGTTTTTTTAACAGTAGGGTAAAGGAATTTTTTTTCCAATATATCGTTCAGCGAAAATTTCAATTGCGATTTCTTGAACTGAAGGTAAGATTTGTTGAATTTAAAATTTTAATCAGATCAGGTAATCGTTGCAGGCGACAGGTGTATAGGCTCAAAGGTAGTTAATTAGAATCGGTCTCAGTGAAAATCTGAAAATATAATGTTACCGGTACCTAAAATTACAATATCATTATCATATGACCAAATCGTAATCTTCTCTCGAAAAATCGTAACTCAAAGTCCAGATGTCTGATCAAAATATGATGTTTGACAAAGTTGTTGGAAAATTAATTTACGATTCAAGAAAAATGACATATTAAATGCATTGTTAAAAACTCTTAATCAAAAATTGAATTTAATATTGAAAACTTTTACATCTCAAAACACTTGCCTTCGATATGTTTTTATCGGAAAACCCTTCCAATTTAACAAAATTTTATGTACAGTGGTGCCGTGGCGAACTCACAAAAATGGAGATATGGGGTTTTAAATTTTTTATTTGGAATTTTTGAAATTTCAATACTATGTGAAATCGCTCGGTTCGTTGATTAGAATTTCGAAAATCGTATCAGTTGGGTGATGAGATTTTTTTTCCATCCGACATCTTTACTGTTTGTTTTTTTTGTTTAGATAGCCAGAAGGTCGTGTACACTGTGGCACATTTTTTCAACCCCCTTACTGCCGTTCTACGCATAGTTGTCCCATGTTACTTTTTGACGATTTTCACTTTTCTTCATAAAACGTTGTTTTTATGCATAATCTTACGGAAAAACACAAAAAAACATATAGTTTATTTCCAACTTTTAGAAAAAAACAACATCAAGCTCAATTGTCCCATGTTGATATTCTATTCATGAAAGTTTAACAGAACACGTGTACATCTTGTTAGCGAATGCCTAATAACAATGAGATTTATATTCTGTGAAAGGTGTTGCAGATCACTCATTTCTTCATAAAACGATGTTTCTATGCATAATCTTTCGGAAAAACACAAAAAAAATCGTTTGTTCCTAGTATATCCAAAAACAACATCAAGTTCAATTGTTTCATGTTGATATTCTAGGCAGAACAGTCCCACCATGAATTTTTAAACCCGTAATCGAGCTTCATTGATTCAGATTCAGTGCTACAGTCGAGGGATGAGAGGAATGAAGTTACAAGGAATATAGGGCAGAACTTTAATATCCAAATTGAGAAACAATTTAGAGTTGAGTTAATCAGCTGGGAAACACGACACGAGCGCTGTTTATGCTGAGTGGTAAAAATACCAGAACAAAAAAAAAATAGATGGGTCTATGTGTAGTGGTACGGACGAAAACTTGACGTAGGTCTTTGAAGATAATTGGCTTTGAACTGAGTTTTGTAACTGTTCAGAAATCCGAAATGGTGACCCATTTCTGTTCATAAAACCGTCTCTAATCGATCGGCCGCTTTTTTTGAATTTATTTAATTTGACTGAATAAGGTAAGCCATCATCTTACAATGCATTCCTCAACTGAACTTTAAAAAACCTTTCTAAAAAAATCTCTATCAACGTTTAACCTTTTGAACCAAGTTCTTATCGAAAATTAGGGAACAATAGAGTGTCTTACAGGTCATCTAATCTTCTTTGATACTGATAAGTGTTTGCTATCGGCAAAAGTTGAATAATTTATAACACGCATTCACATTTCTTTATTAAATAAATTAATCAATGAAAGTCAAACTTTGTATACATCTTATACATTATACATAGCTTATACATAGCGATTTTTTTCCTCAATAAAAAGTATAAAAGAAACATTATATGATTTTGGTTTTGATTTTACGATTTTTCTACATACACTAAATTTATATTCAGGAGCCAATTCGATAAAATTCAGTTTGAAAATCCAATTCAATTTTGAATGAGAAAAGTGTCAGCCATATCTGGGCGTCGAACGTGTTAACACTTTGCGGGCCGCTCACGAGATTTGTCGTTTTCGCGTTCCTTCTTTACGGACTTGTGTGAAATTAGTGGATGAAAGTTTTTGTTGCGTGCAAGTTTCTGTTCAACGTCTTGCTGGATTTAATGAATAATGAATTATTTCAATTGAAATAAATTGATTGTTTATCAAGTAACAACTTTCAACATCATGCTCATTAGATAGAGAATGGAATCATTCGTCTTTCCACATAAAGGGTGTGTCACATCAAATTGCATCACGGAAAAAACGCTGTAGAAATTCGCCCAGTAGACCGATCCTTTTGAAAATTTTAGACAGTAAAATAAAAACTATTTAACAACTTTTGGCATTTTCTTTTTATTCATATTTCGAGCCCAAGCCCGTATGCTCGCACCTTTCTCTTTACCCCGTCCATAAGGTTCTGTACAACGTCAGGTTGTAGTTTTTTTTTGAACAGAAATCCATTTTCTCTTGAAGTCCGCCTCCGATTTGACAACTTTTGGGTTCTTCCGGAGGGCCTGCTTCATAATCGCCCAATATTTCTCTATTGGGCGAAGCTCCGGCGCGTTGGGCGGGTTCATTTCCTTTGGCACGAAGGTGACCCCGTTGGCTTCGTACCACTCCAACACGTCCTTTGAATAGTGGCACGAAGCGAGATCCGGCCAGAAGATGGTCGGGCCCTCGTGCTGCTTCAATAGTGGTGGTAAGCGCTTCTGTAGGCACTCCTTAAGGTAAATCTGCCCGTTTAGCATGCCGGTCATCACGAAGGGGGCGCTCCGCTTTCCGCAAGAGCAGATCGCTTGCCACACCATGTACTTTTTGGCAAACTTGGATAGTATCTACTTGCGAATCTCCTCCGGAACGCTGAATTTGTCCTCTGCGGAGAAGAACAACAGGCCCGGCAGCTGACGAAAGTCCGCTTTGACGTAGGTTTCGTCGTCCATTACCAGGCAATGCGGCTTCGTCAGCATTACGGTGTACAGCTTCCGGGCTCGCGTCTTCTCCACCATGTTTTGCCTTTCGTCGCGGTTAGGAGCCTTATGAACCTTGTATGTACGCAAGCCCTCCCGCTGCTTGGTCCGCTGGACGAATGAACTTGACAAATTCAGCTTATTGGCGACATCCCGGACCGAACTTCTCGGATCAAGACTAAACTGCTTAACTACGCGCGTGTGATCTTTTTCACTGACGGAGCATCCATTTTTGCCGTTCGTCACCTTCCGGTCGATGGTTAGGTTCTCGAAGTATCGTTTTAGTACTCTGCTGACCGTGGATTGGACGATTCCCAGCATCTTACCGATGTCCCGATGTGACAACTCCGGATTCTCGAAATGAGTGCACAGGATTAATTCACGACGCTCTTTTTCGTTCGACGACATTTTTCCAAATTTACGAAAAATTGACTGTGAAGCATGGCTAACGTGATCTATACACTCTTATCTGATTATAAGCGAAAGCTGAATATATAATTCCTAAAAATTAAATTTCTACAGCGTTTTTTCCGTGATGCAATTTGATGTGACACACCCTTTAGTACATTTTTTTCTTGATCGTGACAGAGAAAAGTTATAGACTTAAACGTGAGCATGGGTCAATATAGGAAAATATACAGAATTTTGAAAATCAAAAAAAGTTGTTCGAATAGAGTTATCGAAGTTATTTTACCTATCTTCCAGCTACAATTTTACTAATCGAAACAGGGTATAAGAAAAGTTATAAGCCAAGTTGTATGGAAGAAATTAATTATGTTAAAGAAAATTGCAAAAAGTTATTTGAAAGAATCCAAAACACATATTCGAGATAGTACTTATTCTATATAGAATATTTTTATCTATCTTTAACAAAATTTTCATTGGTTGGAAAAGGGTCTAAAAAAAGTTATAGCCCAAAACCTATACAACTTGTATGGGGGAAATAAATTAATTCAAAGAAAATTGAAAAAAAGTTATTTGAAAGGACCATATTTTTGAGATAATACTCATTGGATAGAGAATACTTTTATCCATCCTCAGCCAAATTTTCGTTGACTGGAAAAAAGTATGAGAAAAGGTATGGGCCAAAATGTATACAAGTTGTAGGAGGGAAATTAATAAATTTATCGAAAATGGAAATAGAACTTTTTCACACTCGAAAAAAAATGAAGGAAAGAGTGCGAAGTCGAAATTTTTAGGCAATTTTTGAAATGCTTTAAAATCGTGAAATATCAACGCATGAAGATGGGATATAAATCTATTAAAAGCATAATTTACATGGATTTACACGGAATATTTTACAGAGAAATTTGTATTTCGATGTATGTGATGTAGTGGATAAAAATATCGAGAAGAAATGAGAAATCGATTCCTTTCTGTTTTTTCAAAGATAGCAAATCCAATTAACGTTATCAACTATCTTTCATTTGATTTCTATAACGTTGTTGTGGACCATTTAGTACTGAGATGTTCTGGTATGAACGAAAAATTTCGAATTCGCATTTGATAATAAAATAATAAATAGTTCAATAAATAATCATCGAAGAACAGTTTTGAAAACTCAAATAAATTCTATACACCCAGGATTTTTTTCACGCAGGGGATAGAATTTTGTTATAATTTGTCGCGGTACACCATAGTAGATGTTCTTCTTCTTGAATGGCGTTAACGTTCCCTGTGGAACTTTTGCCGTCTCAACGTATGTATTAACTAGCGTCATTTATTAATACTTAGTTGAGATTTCTTAAGCCAAATAACACGCCTTGAATGTATTCCGAGGGGCAAGCTCTAGAATACGCGTGACCACAGTGCAAGTCGAAGGAAATTTCTCTGACGAAAAATCCCCCGACCAGAACGGGAATCGAACCCGAACACCCGGCATGATAATGTGAGACGCTAACCACTCGGCCACGGGTGCACTTACCATAGTAGATGTACTTTGAGTATTTTCTCAAACTTTCATTTCCAAGCCTATTGGGAATGGCGAAAAAAAGAAAAACTCATTTTTTCACTATAGCTCTTATAGTGAGCAATATAGGAGAATTATCTTATTATTATCTGAAAAAATCACACATATCTATAAAAGGCGTAGGAACACATTTAAATACGAATTATAGTAGTCCTGAATCTCTAAATACTAAAAAAAATTCAATATTTCAAGCTTTTTTTTAGTACTTAAATTTTTTAGGAATTTATTTTTTGATTATATTTCTCCGTATATGATAGTAAGATGCACTTTCAGTATTTTTTTTCAATTTTTTATCTCAAAGCCATTGAGAAAGGCGTGCTCAAAATTGGAAGGTACATTTTGCACCATAGATCCTATGGATAGGGATTCGAAAAATAGTCAACATTACCATACAATAGAAATTTTTACTTCTTTTTTACTTTTTACTTTCTTATCCAGCCAGAGCCTTTCCCCCGCACAACTCGTGAACGTTTTGGCCAATAACTCACACCCTTTTCGGACAAATGAAAATTTGGCTAAAGATAAAGAAAAATATTCTTTATCGAATATTTTTAACTAACGAATTAACTATCTCGAAAATGTGTTTTGAGTACATTCAAATAACTTATTTCTATTTTCTTTAAATTAATTTATTTCTCCCATACAACTTATTTTTTATCAATTCGTTTATCTTTACAGGCTCAGTTACATAAGTTTTAAGGAGCCGAATTCTTAACTATATTTTTATAACTACAGGTTGAACTCGATTATATATAATCGCAATTTCACTTTCAACGTTAATTTTCGAATCCAATACATAATCGAATCAGAAAAATGCTTTTTTTCCATTAATGTTTGACATTCATACATTAATAAAAAATCGTTTGCTTGAGATTCGATTATGTATAGGATTTGAAAATAACGATAATTGTTGAAAAAAAATATATAGGAGGTTGTGTTCAAGACACGACCGCATTGTTGACGTAGAACTACGATGTAGTTTAATTCAAATCGATTGTTTATAACTGCGGATATTATTTTATAATGCTACGAAAATTTTGTGATAACCATTCTACCAGTGTGGTCGTCCTGAAATATTTTTTTAGTTGTAGAATCATTTGACGATAGTTGTTTGATGATTCATTCTTGTGCTCGCAGAACAATACATGCTCGAGATAAGCGCAGCTGTCATCATTAGTGGAGAAAGTTTTGCTACTGGCAAGCGAAACCAAATCACATACAAAATTTCAGAACGACATTTACTTTCTTGGTGACTAAATAAGCGAAACAAACTCTATCTGCACGCGAATCCAAATAAATTAATGACTTATTCCCCTTTATTCTGCGCAGCGAATGAGGTGAGATGGCAAAGTTTCTCGCTTTATTCTGGAAACCACTTTACTTTTCAGCTCGTATTTGATACTAGAGTCAATAACATATGAGGACACGACTTCAAATCTCACCTAGTGACAAACTATAGTCACCCCATTCGCCTTCGGAAACACCGTGACTTGAGCCAACTTACGTCAATCATCGTGTAGAATAGGGGGGATTATAACTTTTTGAATAACTTAGTATTCCCCAAATAATTTGTTGGTGCACAACCTTAACACCTGCTTCACCATAGCGTCAGTTCAATGCATTGATGCAATGTCAAAGGCACCAACGAAGCTTTTATGATGACAGAAAACAAAAAATGTTAACTGCTTGGAAAAAGGCTGGATATTTGCCTCAGCAGAGATTCATTACTAATACCCTAGCGTAAATATTCCCATCCCGCTATCTCCTATTTTTCACTATTTTTATGTACGGGTACGCACGTACGCACACAAATATCCGTATATCGATGGGTAGAAGCAACTAAATATACACGATAGCCTAGCTTGATGATTTCCCATACAATTATGTAGCTCAAAACATTAATGCAATGACGTCAGTTTGATGCAATGATTGCCATGCCAGACATTAGCGAGTGAGTAATTTGGTCGAGTCCACAGCTCAGTCCGAAACGAAAACATGTGATGGCGCAAAACAAGGAAGAACAAGTAATGTTCATTGTTTCGTATCTAGAACGATACTGAAAGTTGGCCTTTCCTTCCTTTCCTTGTTGAATTAAAGAGACTTTCAACTTCTTCAGTTCATTCGTCCCTAGCCTTCAAAAAGGCCCTAGGAAAACTCTACTCTTTCCTCACATTACTCCTCCACCTCATTGCCTTGAAAAAACAATTCGATCCCTCGCCGTCCAGCTCGCCGGGCAACGGTGTTGTCCAGTCGGTGTCACTGTTTACACTCTAGGCATATATTCCCATTCGTTCTTCTTCTTTTCGTTCTTACCTTTTCCATCTTACGATTTCCCCTTCGTTGCCTGTCGATAAGTTGCTCGTTATAGACAGCTCTGTTCGGGAAAGCACACAAATGAAAAGAACAAATGTATGATGAAAAGAGAATGCTTCCAGTTTCCATCAATTTAAACCATATACAGACTGTGGGATCGTAATGTATAGCATATTAAACAAATCTTAGGGAATTTCCGATTCGTTTGGTATGTAAATCGCCAGAATCAGTTCACGGCAAAAATAGTTATTAACGTTAACTTTATTTCATAAAAACGTGACCTGTTTTCTGATTTGGCACCCTTAATGAAAGACGTAGTTCTACGTCAAAAGAAAAATGGTCGACTATATATAATCGAGTCCGACCTGTATATATAAACAATTTCCTGACTCTATGGTTAGTAAGGTAGAAAACCGATTACTCGCGGTTTACTCCCTCCCTTTTTCCGATTAATCAAATTGTGGCTGGAAGATAGGTGAAATATTACTCTATCGAATAACTTTTTTTTATTTTCAAAATTCTGTATATTTTGCTATATTGACCCATGCTCACGGTTCAGTAACTTCATGTCACTTCTGTCACGATCATGAAAAAAATGAATTATGTGGAAAGATGAATAATTCAATTCTCTATCTAATGAGCACGATTTTGAAGGTTGTTTGAACCGAATTTGCGAATGAACTGCAAAGTTTAAAGCCTCTTAAAAACTTGCAAGCAAAGCATGCAACTTCACACAAGTCAAAACGTGCGGTCCCAGGCGTTTGTCGTACATATTTCTTACCGATCCTTAAAGTGTTAAGCATACGATGCTCAACCGAGCTTGGCCGTGTGAACACAACTGAGCAACAGATTGGAAAGTTAATGAAATATGGGCTTAATGCTTTTCAAGCACTGCTTCGTCAGCTAAACTCTTACAGCGTTCACAGTATCTCATTTTAATGTGATGCTACAAATGCTACAAATCACCGACGCTGTATTTTCCGTTCATTTCTCGTTATAATGGGAAAGTGTTTAGTCTGTTCCCAGAATTTGTTTCGAGAGAAGTGACAAACGGAATTAGTCCAGATGTCCGTGACGGGTCAGCTGTATGGACAATCGTATTTATGTGTGTGCGGCCATCCTCAACCCAACAATGAAGGATGACAATGACGATGGGAATCGACTAATGGAAAATTATAATCTTCTAGAGCTCTCCCGTTCACAATCCGCACGGACGGCTGGTTCTCCTAAATACAGTTGTGTCTGAAAGCTCAGACCAGATTCTGTTATCAGTGCAATTCAACTGCTGCAGTTGATGCCTTGAAACGAATCTAATTAATCATACTCTGAGGCGGATGATTTGGATCAGCTCAGAGTAATGTTTTGAATTTTGCAGTGTGGAACAATTAACGATATGATTCGAAGATGGCTGCTGGATGGATTAACTAGGATTAGCCCTTAATTAGAGTGCCACAGAATGGTTAATGATGTTGTTTTTCAAGAGAGGTATATATTTGGTTCCAGACTATGTAAATCTGGACTCGTTTTTATGTTAAACCTATTTGTTTTATTTATAGAGAGCTTTTGGTTTGAAGTGCGTCTGGTAAAACGATATCTAGATTTTCTTACGATTTTCTGCCAACAAAATGTTCCCCACATATTCAAGTCGCACGAGGGTCGGGAGTCGGAGGCCATTAAACGTTATTTCAGCTAATTTCGCACAGGGGTTGTTAATAACTTCCATCGTATATAATGCGTTTCGATACGTGCGTGCCGTAATTGATATCAAGTTTATGGCCCCGAGCAGGCAAAAAACTTCTCCGTGTTCGGTTAATCATCACGATGATTTGATTTGGCGATATTCTCCGAGAAACTTTTCCATCGTTTAGGGGCAATAAAAATGCACATGCGTGGGGAAAAATACAGTCTTTAATTGATCCAACATCTCATCTTCCCTTCCAGCTACAACCTGGTGTTTCTCGTGCTGACTTACGGCATCCCGATGCTGATCATGATTGTCTGCTACTCGCTGATGGGTCGCGAACTGTGGGGCAGCCGCTCGATAGGCGAACACACCGAGCGACAGCTGGAGTCGATGAAGTCCAAAAAAAAGGTAAGCCCACCCCACCCATCGAATCAAAGTTTGATGTACACTTATCAAATTTAGGTGCCGTCGTCTCGGCATTGATTACATTAGCTCATTTCACCGTTTCGTTCGCATTTCGATCAAACGTCGAAGCGCGAAGGCATGAGGATGCTGTCGAAGCGTAGGATTGTTTACCATCACCATCACCAATTATGGGACGCCCTTCACCGAAGCTGGCACACGGTTCACTGAATTAGGTCAATGAAAAAAGGCAGAACGGCGTCTGTCGTTAAATTTTGCATCAATAGGGGGAGGGGACATCTCAGGCTCCATCTGACAAAGTTCGTGGGAAACACGGGAAAAAGTTGGATTCCTGCGGGGGTTCCGAAATTCAATAGAAGCAAGAGCTGATTTTTGTTTTCTTTGTGTGGCGTAGCCGGAGTCGAATTTCGTCACTCGCTAGCTTCTGAAAATTTGGCCTATAACTTTTTCTTTGTTTTGTGCTTTGAACCTAAATTTAATTTGATTCGTGCTACTAAAATCTAATAATCGACATTTGGGACGCTAATTTCGGAGCAAAGTTGTTTGGTTCAAACACTTTTATTGAGTTGGAGGTGTTCGGGGAATATGGGACTGACCGAAAACTGCTTGGAATTAAGAATCAGGAGGTTAGGCTTGTGAAGGAATCAATTTTTATGTTTTTGACGTAGGACTACGTCTTTGACTTCTATAAAAGGGTGTCACTCTAAGAAAAATGTGACGTTTTTCTAAGAGTTTTCAAATGCATATTACGCCGAATTGTTCTTATGATATATGTTATAAAATATACCATTAGACGGAAAATTTATCCCACATTTTTTTCGGCTGAGATGTCAACAGTGGAAATGATGAAACAAGTGAACAATTTAACAAATAAAAGAGCAACAAGTTCGTTCCCATGAACGTTGTGTGCAACACAAAATTGTGTTCAATAATTCGTTCTATAAAACAAATTAGCAAGATGTTGCAGTAATCAGATGCAAGATTTCATGCATCACTCAAATTTAATGCAAGATTTCATCAAAGCAACGAGGAAAGTGTCATCTATATAGTGATCGTTCGTTAATTGGGCCGGAAAATCAATACAATTACAATACTATACTCCAAATTGAAGAAGACATCTATTATTGATACATAACTGCTTTACAGCCCGGTTAACGTACACCCTGTTACAGATAAGTCCAGTTGAAGATAGTCCAGTTAGCGAATGACTTCTGTATATGACGGGGCGACGAACATCTTAAGCGAGTGTCTTCCTGGTTGCGGCAACATGGGCAATTGTACAGCATTTGACTCATATTCATTATTCTCAATGACTCAATTCCTTCTATGATAGATACGACTTCATTGTGGTAGTCTGCAAACGAACATTATTTCACCGAAAAAGCTACTGCTCTCGATGCCTTAGAATAAGACTAATAATAAGAATAAGACAACGAAAAGAAATCACAATACCATAGCTATCCATTAAAAATAAAGCAACTTCATGATTTCGTTTGTATTTTACCTCAATGTAATCAATGACGTTATAATTTTTTGTTTACCGATCCACATATACTTCATCTACCATTCCACCCTGTTATGTGTCACACTGATATTCATTAATCATTTTCAGTTAGGCAATTAAACTTCCTGCCAGAAGCCTATTTTCTGTTTTTTTATTCGTTACAAACCGTCTGACGGATTTGAGTACATATAACAAACGGCCTTTTTCAGGGCTACTATTCGGAGTTTCTACTGTACCGGGTTGTAAGTTCAAAATTTCGGAAACGAGAGAGTGACGCTGGAGCGCATGGTTTTGAACGTTAATACCTCTTTACCGACTGAATGGAGTGGCATATCAATCATTTCATTCGAAAAATAAAATGTCAAAACGATATACAATTGTCACTTATTGGTAAAAAAAAATGTTTCCGTGATACAAGTATTCAAGAGCATCAGTTTCTACTCTGCTTCCGCGTGGAGTGGCCATGAAAACTCTCGTGTATTATTCTCACGAGAATAGAATAAAATTATGTATCAAACATCAACAGTTGCTTTTGCAAAACCACGCAAACCCAACGGTTCTTTTCTGGACCACCAACAAGTTCGAAATAGTTGAATTTCATTTTAAGAACAATTAGATACTCACAGGAGTTTAGGGGTTACGTTGAAAAACGTTATCGTAACTCCTAAACATATATGCTCACCATAATGATGTATTTGGAAAAGTTGTTGAAAACTATACGCAAATTCATAAACTTTCATGAATATGACGGTATAACACGACAAACATATAAGAAGAGCCTATTTACTATAAAAAAGACAATTAATTAGAAATATTATTTCATGTATCTCGAATTAAGAGCATTAAGAAGGAGATTGCTCTTATCAGGTTTCATAATTTGTGGCTAAAATGATTGTTAACACAAAAAAATGGCTAGTTTCAAAAATTCGCAAAAATTAGCTGTTCCACAAGGTTGTCAAAAATATTATAGTTTTATCATCTAGTACCCATTTTTAAATTTTCTACATGACTTCTATTTTACAGAAAAGATAAAAAAAATGCATATTTTAGATATTGCAAAGTAAAGTTTTTTTGTAAATCATAAAAAAGTTTTTTTTTCTCAGTGTAAATTCTTTTCACGTTTTTAAATACTCTATAACTCTTTCTAAGACACCATTTCGATAGGACTCATAGTTTTTAAGATATAAATTATCAAATATTTCTCTTACTAAAATCGAACCGCCCTTTTCAAAAGTTACACTTGGGTCAAAAAAATCCCAAATGCTGTGGGAAACTCATATTTCCTCCAACCCAAACGGCATACAAAATTACATTCTAATCAAAAACACTCATGTTTTGTCATTAGTCGATTTCATTTGGAATTGCTCAATACGGAAAAACTGAAATATGGAAATACGGAAAAACGGAAATACGGAAATACGGGAATACGGAAAAACGGAAAAACGGAAAAACGGAAATACGGAATTACGGAAATACGGAAATACGCAAATACGGAAAAACGGAAATACGGAAATGTGGAAATACGGAAATACGAAAATACGGAAATACGGAAATACGAAAATACGGAAATACGGAAACACGGAAATACGGAACCAATGAAAACATAAACAGAATAAAATAAAAAATTGAAAATGGAAACTAAAAACGGATAACAAAAAAAAAGTATAACGTAAAAACGGAAAAACGAAAAAAACAACCCGAAAATGATTGTCCGTCGATTGTTCCGTCCAGCGAATCACCCTTTTGCGAAAGATTATTCTTATTCTTATTCTTATTCTTATTCTTATTCTTATTCTTATTCTTATTCTTATTCTTATTCTTATTCCTATTCCTATTCCTATTCCTATTCCTATTCCTATTCCTATTCCTATTCCTATTCCTATTCCTATTCCTATTCCTATTCCTATTCCTATTCCTATTCCTATTCCTATTCCTATTCCTATTCCTATTCCTATTCCTATTCCTATTCCTATTCCTATTCCTATTCCTATTCCTATTCCTATTCCTATTCCTATTCCTATTCCTATTCCTATTCCTATTCCTATTCCTATTCCTATTCCTATTCCTATTCCTATTCCTATTCCTATTCCTATTCCTATTCCTATTCCTATTCCTATTCCTATTCCTATTCCTATTCCTATTCCTATTCCTATTCCTATTCCTATTCCTATTCCTATTCCTATTCCTATTCCTATTCCTATTCCTATTCCTATTCCTATTCCTATTCCTATTCCTATTCCTATTCTTATTCTTATTCTTATTCTTATTCTTATTCTTATTCTTATTCTTATTCTTATTCTTATTCTTATTCTTATTCTTATTCTTATTCTTATTCTTATTCTTATTCTTATTCTTATTCTTATTCTTATTCTTATTCTTATTCTTATTCTTATTCTTATTCTTATTCTTATTCTTATTCTTATTCTTATTCTTATTCTTATTCTTATTCTTATTCTTATTCTTATTCTTATTCTTATTCTTATTCTTATTCTTATTCTTATTCTTATTCTTATTCTTATTCTTATTCTTATTCTTATTCTTATTCTTATTCTTATTCTTATTCTTATTCTTATTCTTATTCTTATTCTTATTCTTATTCTTATTCTTATTCTTATTCTTATTCTTATTCTTATTCTTATTCTTATTCTTATTCTTATTCTTATTCTTATTCTTATTCTTATTCTTATTCTTATTCTTATTCTTATTCTTATTCTTATTCTTATTCTTATTCTTATTCTTATTCTTATTCTTATTCTTATTCTTATTCTTATTCTTATTCTTATTCTTATTCTTATTCTTATTCTTATTCTTATTCTTATTCTTATTCTTATTCTTATTCTTATTCTTATTCTTATTCTTATTCTTATTCTTATTCTTATTCTTATTCTTATTCTTATTCTTATTCTTATTCTTATTCTTATTCTTATTCTTATTCTTATTCTTATTCTTATTCTTATTCTTATTCTTATTCTTATTCTTATTCTTATTCTTATTCTTATTCTTATTCTTATTCTTATTCTTATTCTTATTCTTATTCTTATTCTTATTCTTATTCTTATTCTTATTCTTATTCTTATTCTTATTCTTATTCTTATTCTTATTCTTATTCTTATTCTTATTCTTATTCTTATTCTTATTCTTATTCTTATTCTTATTCTTATTCTTATTCTTATTCTTATTCTTATTCTTATTCTTATTCTTATTCTTATTCTTATTCTTATTCTTATTCTTATTCTTATTCTTATTCTTATTCTTATTCTTATTCTTATTCTTATTCTTATTCTTATTCTTATTCTTATTCTTATTCTTATTCTTATTCTTATTCTTATTCTTATTCTTATTCTTATTCTTATTCTTATTCTTATTCTTATTCTTATTCTTATTCTTATTCTTATTCTTATTCTTATTCTTATTCTTATTCTTATTCTTATTCTTATTCTTATTCTTATTCTTATTCTTATTCTTATTCTTATTCTTATTCTTATTCTTATTCTTATTCTTATTCTTATTCTTATTCTTATTCTTATTCTTATTCTTATTCTTATTCTTATTCTTATTCTTATTCTTATTCTTATTCTTATTCTTATTCTTATTCTTATTCTTATTCTTATTCTTATTCTTATTCTTATTCTTATTCTTATTCTTATTCTTATTCTTATTCTTATTCTTATTCTTATTCTTATTCTTATTCTTATTCTTATTCTTATTCTTATTCTTATTCTTATTCTTATTCTTATTCTTATTCTTATTCTTATTCTTATTCTTATTCTTATTCTTATTCTTATTCTTATTCTTATTCTTATTCTTATTCTTATTCTTATTCTTATTCTTATTCTTATTCTTATTCTTATTCTTATTCTTATTCTTATTCTTATTCTTATTCTTATTCTTATTCTTATTCTTATTCTTATTCTTATTCTTATTCTTATTCTTATTCTTATTCTTATTCTTATTCTTATTCTTATTCTTATTCTTATTCTTATTCTTATTCTTATTCTTATTCTTATTCTTATTCTTATTCTTATTCTTATTCTTATTCTTATTCTTATTCTTATTCTTATTCTTATTCTTATTCTTATTCTTATTCTTATTCTTATTCTTATTCTTATTCTTATTCTTCTACAATTTGGTAGTAAATTAATGAAATGCCTCATACTCAAACACATACCTAATTGACAGACATAAAAACCATTTCTTACTTATTGACAAACATGATGTAAACGACCTATTTTAAAACTGAATAGCATATTTTCCCCCTCATCGCGATCTTAGAAGAACAAGTTTGTTGTATAGGTAAATTGGTTGTTGTGTTTTCATTAGTTGATATACTAAATGAATAGTTCACAGTTTGGTAAATTTTCAAACGAGCAGCCGAGCAAAGTGTGTTGTAAATGAGTCACGTTTGAATATCGGCTCAATGCTACTTTCAAACGATCACGGGCATATGCAGAAGCTTGGCAGAGTATGAATTCGCAGGATAGAAAATGAGGATAAATCAAACTTTTAAATAATATAAGCTTTGTTGACAAATTTGAAAACTTGGCTTTCAAACCTTAGGATCTTAGGCATCTATAAATTTGTTCGCACTGTTTCAAAACAAATGGGATGCCAGGTTATTTTGAATGTTTACTCCAAGACTAGCTACATTGGTGAAAAATTCGATGCGTCTATCTTTAATGAAAAGAAGAGAAGAAAACCTTCTGCCATTACGATTGATATGAATTGCTTGTGTTTTATCAGCATTTATATTTTTTTCTTTGTTTTATTTGTTCAGACCTCAAAAAAACGTCAAAAATTCGTGCATTTACAATAGAATACCCCTTTAATTCATGATGTTGCACTTTGAGGTCGAAATAAAAAAAAAAGGATCCGATATTTCTCGATAAATTCTCGATTTCTCGATTCTCCTATACATATAAGATTTGAGCGAATCCGAAGCAGTTTCTTTTCTGTACCTTTTGTCCATGAAAATAGATGTACTTAGAAATATCAAAGTACGGCGAAATCAACTATTGGATAGAGCTTATTTCTCCTTCGGAACTGATAAAGGGTATGTAAAACAAAAACAAAATTTCGCCATATTTCTGTTTATCACTCTATGGGGAATCTCACTATGGAGCAAATTTCAAAGAAAGAATGTTGATTTATCAACACGTTGCGTATGTCGTCTTCACATTTTTGACGTAGAACTACGTCTTTCATTTCTATACTGGGGTGTAAGTTCAAACTTTGTAAAACGAAAGCGTTACGCCGGAGAACGAGATTTTGAGCGTTAATAGCTCCTGAACAACTGAATGAAATAGTATGATAAACACTTCATTCGAAAGATAAAATGTCTACGCGTTATATGATTGTTACTTTTTGATCCAAAAATTTGTTTCAATAGCCCTAAAATTGCTTTCAAAACAGGCTATTGTAATCACACCAATCGGTATATAAGCGAATGCCGCTTGGAAATCAACTCAGTTATAATTGCGCAATGATTGAGGTACGATCGCTGGAATGGATGGATGTTTCCCTAACATAGACTTCAAAACCATGGAGCCTGGGGAAATTGGCAGAGCAAATTAGATGCAACCAGCGGGTACTTTTGTATTCGTTTGAGTTTCTGCGAATTGGTATTTTTCCCTAACACAGACTTCAAAATCATGAAGCTTGGGGAAATCGGCATTGCAAAATAGATGCGAGCTGCGGGTACTTTTGTACTTGCTTGCGTTTCTGGAAATCGGACTGCTTCCCTAACACAGACTTCAAAACCATAGAGCCTATGGAAATCGGCATAGCAAATCAGATGCAAGCAGCGGGTACTATTGCACTCGGACTGATTATGGATTTGATATAGTATGATACGGTGTAGTGGATATGATCGAAGTGGATATTATATTGCATATCGAAGAAATCACATTTATAAAAGTAGCGTTATAAAATTATTTGCTTACGAATGCTGCAATCGATCGTCGTTATTGGGAAGTTGGAATTGTTGGGAAGGGGGTCTTATTTTCGCTGTGTAATTCCGAGGAGGAATCCATTCCTTCTCAAGCGTTAATAATCCTGATCCGGATCAACGATGATTCCAATTGTCGGGGTTTGGGGAGTGGGTATTTCCGAGGAGGATTCGATTCCCTCTTTGAACGTTAATAATTCTTTTCCGGCTAAACGAGATGTGAGAATCACTTTATTCGAAAGATGAAACGTCTAAGATTCATATGCTTGTTACTTATTGATTGCTAAGTCGGCGTTAGTTCTACGTCCACCTTGCGGTTCTATCAAAGATATAACCCACTTCTAGTTTTTACAGAACGTTTTAAAGATCACTATAAATCTTCTAAATTGTGTTCCACCCCAACTTATTTGATTATACATCGCAGTTCTGATAATGCCGTCCATCTGAGCTCCGAGAATAGATATGTTAGAAATTTTTTTCTTCCTAACAATCGTTACGGGAAGGGTTAAAAAAAGCTTTAGGGCGGCATGATTTATGAGATAGCGCGGACAAGCCAATACACTAAAGTTTTGAACCTTCTCTCTGCGGGATAGTTGATAACACCTGTCAGTTCGGGCTAATTTACAGACACACAACTCTCACCATGGAAGGGGGAAAGGAAATTTCTTGTTCGAAGTGACTATTGATTCTGCAGAAGTGATTGTAATTGGTTTTCTGGAATTATAGCAACTTTTAATTAATCGTTCCACTCAGAAACACTACATTGAAATACACCAAGGTTCAAGTTCCCAGCTGTCAACAGCAGCCTGTCGACAGCACCCAGGCCAGCAGGATGCTATTGAAAATAAGCTACCCTGCCTTCGTCACACTTTCTGATGACAAAATTTTCACTCTTGCCCCCATGGAAAAACAAAAAGAAAAGAGCGAGCGACTGAAGTGGAAATTTTCCCGCAAGTATTGTGAGGAAAGGAAACGAAAGTTATCCGAAACGCTGCTTGATTGCGACGCCTCTTGCGGGGCGTTGTTAGTAGAGCACACGTCTCACTAGTTTGGTTCTGTGTAACTTTAAATGGATTTAAGGGAACTGCACGAAAGATGGAAACGTAGCAAGAAGATCAACATAAACAACCACAAAGTCGCCAGAATAAGAATTCGTTCCGTGTTTTGATTCGATGGACCCATTGAACGAAATTGAACGATTTTGTTCGACACGCGTTCCCAACACAAGGATCCCAACTTGCCCTGGATCCTTGAAGCGAAGCATGGAAATGGGGAAGAAATAACTTCCTTGTTGCGGATTTCCCTGTGATTCCGGCTTTTCTCGTACGGATATTCGTGAATTTATCTTAAACCCACTGATAATCGAATGGAACGCCCCAAAACCGATTCGCATCATTCGTTAAACTGTACACTTCTGGGAAACGGTAAACGAACGACGTATGGGGGATTGGACCGAAAATTTGTAACAAGAATTTCGAACATTGTACGTTGCCTTTTTTTTGCTGCGTTGACGATAATGGCTTGATTGTGGTTCCTACCGCTAGGACCGATTCAAGGGGGAAGAGAAGGTTGTATCACAAAAGCATGATAATATGTGAGGGTGTGAAGAATTTAAGGTAGGAGTGTCCTATTCTTTACTTGTATGATAGGGCGATGTACGCATACCACGACGAGAATAAATTTCATGTAATTTGTAAACCGAACCCTTGAACGAAGGACTACAACCTTTGTTACTAGTTACTACGCTTGAAGACTTTCCCCTTTCGTTCAAAAGTAAACCCAAATCATGATGGTCTGTGAAGTATATTATATTTTGTCCAACAATAACATAATTATTTCTATCAGTCTGTAATTGCTAAATATTTGTATCGTGAAAATTTTGACTGATTCGTATTCATAAAAAGATCAAACGCCACTTTTAAATCCTCTCTCTGTTGATTGCACTACGAAAGCTCACTATTCAAATTAACTGAGGGGTGTAATTGTAAATTATGGACCATTCGATGTTAAAAAATGCAATTTGTAATTCAGTATACGGTTTCCACTCGTTGATTATATGGAAGTGATCAGCGAACGAATGCAAATCATCAATCGTAAAAAGCGGCTCTCATACCGATTTCGACGTTATTTTGATGGACAATCGTCATCAAACTCGTTGAATGTGGAGCTTCCTGCCTTTCCACGTTCAACAGCTACCATTTCACCCGCAAAAGATCGACTGCTGAATTAATTCATCCTGAACAAAAAAGTTTGTCTCGTACTCGTTCCATCGTACTTTGATTACATTTCCACCCGCAGGGATAATTCACACGCAAACGTCGGAACAAATATTTCCCTTTTTCTCTCCACTTCCCCAAAATTTTTCGAGCGGCCACCCATCCTAATTCAATATCAGGGCCTCAGTCCGCTGCTTCCGATTCGAGCACCGCATCCGCAAATAATATTTCATGAAGGCTTTTAATCTGTTCCCTCGATTTAGATTTTTCCGCCTCAGAAAAATAATCCCGAGTAAAGTGAATTTGCCACATAACAGAATCCTGCGGTTTGGCGAAGCCTATTGCGTACATCGACATGAAACGTTTCCTCAGAGCGACATGCTATGAAAGTAAAGTTGGGTTTCCAAAAACGGGCGGCCGGAAAAAGAATATCGTTGGCAATTAGGAATCGATATAAAAAAGTATTATCTGACTTGGAGAAAAAAAAACATAGGTGATCTTAGGGCAGATCGAAATGTGTTCGGGGGCTGGTATTGAATTAGATTTGCTGAACCTTCGTAACACCCAGCGTTGCAAGGGAGAGTGAAACTTCGTAACCGGAAACGTTTCCTTATTCTCTTGCCTTATTAGGGTGGGAAAAATACTTTTAACAGTATTACGGTGATTTCCAAATTGGGTTACTCAAACCGTGTCGAAATTCAGATTAAGAGAAGTGAATTAATTAAATTTGAAGATCAGACTGAAGAACATTGCATTGAGAGTATGATCCATCGGCTCTCAGAAATGTGTTTCATATTGTTTAAACACATCAGCAACTTGTTCTGACATCGAAAATTGCCGAGCACGCCGTTTATTTTTTACTAGCTGACCCGGCAAGCTTCGTCTCGCCCAAAATTTGTTTTTTGTTATCAATACCTTCAAACAATCACGTTTTCTTACTATGAGCGAGTTCATGGGTCCAATCGCAGAACTGTTCATTGATTGATCTTCTAATCGACCCCGTTGAATTTTGTAGCTCCCCTTTAGAGAGGGGGGTGGAGTGTCTAACCACCATAGAATCATTTATTGCGCCCTAAAACTTCCACATGCCAAATTTGGTTTCATTTGCTTGATTAATTCTCGAGTTATGCAGGAATTTGTGTTTCATTTGTTTGGCAATCCCACCTAAGAAAGGGGGGAGGAGTATCTAACCACCATAGAATCATTTATTGCACCCTAAAACAGTTATGCAGAAATTTGTGTTTCATTTGTATGGCAGCCTCACCTAAGAGACGGGGTGGAGTATCTACCCACCATAGAATCATTTATTGCGCCCTAAAACTTCCACATGCCAAATTTCATTTTATTTGCTTGATTATTTCCCGAGTAATGTAGAAATTTGTGTTTAATTTGTATGCCAACAACCCCTTAGAGAGGGGGGAGGGGTCTCAAACTATCACGAAAACCTTCCCCGGCCACAAAAACCCCTACATACCAATTTTCACGTTGATCGGTTCAGTAGTTTCCGAGTCCATAAGAATCAGACAGACAGACAGAAATCCATTTTTATATATATAGATATTTGGAAACAAAAAGAGGTCATTGGATGTCAAATCAGGACTGTATAGTGAAGATCAGGGCTTGGAAATATCGAGCTAATTAAGTAATATTGAGAATATATTTTTATCAGTGTGACGCGTTTATTTTGCTTGGTGATATTGCTATCATTCATTCAACGTCAACAAAATTTACTTCTGTGTTCATTCATATTCAGTCTGTTCTATCTGAGCTTTCTTCAAAGTTCGAATCGTGAGAATTCATTCATATTTATTCATTGCCATTGAATTATCAGGAATTTTGTGACTGTTCATTTTCGATATCTTGAGAAGTGTGTGATTTTCTCATTGAGAGTGTGTTTCGCTTATTCTAAAGTCAGTTGTTTCTGAAGTTACAGGAAAACCTGTTTTTGTGCGGTTGCTTTTTGTGCGATTTCCCATTTGTGTGACTGTTTAGGTGCGATATTATCATTTGTGTGATTCAAAACCCGATGTCATAATAAAATCGCACAAAAAAAGTCGCACAAACGAGGAATCACGTGAAAAGGGACCGCACAAAAACAGGTTTGCCTGTACTCCGAAATGGCAACGCAAAAGAGTGTGAAATGCCAACAAATAAGCAAGATCAGCTCGCATTCACAGAAATCGCTAAAAATTACATAGGCTTGAAGAGCGAGGAAGCATTCTGCAAAATCGATCTGATTAGCGAATGCAAACTTCGCCATCCAAAGCTGGACGTTGACAATTTCATCCATCATTTCCGATTGCAACACTCGGAATTATCTAGCGAATACGATCTGCTGGAGGAGTTTGGTCCGAATTTCGAAACAAACGATACACTTACGACCATACTGTGCGAGACGTTCAGACTTTGATTGAAGGTGGCAACACAACATTTATGGAAGGAAGTCACAACCTCGGTGGCCAATGAGCCATTTCTTGCTCCATTGTATCGATATTTTTGCACCTCTGGTCTTTCTAATCATATTTGCTGTTTAATTTTCACCATAGAACTGAATAAACCTATACTTTTTCACATCGGAATTGGAGTGTTTTTGGAGCATTTCTGATAAGTTGAATTCGGTTTACACTGTCGATTCTTTCACACTTCGCAACGCTATCTTAATTTACTGTCATTATTATGAACTTTCGGTACTTCCTTATCTTAAGAATTTTACCGTTTGTCCGAGAACGATGTTGTGAATGAACTGTTATATTAATGTCAATGAATGACAAAGCTAGGGATACCGTTCTGAATTATATTTTGGACACTTTGTTCTAATATCTTGAAATGCTTCATACAGTGATGATACAACTATAAAATTAATATCACAATTTCTTCTTTAGAGTAATTCCTTGGTTTCTCTATCACTTCATTTGAGAATTAAATTTGAATTATTACATAGTAGGAAAAAATCCAACAGCACTACTCATTATCGTTTGTGTTTGACGTTTGTTTAGCGTGTGCACGTAGAATTTACCCGTTCGTAAATATTCAAATTTCTCCCGTGTTTCATTAGTTCTCACCATCGTTAACAGTTTATTGTGATTGCTTGCTAAGTGTTCCGCAGTTAACTATAAAATATAATCAAGTGTAATGTAATTTTCATCCAAAAAATTACAAAATAAAGTGTCCGAAATATGAATTCAATCTGTCCGAAATTTGATTTAGTGTCCGAAGTTTGATTCTTATTCGCTTCATTTGAAAAGCATTTTATTCGATGATTTTTTTATGTTTTCAATCAAATATGTACCAAAAGGAATTAGTTCAATATGCTTTTAACCTTTCTAAAAAGCATATTGAACTAATTTATTTAAAATGTCTACCAAATAATACCTGTGCATAAAGTTTAGATCTGTTTTCTGCATCATAACCCTTAATTTTTTTTGTTTGCATTTTTTTTATGATATTTGTATCTCCTTTTATTTCTCAGCTACTGACACAATACAAAGTTATTTCATGAAAAGTCACACTAATTAGCACATTGAATTTGTACGCGATTGATACGTGCTGCGTAAAAAAAAACCGCGTAAATTCCGAGATCCGCGTAAAAAGCGACTTCAGTGTACTACGAGAGGCATGATACTACAATCCGCCCTTTATTTAATATTTAAAAAACAGTAAGACATTCAAGATGCTTGGTAATCCCCAAATATTTTTTGGAGCATAACCTTAACGCCTGCTTCGCCATAACGTCAGTTTAATGCATTGATGCATTCTCAAAGGCACCAAAGAAGCCGTTTACATTTTCGACCGACGCGCCGAAATCGCCTACTTCGCTGTTGTTCGATGCGGTGTCACACTCGCGAAGGCTCGGTTCAGTGCGAGCGCTTTTCACTGCACCAACATCGCGTGCATCATTAGATGACGCTTGCCTCGAATTTTCATTGCCCCTGGCAATGCGTTTGTTTTTTGCAGGCCTCGAGCCTGCCTTCCTCTTCTTCTTGCCCATCACACACTACGCAAAGCGTTCAATGTACGACGCGGGAAGAAAAACACACGATACGAATAACGAATAACGAACAGAAAAAGCAAACGACGATATCCAAGTTGGATTACCACTGGTGGGGTCCAATCTTAGATCGAAGCGCAGCGAAAGCAAAGTGAACTGGATTGCTCAACAGTCCGATGCCGAATGAAAGTTTGCCTCAGCGAGATCCACTGTTTATACTCAAGGCAAATATTCCCCTTCATTCTTCTACTTTTCCTTTGTTCACGGCGACTTCAAATCCTACGATTTCCCCATCATTGGTCGTCGATAAGTTGCTCGTTATTGACAGCTCTGTTCGGGAAAGCACACAAATGGACAGAACAAATGTATGGAAAAATGAAAACGCCTAAAGTTTTCATGAATTTTAACCATTTACAAACCAGGGGATTCTAATGTATAGCATATTAAACAAATTTTAGGGAATTTCCGATTCTTTTAGTATGTAAATCGCTAAAATCCGTTCGCGGCAAAAATAGTTATTAACGTTAACTTTATTTCATAAAAACGTGACCTGTTTTCTGATTTGGCACCCTTAATGAAAGACGTAGTTCTACGTCAAAATCAATACGGTACGTAATTCCGAAATTTTGTTGGTTCTTTTCTGTTCCTCTTCAAGTTGTACTCCACGTCTTCAGGTTCACTGACCTCTTCAGCTTGTTCTATCTCTGGAGTGGATCTCTATCTCATTTCATGTCATTCGCCGCGCGGAATAAAGGGGAGTAGTTTACTTTTATAATCACCAGTTTTATTTTCCAATTTTTTTTCACAAACGTGCGCTGTCGTTTACTCTCTGTCTGTCCCTTGTGTATTTGTTTCTGTCCTATCAGCATTATTTACTCTGTTTGTCATTTCAAACACAATACTACGAGGGGCAATTAGTAATGAAAATTTACTTTTTTGTACCAAACATGTATTCCAAGTATGCGAAAAACATGTTATTTGCAAGTGAATCTAGATTCTTGAGTGAAAATTGTGTCTGAAAATTAATTTATATGTGATCGTCCGGGTAAAAAGGGGGCTTAGGTAAATTTTGCGATTCCAAAAAACCCTTAAGAATCGATTGAGACCCATCCGAGGTCCATAAGTTGAAAATTTAGCCCGTGAGATGTTTTTTTGTACGAGGTCAATTCACAAAGTTTATCAAAAAAAGTAACAAAACAATTTATAACATTTTTTTCTGCGCAGTTTTCCCGCCATTTCGTTTTGCGAACATTCTTCTTCCAAAATCTCATCCCTACTACATATCTTCTTCTATGTAAACACGTTTGCAGCCTCTCCTCTTTGTTGGGCTAAAATTTTCGATTGTTTCTTCAACTAAAATCACATTCAAGGTTTAAGAAAAAAAAAACTTGAATAACATAGGGCGCTAGAACGCTCAGCAGGCTAGTGAAATCACTTGATGTGTGACGTATTAAATAATACGGGAAGGGGTTAACGAAAGACGTTATCATACGTCAAATATTTCACATTATGCTCGGAAAAATAAAGACAGCGAACTCATTTGTTCGCGGTTATTCGATATCAAAGCAGATTATAATTTTTTGCGGTTTCATTTCTTATGCACTTAAGGCTGATGTCACAGTAGGCGGATTCGCCGCCGCGGATTCCGCGAGTAAAACCGCAACGGAGGATCCACAGTGTATTGTGAATGAGCCATGTCACACAGAGCGGGGCGGTTTTGAAAGCGAATTTATACCGAGAAAAAAACTGTCGCGATATCTGCGGCGGCGAATCCGCCTAATGTGACATCAGCCTAAGACGCATTTTACGCGGTATTACGAATTTATGCGGTTTTTACGCGTATTTCCGAATTCAGGCGGTTTTCTTTACGCGGATTTTGGAATTTACGCGGCACGTATCAACCGCGTTAAAAGTGACTCCAGTGTAAACAGATTTTATGAGCTTATTGATCTGACTTTTCAACAAATAAGTTTGTATTGTGTCACTGATCAGTAGCCGAGGAGGAGGAGAAACAGATATCACGATTGCAGCATGCGAAAAAAATCAGTTTGGCCAAATCTGGCCAAAACAACGCTGGAGAGTCGTGGTTTCTTATGAATGGTAGCAACCGCTACTGGAGACATTCCTTCTCGTAGACATTTTTGTTGATAGTGCCGGTAGAGACGAAGGAATTGGGTTTTCGGCCACAACTGCCTATGGCCTGCCAAACCAAGTACTTTTTTGAGGAATTTAGACTGCTTCTTGGTCCGGAAACACTCGGCTACGGCATTCCTTCGCATTACAGTATAAAAAGCGAGACCCGGAAGCTGTTTGAAGTCTTCGAGAATATAATATTCATCGTCCATTATTGTGCATGAACATTTTTGCAAAAACTGGGTGTAGAGCACCTTAGCACTTTAGGCTTTTTGCAGTGAAATTTTGCTTACCATCGCGATTGGGCACCTTTTTCACTTTGTATGCCCTCAGTCCATGCCTCTGCTTCACTTTTTGTTCATATGATTTTGATTTTCCAACCTTTCGAGCCACATTTCTAACTGAAAGGTTGGGAATCAATAATGGCAACCACCTTTCGGTCCATCTGTCGGGAGCGTACTTTCCGATTTGTTCCGCTTCTAACCTTCCGATCCACAGTTAGGCGCTGGTCAAACGATTTGCACACACTAAACACGGTACTCTTCGGCAGTTTTAGCTTATTGACGAGATCGCGTACCGACAGTGTTGGATTTTGCTGCCGTTCGCGCAAAATGCGTTTACGTACTTCCGCTTGATTCGGCGCCATTTTACCAAACTGAAGAAGAATGTAAACATGTTGGACATCGAAATAAAGAGGAGGGTTTCAGCTGTCATGTAAGTGAAATATTTCATGGATTAGTGAAATATTTTATAAACTACAATGAAAGAAAAGTGTCCGAAATTTAACGTATACAGGCTTTAAGTGTCAAATATAGAGCAAGCCAAAACTTGTCTGGATGACTTGTACGCTCAAACACATTATCTTGCACAACATTGTTCAGATTTTCTTACTGTTTGAAGCTTCATGCACATCTTATAAATTTAGATTGATTGATGAACGTATTGAAAGATGACTTGAGCTTATTTCACGCAGAAATCAGTGGCTTTTTAGGTTGCAGTTTCACAATTCTCCTGTATTCTTCAAAATAGTGCAAAACTATCGGAACGTGAATGAAGTATAGAAGGTTCATTAAAAACGCATGAATCCAAGCTGGTGCGCTACTTATTCCATTCATAAAAAAAAATAATTTAATGTTCATCCCATCGATGAGCTCGTTATTTCATTCTTGTAGATATACACCACAATGATTTTGTGACTTTGCAAAACCGGAAACGTCAGCAAAGAGCGAGTGGTGACAAAAAGTACTGCAAACATGCCGCGAGCTGTCATAAAATGTGGGTTTTCTCACTTCCGTCGGCGCCCAGTCGAATGTTTGAATAATTTTATGGCTATGTTTATTTTATATTACATCTTTTACATCCGATATGCCAAGTGCCGTTTCATCCGCAATGGGAGCAATTAATCCCAATCCAACGCGCGACCCAATGTGAAACATTGCTCCCATTTGTGTAGTTTGCGGCTCGAATGAGTGGAGTTAGGAAGAGTGATTTCATTACAGATAGCGAAACGTGCTTGGAGACCACCGGAAACTATCAAGAAAAGTCACTCGTCGATGGGGGATAACTGTTTCTGCAGTACTATTTACTACCATCTCGCGTCCTGATATAATCTATCCCATCGTAAAGTTCTGTCTTTCTTCCGCAGTGGGGTTTGGTATGTTTACACGAGGTTCGTCCTGCGGACGTATGACTTTCTTCGCCATTCCGTGTACTCTACGTTTCTCCAAGTTGGGGTAAAGTTTTAAACTTCTTCAAGTGCGATGGTCTCTGAGTGCCTCGATCACGTACCGGAATTCTGTCGCCGTTGGGTGGATGCGTTTACTTATTCACAATACATAGGAACTGTTCGATCTACGTCAGTGGATAAAGTTTGTTAATAAGCAAGTTACGTTTCAGGGGGGTTGTTGATGTTGGAGTTCTTTTTGCTGTTTTCTGACGAGCACTAACGAATGCAATCAAATGTAGACTACATTATTGGATCTATATGTCATCTCATCAAAGTTTTCCGTTTGAGTAACTGGTTTGTTTCCGCTCCCCCACAGGTCGTACGTATGTTCATAATCGTGGTTACGATTTTTGCCATCTGCTGGCTGCCATATCACCTCTTTTTTGTGTACGCCTACCACAACAACCAGATGACATCCTCGAGCTATGTGCAGCAGCTGTATCTGGGCTTCTACTGGCTGGCCATGTCCAACGCGATGGTCAATCCAATTATCTACTACTGGATGAACAGCAGGTAAGGAAGGCATCTTCAATTTTCCATGAAACCCCGAGCGGTCGATAATTCACAGATTTTAATTCCTCTCAACCCTCGCAACGCATGGGTGGCATTTGTGGCGAATCACTTTTTTGTTGTGGCCACTTAAGCCACCCCATGTGTGGTGGGTGTAAATATATGAAAAAACCGCGGGATGAGATACTGTCGCGTGTGAACGAGCAGAGTCTTCGCTTGAGGTCCTTTTGTGCGATCCGTTTTCATGTGTTTGTGCGCCTGACTGGTGTCTGTCGTTGCAGATTTCGTGTGTACTTCCAGGAAATAATCTGCTTCTGCTGTCTACAGTTAATAAACTCCCGAATGAAGGATGGCGTGCCGCAAGGTGTGCTGCTGAACAAAAACTCCAACTCCGAGCTGGGCCGGTACCGTTCCTGTGAGTATTATTTTTTCCCCATTCTGATTATTCCTTTATCAATTTCAGAGATTGTGGGAATCGCGGCAGTAGTTTAATGGCGTAATTTCTGAGCAAAACTTTTCTTTAGTTGATCTTAAGTGTGATGACCGGAAAATCGAAATGGTTTGAATTCCTCGGTAAAAATTGATGTTAAAGATCATCTGTTTGCAAATCACTGAACAGGGTAAAATAATACTGGAAAAACTTTATCCAGCGCTCTAATGGTATCTTTTAATTAAACTATTTTTTGTTTGTTTTAGACGTTTTATATATTATTGAATGGTGAATGAATATATCTGGTTTTGTTCTGTGGATAGGAACAAGAGATCGAGTTTTTCAAGTATAATAAAAGCTATTCTTAGCTACAGTTGAGTGCAAACGCGAAGGCTTCAATTTGTAATGAATTAGTATTTCTTCTTGCGTAACCGAGATTCAAATAAAGTGTGGGATGGTGGCTGTGCGAAAAAGGATAAACCCTTTATTTCTTCATCTGAAGATTGCGTTACCATTAAAGCTGTAATCGTCAATTCACATTAGATGTCGCAAAACGGCAGCAGGGAACAGTAGCAAAAAGTTGCTCATCAAGACGTCGGTAGCAACACCAGCTAGCATCCAGAATAAAGTGGCATC
The DNA here is from genome assembly GCF_029784135.1 of Toxorhynchites rutilus septentrionalis. Classification (NCBI taxonomy): domain Eukaryota; kingdom Metazoa; phylum Arthropoda; class Insecta; order Diptera; family Culicidae; genus Toxorhynchites; species Toxorhynchites rutilus. The sequence continues at coordinate 15,096,815 of NC_073744.1, read as the reverse complement.
AAGGGCTTTCAAAAATGGATTTGTTTTCAAAACCACGAGTTTTCTAAATTGGAACCATTCCATAGAATACGGCGCTTTTCAGGGCCATCAAACCTTTCAAAAAAGAGTTGTTATATTAGGTGTACCGGTAAGTTTCTTCGGTTTTACAACAGATGGCGTAACTTATTTATTATTCCAGTGAATCAAATTTCTGGACATTCATTGGAAAGCTACTGTCATTACGCGCTTTTTTCATTATATGTCAAAAAGTTGAAGCGTAAACAACATTGTTTTTTGCCACTTCGAATATGTAGAATTTCGTACCAACGAGAGTCTTTTTGCGGCGAGTGTTACTTCATTACTTCAAAATGAAGAAAAAAACTGCACAAAGTCATCACATTTTGGTGGAAGTTTATGGTGACCATGCTCCAACTGAGCAAACGTGTCAGACGTGGTTTGCACGGTTTAAAAGTGGTACTTTTGACATGGAAGATGAAGAACATTCCGGACCGCAAAAAAGTTTGAAGATGGAAGAATTGGAGGCTTTACTTGATCCAGATCCGTCGCAAACACAACAAGAACTTACAGATACACTTGGGGTAGTTCTGCAAACCATATCTGATCGTTTGATAGCGATGGGAACGATCCGAAAGATAGGACATTGGGTACCGTATGAATTGAAGCGACGAGACGTCAAACGCCGTTTTTTTACGTGCGAATAACTGCTCCAGCGGCATAAAAGAAAGGGTTTTTGACGTAGGACTACGTCTTACATTAAGGGTGCCAGGTCAGATCACGTTTTTATGAAATAAAGTTAACGTTAATAAGTATTTTTGCTGCGAATGGATTTCAACAATTTGCGCACCAATCGAATCGGATTTTTTCTAAGATTTGTTTGATATGCAAATTACAATCCCATAGTCTATATATGGTTTAAATTGATGAAAATTGGAAGCACACATTTTGATGAAAATATGAAAATATACCCATACATTTGTTCTGTCCATTTGTGTGCTTTTCCGAACAGAGCTGTCAATAATGGTCAACTTATGCAGCTGCTAGAATAAAAACAACGAAGGGGGATAGCGAAAAGAGAATATTTGCGAAGTAAACTCCAAGCTTGCATTGTAAGTTAGCTCTCGATAGAGTATAAGTATTGCATCTCATCTGAGGAAAATTCTCAGAATATTTCTATGTCTGAAAAAAACAAGGGTCGTTTATTCTGCTCGATTTGTGTTTTATGTTTCCCCTTGAGCTGTGAACGCTAGCGAATATTTCACTTGAAGTGCATCTGGCATTGCAATCAACACAACCATCCGAGCTTGCCATGGCTTTGTGTGTGTTGCTTGTTTTCGTTGCGTGAAACTTAGAACTTGTTCATCTTGTTCATCTATCGAAGCACACCTTCGATACTTTTAGTTGCTATTCGTATTTGTTCTCGTACGCATCGGTTCTTTTCTTATGCTTTGTGGGCGGTTTTGATCGAGAGTTGAGAAACTATTTTTCATAAACGGTCATTCTCGCGATGTTTCATTTTTATCGCTGCAACTGTGTGCATCTATTAGACGAGTGTTTGATCCTTGTTGAATGGCGATGCACGGAAGATGCCTCTCGTTAAGTACTCAGTGCTCTGCGTGCACTGCTATAAAGAAACAAATTGCGACATATGACCAATTAGTGTATTGTTCTCGAAAATGCAAGAAAGAATCGTTGCTTCTCGAAATGATTCTACAAAACCACGCAAGTCATTAAACCTTTTCAGGGTCCCCGGAACTTTTCACTAAAGAGTTATTTTTGAAATTTCGACGTATTCGCAAAAAATATCCGAAATGATAAACCAACAAATTAAAAAAAAAATTGCATAGTCCTACGTCCTGAGCGGTTGTGTCTCGGATACAACGTCTCGATTTTCTTTTGCATCGAATCGTTACTGGCAACGAGAAGTGGGTCCATTACGATAATCCTGAACGTCGAGCAACGTATGGATACCCCGGCTATGCATCAACATCGACGATGGGACCAGCTGGGTGTGGTGTACTATAAGAGCTCACTTCGTTCGTGGGGAAAGTATAATACGAAGTGTCCTGCGAGTCGTTGCCATCCCGGGTCTCGTCGTCCATCCGCCAGGTCCTTTTAAACTGTTTGGCCGGTTGCACCGACCTCCCGACCAAGCGCACGCAGCGTTGTAGCCACTTTTCCTCTTCAGCATCCTTTGGAGCTTCCTGTCGCTCTGGATGGTCGGCCGTCCGGAACTTGGCTTTCTTTCGATGCTCTGATTGTTGTTCAATAGTGCCAAGTTGTTGTAGATGCCGGAACGGGCGTATCCGGTGTCCACAAAGTGCCGCACGATGTCCGTTTTCGACACGGCGGGGTACCGTTGTTTGAACGCGCACACTTCTGAACGGAGTAGCTTCACTGTTTTCGCCATCATGGTTAGAGTTTGACTGAGAGAGCTGTAATTTTTTTTTGCTGATTCATGGGTTACTATGATTGATGGTGCATGGGTAGTTTCGTCAGTGCGTGTGAAGGTAAACCCATGAAAAATCGGCAATTTTTGAACATTTTTTTAATGCAAACGGTATGAAAATGAAGTTCTATCTGTCTGTCTATCTGTCCGTCTGATTCTAATGGACTTGGAAATAACTGAGCCGATAGGTGTGGAAATCTGTTTGTAGGGGTTTTTGGGGCCGGGGAAAGTTCTGATGATGATGATGGTTCGAGACCCCTCCCCCCTTCTCTAAGGGGGGGAAGCCGCCATACAAATGAAACACAAATTTCTGCATAACTCAAGAACTGATCAAGCAAATGGAGCCAAATGTGGCATGTGGAGGTTTCAGGGGACGATAAATGTTTTTATGGTGATTGGAGAATCCTCACCTCTCTCTTAAGGGTGGGAGGTCGTGTTGTGGTGGGATTCGCTGTGATACAAATAAAAGTCAAATTTCTGCAGAACTAATCAGTTTTTATGGAGGTTCGACACTCCTACTTCCTCTCTTAGAAGGGAAGGAAAGATGCATACCTCGAGAACTGATCAAGCAAATGAAGCCAAATTTGGTATTTGGTGATTAGACTCTCCTCCCCTTCTCTAAGGTGGGGTTGCCATACAAATGAAACATATTTTTTTGCATAACTCAAGAACTAATGCAGTAAATGGGATCAAATTAGGCATGTGGAGGTTTCAGGGGGTAAGAAATGTTTTTATGGTAGTTCGATACTCCTTCCTCCTCTCTTAGGGAGAGAGGGGAGGCGCATTACTCGAGAACTAATCAAGCAAATGGAACCAAATTCGGCATGTGAATGTTTCAGGGGGCAATAAATGTTTTTATCGTGGTTCGACACTCCTCCCTCTTAGGTATGTATTCCATGTAACGAGGTAACATGTTATTTGTAAGTTATTGTAAAGACTTAAATGAGAATTGTAAAAATATTTTGATTTTATAATGATATTATAATGTTTTGGTAGAAATACTAGAAAATTTATACTATAAGGAAATTGTAAAGGGTCAATTCGAATATCAATCAGTGAACTGTTCTAATTACTAAAAAAGCGATTGAAAAATAGGGGATGGAAGTAAGAGTGTGAAAATTTGAGGCCATATGTGTATTTTTAAGCCAAATTTAAAAAAAATGCAAAAAAAAGTATTAAGATTTTTTTTTGCATGGGGCCACCTTAATCGATATACCGGTATGATATACACTTTACGACATATTTTCATGCCTGTCTCACGACTAGGTTACGACTACGATTCAGAATCGACTCCAATTCAAGGATATATTTTCATCACTACCTTGATTTGGTCTCATTTTCCGCACAACAAATATCGTTAACATTTGCTTTGTCGTTTCGCTTCGACGCTTTCTAATACAGCTACATTTGAAATATTTATAACTGTAGATGCCATGTTGTCTACCCCGAAAAGGTCGAAAAAATCTCCATCCAAGCATAATAATTGACGGTCGGATTCACGCCCTCTCGAGAGATTACCAATCACTGGGAGAATAAAAACACCCAACCTAATATCGAATCGATTGTCCATTTTATACTCCTCACGTGTCTACGAGTCAAAGGTGTATCTGTTATTTACAGAGGTCAGTTCTTGGGGGAGAGCAACAAAATACTTCTCCCAGCGATTAGGTTGCGATGTGGGATGGGATGGATCGCAAATTTGCCTTTTTGCGGACGCAGCATCGGTTCAACAAAGGACGAATTAATTGTTCAAACCCTCGCCTGGTTTAACAACGCGAGGGAGCTAAAGCTGTCTGTCTGGCATTTTATGAAGACGTTTTATCGGCCCAGAACAAATCGTTATAAACACAAAATCGTCGTAAAATACCTTCCTTCCTCAGGAACGAGTCGAGTCTTCTAATCGTCCGTAAATGTAAATGTAGAGCTACTTTAGTGTTTCTTTCGAGTCCCCCACGCATAATCGAAGCCATAAAGTATTTATCTGTGCGGTGGGATCGGGAGGGGAGTCACCGTAACAAAGACAGCAGCAAATCGTTACAAATCAATATGCAAATTGAGGTGTGAAAACTTTGGCGAATGCCAGGTCGAATGGCGTAAGGGATATAAAACCATTCCTCCCAGAAGTCGGTGGAAAATTGAAGCGTGAATGCGAGTTATGAGCGGGAGGAAAACGTGGTTATTTCCAGGAAAAAATGTTTATCTTTCTGTTCGTTTCTATTCACTGTTTTTGTCTTTGGTATTAATTTTCCTTTCTTCCTCTCATCCCATCCACCCAGACCGGCAGCGATCGCTATCGGTGCGATGGCGACCCCAATACCACAGCACCGAGGAGTACCGGATGCGGCTGGCGGCGCCCCAGCTCCGGAACCGGTCGGTGGTGAGCGTGGTCAACGTGATCGAGAACAACAACAAGCTGGACCCGCATCATCACCAGACCACGGATATCAACGAGCTGCAAGCACTCAACCTGCTGCCGAGGCACTCGACCTCGCAGGATTCGTCACTCAAACAAAGGGAGAATTCCTCCAGCAGCCACAGTCACGAGTACTCATGACATCCGCAGTACGATTAATGGCGTGAGCCCGTGGCTGTGGCCGAGGAGCAGATGTAGCAGGTGCTGTAGCGTTAAGTTAAGATGCGGGAAAGGAAGGTTGTAGAAACAGAAAAAAAGATGCCAAAAGATATGACGTTGATTAGTTGTTAGTTAAGGTCGATAGAAGAAACTTTTCTTAGATGTTCGATATCGATTGTTTTCCAATGTACATGATCTCACAACCACCAAGATAAAAGTTGAAATGAAATACGAAATGTGGTAGATGTTCCATACGGCCAGAGGAGCCATATCCGGTTGTTTGCTCATCGAGAAAACTTTTCACAATCCGATTATTTGCGAATTAGATTCGATTATATCCAATTTGTACTACGGTTAGCCCAAGCAAAGCTGGAAATTAAACATCCGAAGGGAAACATGAGCTAATCTGTGCAATACACCGTAACTTCGTTCTAATTTGTTTACGTTAGAGAGAGTTCTGCAGCTCTAGGGTTTAAGTTGGAATGAATGGTAAACATATTTCATGGATCGGAAAATTCGCATATGTTCACATGCCAAAAGATGATATATTAGGCTACACTCACACAAATCGAGCGCCGTGGAAAAAAGAACTAACTTGCGCGCTCATTCGAATAAGTTTTCGAATTGAAAATTTTGCAGCCAGGGAAGGCGAAAATATACGAAAGCCAAAATCTCCGGTACGAATGTAGATGTAAGCGTGTATTAATGTTAAAACAGCATAAATAATATATATTTTTTAGAAGTGAAGTCGTCCTCTAGCCGAACGAAGAGCAAAAAATAAATAAACGAAATGTACATCGAGAAGAATGGATGCTGTGTCTGTGTCGGGATAGAATCAAAAGAACAGCTGGACCAAACGATCGGTAAGCTCTTCCGTATGTGCACTGAGGGTGAGTGTGGGTAAGTATGTATTGTTTCCAATCTAATGCAATGATTGGATTCGAGCAATGCAAGTAGCTGCAGGACTAACATCTTGCTCACCGATGACAGCGCCGACGTCGAAACTGATTCATGTGAGTGCACTCAGTTCAAAATAATCTTACATTTCTATATTTTCATAGCTTTTGCTATTTTTCCTACGCTTCCCTCTGGAGGACTACCGTCTCTGGTGAAGACAAGCGTGAGCACAGGAAAAGGCGCCTCGAGCCCAGATTCATTCGATGATATGATATGTTGATATGTTCCGTGTGCCTGTTGATTTTTCACGGATTTATCCATCCCATGGTGTTCCTTATGGTGGCATTGAACAAAAAATTCAAATGCGGCAGAACCCGTGGCTTCCCGGAGCGAGTGGATAGTGTCACCCTTGTCATTCCGGACGGGATTTTTTCGTCCGAGAAAATTTCCCCGTCTCCGCGTATTCTCAAATATTCCCCCTTAAAATAAAACTAAGACATTGAGACGATGAAGTTCCTCTGGGAACGTTGAGGTCATCCAAGAGAAAAAAAGATCTGTAGCATTCTATATCTGCATATATATTCAATGGCTTGGTCTTGTTTTGTAATTGTTGATTCTGAAGGATTTCTACCTTTGCGCAACTGATTTCATTCCAAGCGTATACATCATATTGCGTCTTGTCTTCTCAACCAAAGTAAAGTGGCAGATGCAACATCCGTACTGGTATTTCACCTCACTGAACACCATACTGTTAATTGGAGAAGTTCTGCACCTGGGAGCATTCTTCGTGGTTATATTACTAGTAGAGTTATTGAATATTTTTTAAAGAAAATTTAAGTTGGGGCCACTAATATGATGTTGTGCTAGGTCAATGGGCGAATGAGCCCATATGCATACAAGATGTGAGGCTTAATAGGTGATCATTCCAAAAATATAGAAGATGTGCAGAGTAAAACGTAAAATACCGAAACGATCATTTGGCTAACCTTTCATCGTTTTCACATAGAATTTTTCTCAAAAATTTTATTGCTATACCTATCGTTCGGTAATGCACTGTCAAAAAGAATGAGGTCATCCTCATCCACTATCGATAAGATCCATCGTAAGCCGTTTTACCTGCTGTATGTAACAAAAAGCTGCCGCTAAAATCTTTCGCGAATGATTTGGCGTTTTCAAAAGCACGATCGATCTGAAACCACTGTCAACGAGATTCTGCGCAATCATCCCGTTCCGCTATCGATAAAATTGCGCGAACTCATTCCGAGCCGCTATCGATCGAATCCTTCACAGTCATTCTGAGTCGCTCTCGACAGAATCCTACACGGTCATCCTGACCCGCTACTGACAAAATTTTACGCGGTCATTTCGAACCGCTATTGATAAAATCTTTCGCGGTCGTTTCGATTCGCCATCGACAAAATTGTACGCGGTCATCCCGAGCCGCTATAAACAAAACCATGCATAGTTGTTTTGATCCGCTGTCGATTTAGAAAAATGCAGTCACCTGCGTCATCCACTTACCATCCCGGTCCGCTGCCGAATAAGAACATCAAATATATCCTATGAAGATCTGCTGATGGCAGTATGTTGTGCATAAGTTTTATGTGTTTTAATAAAATATTTCAACAACCTTTTATGTGGTTTAACTAACAAAATATCAAATTCTGTTCTCCATACGGTCGTCCCGAGCCGTACCTGTTCTACGTGGTCGTCCCGATCCGCAAATAATTTTACTCCCATTTTCAAACAGCACGCATGTCCCGAACGGCGCTTTTAAATTTTATTTTTTTTTGTTCATACGGTCGCCCCGATCCACAAATATTTTCACTTCCATTTTACACAGCATGGTCGTCCCGATTCGCACTCTTATCATTATAATTTTTTCATAAGGTCGTGCCGATCCGCAAATGATTATACTTCCATTTTTACACAGCACAGTCGTCCCGATCCATACTTATTATAAAAGATTTATCTATTTTTACCTTGCTAAAAAAAGAACTTTTTTGATATCGCCTACTAAACATAGAAACATAACTAACCCTTTCACGACCAAGGGAAATATTTTTCTCTTCTACAAACAACGTTATCGATTGTTAGAGAAACTGGTACAAATTCGGTACCAGTTTCTCTAACAATCGGTTTTAAAAAAAAATCAGATTTTGTTGTTTTTGAAATCTCGAAAATTTATCATGTGCGCCTTTTGAAAAATCATTAAAAATCGAATAGTGAGCCGATTTTAAATATTAAAGCTGATTTTGATCAAGAAATTGATGTTCTTCAAAGAATACGAGTAAGTGTATAGAGATTTTAATCACAAATTTCATAGATTTAATTCCAAAGTGAAAATTTGGTATGCGGGTAATTTGGCACCCCACTGTAAACATAGTGTTGATGATACACTATGCTAAGTATTGCATGCCCATGCAGCAAAATTTTACTTTACTTTACTTTTTTAGTTAGAAATAAATCGAGATGAAATTTGTTCACTTTTTCTTGAAAAAATCAAAGTCAAAGTTGAGTTAATTTACATAAGATAGTGTACTTCACTTCTATTTTGTACGAAAATGTCAAAAAGTACAATTTTCAGTGATTTCAGGGCGATTCTTTTAATTTAAAAAAATAAAAAAATGGGTATAAACCAGGCATCTCGGGTAGTCGAATTTAAGTTGTTTCACTTCTATGCTCAAAGCTCCGAGCCAAATCAAGATTTTTGAAATCGGTTTGCGGGGAAATGTCCACAACAGATCCCTTCATAAGCTGAAGTAATATGAAGAAATTCCGAGCATTGGCCAAGAGCTAAGTCCAAAAAAACAAAATGGGGTACCGAATTTGTACCAGTTCCTCTAATAAATGTGCTTCACACGTAAACTTTTTTTTTTCGTAGAATACCATAACTAACTATTGATTTTACTTTTCTGATAATTTTTATTATGTTTATTGTATTATAAAGCATTAAATAAAATACCAATATAATAAACCTAACTCTTCATTTATTTACTTTTATGGTTCATAGAGAAAAATATTTCCCATGAAATTATAGGAAATCTACACACCCTGCTATGTTTTTCTGGTGATAGTCTCTCACTTTACACCCACAATAGCTAAAATATTGTGTTGTTTTGGTATATTTAGCATTTATGGTCCTGAAAGGGTAAAAAAAAATTGTTTTGTTACCCTATAGCAAGCAAAGTATTGAGCTGTATTAATTGAAAAATCAATCTAGTTTCTGGCAACAAGCTTCAATTTTGCTATCATTCAAGTCAATCTGTAGTTTAACATGGAGCAATAGAATTTTTATCAACCATGCTGTTTAATAGACGTAGGACTACGTCTTACATTAAGGGTGCCGAATCAGAATACAGGTCACGTTTTTTAAGAAAATAAAGTTAGTAACTATTTTTTCGTCGAACGGATTTACACGAATTGCATACCTATCGAATCGGAAATTTTCTAAGATTTGTTTGATATGCTATACATTACAATCCCCTAGTCTGTATATGGTTTAAATTGATGAAAATTGGAAGCATTCCCATTTCACCATACAAAAAAAAAAAGATTGCGTAGTTCTACGTCCCAAGCGGTCGTGTCTCGGATACAACCCCTCGATTTTTTTTCAAACGTATCATTTACTTACTGAAAATTTTCATGCCTCCCATGGTAGGATAGTTCTGTTACTTGTAGTCTTCCGCTAACGGGATAGTCTCGGGCTGACCTCTCATGTCTTCATGTAACTCCAAGTTTGTGAAGACATTCTGAAGATATTATGAACTACCTGAAGACATTTTATTATGATAGTATAGGGGAGGTGGGGGTAAAACGGACTTGTTAAGAAGAACTTCAATTATACAATTGGAAACTCATGTTTCCCAATACTTTGGTGCAGTTTTCTGCAATTCAATATACTGCTTTTATATACTGAAATTAAAACAGATCGAAAAGTACAAAAAAATTTTCGATGCGGGTAATATGGACATATAGTGGGAGTAATATGGACAGGTTAATATATGTAATATATGAAGCGTAGAGGTTTACCGATCGCGAGAGGAATAATTTTATTCAACCAAGGCCTGAACTCACCACGAATGTCCTTTCAATGAATAAAAAATCGAATTAATCCACGTAGAAGTGATATCGTGCTTTTCAGCAACATAAACGAACAGACCCTCAACTGTTTTGCTTTTGGTTCCAGTCAGCTTCTAAACAGTCCACATTTGGCGATTTTATTTCCATTTATAGACGACGATCATTCTTTAGGAATAGATTAAACAGACTTTTCACAATCCTGTCCAAACTGTCCGTTTTACCCCACCAGTACAATTATTTCAATAATTTAAATTTTCCACTCAAAAACGAAATCACTTTTCCGAACATGACTAATATCGCTTCCCTGTTAACTCACAAGCCGAAATATAACCATCAGCGAATTAAATTTGATATTAAACCACTAAAAATGCTTAATATCGAAGCAGCTAAAATTACATCCACACGCGGTATCATGTAAGATTTTCGGTTTTTGTTTCCCTTTTCCACTTTTGATCAGTATTCATTGCCATAAGCTGGCTTAAATATTACAGAATAACATGTAGAAGGTGTTCTCATTAACAGAAATCTGAAATTCAACCTACCTTGATTTCTGAGCGACCTTATTTCTCTCTGGAGAACTTCCAGCGATCTGAATACATATTGTCACTAGAAGACATTAGTTCATTTGCACTCGAGAGTTGATTGATTGTGACTTTGTATTTTTAATATTGGACCTATACTATGCAATAGATTAACCTATATTTTTTAAACGACCACTTCACAAATCGAAGATTTTTCATTTACATACCGTTTTAATAATTAGCTTTATGGATAAGATTTGAGCTACAACCAAAACTACAAAGCTGAAATGAACAAATTGAATTATCACAGTTCTTGTAGAAGAACTGGGGCTATATATATATATATATATATATTTATGGATACCGGTAGGATACCGATAACCATACATTTAATACCGAATAGGGTGGCTCTATGCAGAAAAAAAAAGATCTGGATATTTTTTTTTCAAAAATTTGACTTCATACCATACATATAACCTTAAATTTTGACCCCAATTCCCTATTTTTAATTGCGATTTTATTATTTTTGCGTCAAAAATATTCTAATAATTTAACCGTTGTTCGTTTTTTCAACAGAACGAATTCATTTAAGTTGTTCAATGACTGATGGCGTAATGCCCGCTTCATTGAACATCCACAAATACACAAGTAACATCAAGTAACATACAAGTAACAGAGATGCTCCCTGCTTTAGATGAAGCAGGGAGCATCTCCGACGAACTGGAAGCACAATGAGTTATCGAAATTCTTCAAATCACATTTGCTCGGATTACAAAATGACAATCACGCTATTGCCATCAACCCTGATAAAACATCAGCTGGAGAGCACGTGTGTGGATCCAAAGCACAAGCGCTGCTGGAATCATGATAGCACGATGACACGAGAAATTTAAAAAACAATAATCTGGAATTCATCGTTGACACACACCGTTCATACGACCCTCGCTATGTTCTTCTTCAATGGCACTCAAGTTCCCAAGGTTTGCCTTCTCAACGTAGTACTACTTGCGTCATTTTTATTAGTAAATAGTTGAGATTTCTATGACGAACAATACGTCTTGAATGTATTCTGGAGTGGCAAGCTCAAGAATACGCGTGACTACAGAGCAAGTCAGGGTTTCTTTAACGAAAAATCTCTTGCATAAACATTAGACCAACGAGACACCGTCACAGATACTTAATTCATTATGAACATCATTTCTCATTTTGATTTAATATTTATGAACATGCGACGAAACAAACAGAGGGCGCGCTCGATGGATTTTTATGTTTATCATATGGTGATTTGATATGGTCAAGAAACGCCAATTCAAAATATCGTAAGCTGTGCCAACAATTTATGGTCGACATATACGCGAAGGTAGAGATTGAACGACTGCAATTCTTACTACACAATCAACAAAAGCGGTGCGAGGAATAATACATTCACTTGCGAGACACTATCATGAGCAACGCCGACACAGCTTTAGTTATAGCCAGGCCAAAGCGCAATGCATTGTCATGACATTGCGCGTGTGTTCAAACACAAAATGAAGTTCGATCGCATTCGTCCCCACATATTGTTGATTGTATTCTGTTGAATGGAAAAAGCGCAATTTTGCATTCTGTTCAAGCTCAAGTCCAATCGAGTTGAGCAAATGTGACAACCTTGCCACGCAATTCGACGTAAACAACATTGGTCTCCATGTTCCATTTCTATGAAGCAAAAATAGAAATGGTTTTTCGGGTGGAATAAACACGCAAAATTTAGCATTCAAACACATTCAAAACAAATTTAGCATCCATACGAAATCGAATAATTATTTTCATTCAAATTTCAACAATTTGGAATTATTTCCGGAATTATGCCGATCAGATAGAGAGTAAATTGAACCACAAATACGGATGACTTATTTTGACCATTGTTTCGCGACAAGGCGAACGAATTTAAGAGTGTAAAAGTCGATTTCGATGGAATTACAAAATCTGATCACTCATATGCATATATGAATATTGAGTTCTACAAATCGGTGAAGAGTAATAAAAACATCCATGAATAAAGGAAGCAATATGGCTGTGTTTCAAACTTAGATTACCGATGTGAATACTCCTCGATTGAATGACAACGATAAAATAACGCGATTCCAAACAGGCCGATTAATCAGCTCCATTGAAGTTATCTGGCGTATCGCTGTTTTCCAATTTATGAACGAGACCAGGCTGTTATAAACTTAGCTATGTTGAAAATCACATGCACGTATTTTCTAACAAGAAGACAGCAATAAATATTGATTTTTTATATTTCATTTTTTCTACTTTACGACAAAATTCCTTTTTTCAGTTGACGTTTAACTTTTAAGAGATCAAACATGTCAGTTACATTAATGAAATACACCAAGAAACATCATATAACCTTTCGTTCAAATCATTTAATTTGATTTTTTATCGGTCACATTCGATTTATTTTAAAGATCGTTAAAATATTCTAACACACTTACAATACATTAGTGTGTTTTATTCAACACCCAAATATTCACTAGAAATAATATATTTGGCAGAACAACGTTTGCTTGGTCAGCTAGTATTTCTAATATTTAAAGCTTAATTGTTATAGCGAAAGTTCGAGAAGAAACCCGACCAAAAGAACAATCAGTATAAGCCATATTATTCAAATGACCAAAGGGAATCATATAAATAGGGCAAAGCATGTTCAGTAGGTTCAGTTTCAAATAAACCATCGATCGATATACTTGAACGGTGAATTAAATTGGCTATTTTAGTCCGAAGTGAATCTATCTGCGAAATTCATCGAACCTTCAAACCTTAGCCTCTGTTCGGCTACACTCATTCTCAATTCTAAACAAACCCACAACGAAACAGTTTTCGCAATTTGGGACAGTTCATCGGGAATTAGGAAAAAAACAATCAAAACTATTTTGCATCACATCGGTATCAATCTAGGAGGGTTATCGCACAAAACTTGAGCTGCGGAACAGGATCTCTCCCCGAAAGAAAATGCTGATGAATAGCTTCCGAAGCAGACATTTGTGTTTCTCTGCACAAAATTTGGCGGTGGTTTTTCCGTCGTATGTGTAAATTTGGTGGTAACCCTTATGTGGGAGACAGAACTTTCTGCCACGATGAAATTCTGCCCCTGGGGAAAATTAATTTTCAATCGTAGAAACTTTCTGAGGATATGAGAAGCAAATGCTATAACGTAAGTTTCTCTGAACACTTATGGTCATGGTGAAAATGTTGCTCAAGGTTGGTTGTTCTGAAAAATGGGGAAATTGAGAAGTCCGTCAATGGTTTTGATTTTTTTATTTGACGCACAACATTTTTCTTTTTATTAACAGATTCAACAAAACTCTGCGCGAGTCATTTCAAAATAACTCTCATTATTATCCTGAAGTGAAATATAATTCCAGAAATTGTTACTCCAAATATTGGGATGAAATACCGTAATAATGGTGCCTATTCTGTATTCCGACGGATTTCTATTTCGTTCGAAAGTGATATTTCTATCGTTTTCGAATTTACCATTCCCTATTCCAATCGTTTTGCTCGTTTCGAACGAAAGTGTTAGAAAATTTCGAATATGCATCGATCTGTCAAAAACCGATAAACAAAAAGAAACACCGTATTAAATAGCGGCGAGTGCGAGTTGAATTTCAGTTAATTTTTGATCCTAAGAGAAATTTGTGAGAAAATTTTCTCGTTCAATGGATTCCGTTTTGTTACCGATTTTGGCGGAGCAAGAAGAAATTGGAATGCCTTGCTACCATCGGCGAAACCACCGAAAATCAACCGACTTCATGAAACTTTCTGATGAAGCGTAAGTATCCGTCTCAAAAATCCCATGTTTGTTTCTCTTATTGATTAATTTTGCCCTTATTCAGATTCATCAAAAGTTTTCGTCTAAGTAAGGAAGCTTTTCGGTACGTTTTAGAGGAAATTGAGAACTGCCTTACCACAAGGAAAGGTGGTCTATCCACGGAGGTGAAACTCGCAGCATGTTTGCGATTCTTTGCTGAAGGAAATTATCAACATGGAGTAGGGCAAGATTATCACATTGCCATAGCACAGCCCACATTTTCCAAGGTGCTGACTGAAATGCTTAACATTCTGGAGCGGACACTGTGTAAGAAATGGATTTCCCTAAATATGACGGAAGACGAACAGCGGCGTGCTAAACTACACTTCTATCAGAAAACATCAATTCCGGGTGTTATTATGTGTTTGGATGGAACCCACGTAAAAATTATTCCACCTAAGCTGAATCGAAATTTGTTTTTTAATCGGAAGGGATTTTATAGTCTCAACGTTCTGATTGTAAGTATTATTAGTATTTGAATTAACAAATCAATGAACAAATACTCTTTTTTATCAACATAGGTTTGTGACGATCAGCAAAGGATTCGTTTCGTTGATCCTACCTTCCAGGGATCTAATCATGACTCTCATATATGGCGTGTAAGCCCTGCAAGAACTCACTTTGAGCAGCTTCACCAAAATGGTGAAGTTAATACTAAGATTCTAGGTAATGTTCAACTACAATATTTTAGTATACTTGTATGTACTGTGTGATAAAATATTTTCAGGTGATGCTGGTTATCCATCGGAACCTTGGTTAGTAACGCCATTCAGAGCAGCGGAGGAAGGGAGTTTGGAGAGCGATTTTAATCGCAGGCATGCCTTGGGTCGTGCTATCGTCGAGCGGACAATCGGTTTACTAAAAAATCGGTTTAGATGCATCCTTGGCGCGAGACAACTTCACTACAATCCTACTAAATGCGCTCAAATTATAAATGTATGCTGTGCACTTCACAATATATGCTTAGAATTTGGTCGTTCTCAGTAGTTATAATATGTTATGCAGCTGTTTACATAATAAACTTTTGTTTAAATTAATATTTATGACTGTTAAATTTCATCTAACTTGTTTGCAAATGCTCAAATAAATAACAACCACCGGAAAAGGAAGTGTCTTCCTTACTTAACTATGGTTTCGGCAGAATTATTTACTCTTATTCCTGCCAACACTTTGAGAACATGTCATTATCAATTTCTCGTAAGCAGGCCAAGTATTCAAATAACCATTATGAATACTTTTTGTGTTGTTTTAACCCCTTGCTGTACGATTTAATTTCCAACAGCACGGCCCAAAACGAGCACTTCGAGTCGTTCCGCTACTCTGCTGAGTGTGGGTATCTAACATGGGTGCCCTATGATGAGCAAATACATGTTGTGTTTAAAATAAAAACGAAGGAGTTATTACTACGTACTAACTCGTTCGTTTTTATTTTAATTATAATATTCAAATTATATTTTATATTTTTAGCTCATTCAATTTTTTTTTTAAATAACGGAAATTTGATAATCTTCAGTTGTCGGTATCCTCATCATATGCCTGAAGCTATGTAATTATTTCACATCGAGAAACAACGAGTGAAGTTCAATGTTGTACGTGAAGGGGTTAAGGAAGTTCCATAAACTATAGGCGAAATTCGTGAATTTTAAAAAAGTTTATATAATTTTGATGCTATTCCAAACAAACTTCAAAGAAAAAATTAAGTAAGATTTTTCTTCCATGGAAAGATATAAAAATACGATTAGAACTTTTTTCATTTTTTTATACTTGAGTTACAATATAAAGATAAAAAATCAGATCACTGATATTTTGAAACATTATTCTAATGTTCTGAAATATACGCAATCTGCGTTTCAAGGATTTGTCGCTATTGATTTCTCCAGCGCGATCTTCTCCATCTCGTGGTTATGTCGTTTTTGTTCACTCAGATGTTCTTTGAGTGTGGCATCCACGGAAAGAATCGCTCGAGCTGATTGGCGCTGATAATGAACCAGATCACTCAAATTCTTGTTTGTGTTTTTTAACAGGGATTTCACATTGGTGTGAAATTTGTTTTGTTGCTCGACTTGCAGCTCTAATAGCCTCGTGGTAGAAGGTCTGGATTTTTTCGGCTGAGAGGGCTGAAAGTGAATGGTATTATTGATACCGTCACACTCGTCGGAAGTACCATAATATATAAAATTTTCCTGGTCTGCAGCTTGAGGTTCACCCGAAGGCGAACCCAACTGTGTTCCATGAGATGAGGTACCCGGGATTCCTTCCACGGTCGCAAGTAACCCAGTTAGTAGAACTGCCTGCTCCTCCAGCTCGGACAAATTGATAATTTTATTGGGTCCTCCACCTGTCGCCCTCTGCTCCCGTTTGTTGTGAGCGAGTTTTCGCTTTAATCCGGACTTATAGTCCGCCCAAACCTACACAGAAAACCAGGGCAAAAATAAGACTATAAACATATGTTTCGGATTCGTTTTAGTATATACCTTTTTCCATCCACTTCCATCGCGAATAGGCGGTCCCAAACTATTGACTTCTGCCGCCAGATCATCCCAGAAGGGTCCGGAATTTCCTCGGGAGAAACCCTTTGCTATGTCCGGCTCTTGCTCCAGAAGCAGCACAATCCGCTCGAACTGATTTTTAGTGGTTGTTTTATTTTTGTTTTTTTCCCTGTTGAACGTTAAAATTAATTTAAAGAAAAAAAATGATTAAAAATTAGCTTACATTTTTGCAGTTCACCGCTCATCCGCTGCGGAAATTATTCACTCCTTCATAAACAAAGTGGGTTTGACGTTTGGTTTGATTCGAATGAAAGATGTTCGAAAACAAAACAGTCCGAACGAAAGGTATTCGAATTTGAAAACACCTCGAACGAAACAGGGAATGGAATTTACCAAGTCGTTCGAAATATTTCGAATCGATTGAAATACAGAATAGACACCAATATATTCCAGTTGGTGGAGAGCGTAAATCATCACAACAACGTTACCGAGATTTGTACAGTAGAATGTGAGAGTTCGAAAACGTTCCGCCGAAGCGATTCGATCGATTCTGGGCCGCGATGGGGAGCGAAAAATTATGAAGCAATAACATGGAGGTTGTTTCGAACCCACATTAATCAAAATATTTTTACCATTTGTGCTTCCACAGCATAATTCAGCGAATACACAGCCAACAGGCAGTTTCAGTACGACAATGAGACTGACGACATTTCGCATATGTAACCCAAGTTACACAGAGGTTGTCATTCAAAAAGACCTAAAAAAACTGGCAAATTTCAAATATTGATGCTGAATGTGCACGTTTGCATTCACTGGCGAATGTTATCTCGTCCATTCACGCCACTCCAACGTGGGAATGGTCTCACCCAATAAAACAGATCCACATCTACGTGTGGCGCAAAGATAAAAAGGATTATTAATCTTTGTTAGTGCTCTCTTCATTTGGTATTTTCCACCTTCAAGCTGTGAACGCCAGCCAAACAGGTAAACAGAAAACACGCCACCGCTTGGCACGAATTCAAGTGCTGACTGCGTTCCGATGCTACACGGATGGCATTGTTTGGGAGCTGACTTTACACACCCCCGCACTGCTTCCTTCGGAAGATATGATTCCAACCGAGAACTGCCAAGTGACTAATGTATGCAAATTGAGAAAGGAGATGAAACCGGGCTGGCCTCGTTACAATCCGTAATTGTTGTTGAGATGGAATACCGGAGAGCCCTTCCTGTGTGTAGTGTAGGCGAAGCAATCTAACGAAAACATAATAATAATCTCGGCGGAGATTTTCGGTCTCGCAATATATAGTCAGCATTTTTATTGTCATCTATTTAAAAAAAAAACACTTACTCTATCTACAGCCGGTTTGTATCCGAATCCCCAAAGGACAAACAACAGATATTGGGGTCATGGTCATCGTTTTGAGCAGCTATGAATGAACCGTTCTTCATAGCTTTTCGTTTAATAGAATCCTTTGGCGGTAGTGCCGAGATAAGACACGTTCGTTTGGTACAATCGGGGGAATCTAAATCGGTTTTTCTGTTTTCCACGGAAGGATGGAGAGCATGTTGGACCTGGTTAACTGTTATTATATGCACCTGTAATGGGGAGACAATTTTAAGTTTTAAGCCGTGCCGTTGATGATTACTGAATATGATCCAAGATTTATGCCGAAAAATCGAGGGTTATTTTGATGATGAGGAGATTGAGAGATTTCAATGATTCTTTCCGAGTTAAGTTTCGAAGAGTAAAAAAGAGTACGGAATTATTTTTTGTGATTTATATGAGTATGCGTGTTTCAAGAATTGTCATTTCGACACCAATGATCAAGAGGAGCAATTCCAAATGCTTGGAAGTTACGTTGAAAAACATTTGAAGACATGTGGGTTAATACAAAACGTAGCGATAATGTTTCTCAACGTAACTCCTAAACATATAGTTTTACCATAATGATCAGTATTTGGAAAAGTTGGTAAAAATTATAAGCAAATTCATAAAATTTCATGAACATGGCGGTATAACACGACAAACGCATTAAAAGAGCCTATTTACTGTAAAAAAGACAATAAATTAGAAATATTTTTTTAAATGTCTCGATAATGACTGCATTTAGAAGGAGATTGATGAAGAGCTTTTTTGTTTCAAATCACATCAGCATTCAGAACATAATTTGTGGCTAAACACCTTTGTTAACATACAAAAATTCGAAGTTTCGAAAATTCATAAAAATTCGATGTTCCACGAAGTTTGTCAAAAATAGTTTTACCATCTTGGACTTATTTTTCAAATTTTCTACATGACTTCTGTTTCATGTGAAAAAATTGAAAAAAAATACGTATATAGATTTAAAAAAATTGTTAAATTGAAAAAGGGAAATGTTTTTTTCCAAATATCTCGAGAATGACTGCATTTAGAAGGAGATTGATAAAGAGCTTTTTTATTCTAAATCACATCAGGATTAATAATCTGTGGCTAAAAATGATTGTTAATAAATTAATTGTGGCTAAAAATGATTGTTCATAAAAATTCGATGTTCCACGAAGTTTGTCAAAAATAGTTTTACCATCTTGGACTTATTTTTTGAATTTTCTAAATAACTTCTTTTTTATATGAAAAAATTTAAAAAAAAAATACATATATACAGCCATAGATTTTCGTGAAAAATGGTAATTCTGTTCTTTATCGCAAACATCAAACCCGTATTTTTTTTATGTTTTCATTAGAGTGACCATTTCCATTTTAGGGTTGTCCGAAAAATCAACTTTTTCCTCTTTTTTCCAAAAATGACGTTTTTCAAAAATTCATAATCAAATTAAAGTCAATCACTTGTTCTTTTTTGAAAAAATACTATACCTGCTGAAAATTTGAATTATGTTTTCGTTATTATTGATTGTATTTGTTTTTTTATAGTTTTCATAGTCTCGGGACCAAAGGCGCTATAATTTTTTATATTTTTTCTGGAAAGCTGAGAATTTTTCACATAGTATATCTCGAAACCAGGGAGGCGTTTTTTTCGTTTTTGAGTTATTATTTTTCAAAGATTTCCGATGGTCCGAAAAATCATTTTTTCCCATTTTTTCCCCTACAAAAAATCATAACTAATTATTGATTATATTTGTTTTCTATAGCTTACATCGTTTCGGGACCAAGAGCGCCATATTTTTTTATATTTTTTTTTCCTGAAAACTGAGGTTTTTTCACATAATACATCCATATACCAGCGAAGTGTTATTTTTCGTTTTTAAGTTATGATTTTTCAAAGTTAACATGTTTTCGACTTGCACTGTGATCACGCGTATTCTAGAGCTTGCCACACAGAATGCATTCAAGGCGTGTTATTTGGCATAGAAATCTCAACTAAGTACTAATAAAAATGACGCAAGTAATACTACGTTGAGACGGCGAAGTTCCTCTAGGAACGTTAGTGCCATTGAAGAAGAAGAAGATGTTTTCAGTTTTCGTTCAATATTT
Organism: Toxorhynchites rutilus septentrionalis; assembly: GCF_029784135.1. Lineage (NCBI taxonomy): Eukaryota > Metazoa > Arthropoda > Insecta > Diptera > Culicidae > Toxorhynchites > Toxorhynchites rutilus. Next base: position 15,076,485 of record NC_073744.1, on the reverse strand, counting down.
CTATGCGACTAGACTGGATGTATGTGACTATAATCCAATTAATTGGCAAGTGTGTTATTTTTTCAAGAAAGGCTAGCTAGTAGGCTTTAATTTGATATGTCGATCATCTGAATCGGTCCAGTAGTTCAAAAGTAATAATTTTTTGAAATAAGTCATTTTTAGGAAAAGGGAAAAAAGATTTTTTGAACCATCGGGTAACTTTGGTTTGGTTTCGAGATACGTTATGTGAAAAATCCTCAGCTTTCCATAAAAAATATAGAAAATATATAGCGCCCTTAGTCCCGAGACCATGAAAACTATAAAAAACAAATACAATCAATAATGACAAAACCAAAACCTGAAATAAGCTTTAATTTGTGTTTGTGTTAATTTTAATATGTCAACCGTCTAAATCGGTTCAGTAGTTCACAATTTATGAATTTTTGAAAAATGTCATTTTTGGAAAAAAGGGGAAAAAGTCGATATTTCGGATCACCCTAAAATGAAAATGTGCACCTTAACAAAAAAATTAAAAAATACTGGTCTAATAGTTTGCGATAAAGAACAAAACTACCACTTTTGACGAAAATTTGAGCACCACTATATCGGTTTGGCATGGAATGGCTGTATAAATATAAAAAAATTGAAATTTAGAAAGATAATAAATTAGAAATGTTTTTTTCAAATATCTCGAGAATGGCTGCATTTAGAAGGAGATTGATAATGAGAAATGTAATTTAAAATAAAAAGTTAAATTACATCAGGATTCATAATTTGTGGCAAAAAATTGTTTACATACAAAAATTCAAAGTTTCGAAAATTCATAAAAAATCGATGTTCCACAAAGTTTTTCAAAAATAGTTTTACCATCTTGGACTTATTCATACATGACTTTTATTTTATATGAACAAAAATTAACAATAAATTTAAAAAATATGTATTTTAGATATTGCAAATTGATGTTTCTTTTGCAAAAAAAAAAGAGTATTAGGCTGATCAAACGTACCGTTTTGAACGGGACAGCACCGGTTTTTCGATCATTTTTCGTCTTTTTATCAATTTGTACCGTATTTTGAGTATAAAGAAAAACAATATTTGTATTGCTGGCCTGGTTTATACCGATTAGTGATGTTTCAAACATTTATTGTCCTTATTTTGAAGAGATGCTGTATCTGTAACTGAAATTACTATTAATTTTGATGATATGAGAATTCTTCAACATCAAAATAAAGCAGTATTTTTTATTAGTTAGGTGTAAAGTGTTCTCAAAAATAATATAGAGACTTGTGCCATGCAGCTGTGTTTGTCTTGAGATCCCATTTTCATTTACTATAATAGTTTGGTCGGGTGAACATCGGGGCTTCGTCATCCGCACATTTTATGAAATAAAAAACAATCGGTCAGTGATTGCATTTTTTCAAATTACAAAACTGGCTTGGTGTCTTTTAACCCTTTACAAGGCGTGGAAAATAGGCAAGCTATCGACTCAAACTTCAGAGAACATTATCCATAAACGAGGCAGAACGCATATTTACTTTTGATAAAAAAAAACTATTGAAACAGTTGAAAAATTAATGGCAATATAGTTGTCACCGCCCATTAACCTTAAAAAACTGTTAATTCACATTATTGTACCTTTGGTTATGCAAAAATACAAACAATATTTCTAGTGCAGCGAAAAAACATTGAAGTTTTTGAATACAGAATTACAAAAAAAATAAAATTTGAATATTTCATCGAATATACCATTTATTTTTTTGAAAAAAACTGCATGATCTTACACAGCAAATCCTAAATAAAACGCTTACAGTGAAAAACTTATCGACTTGTTGCATTTTCAACGAATTTAAACCGAATTTTCTGCTGGCGCTCAAGAATCGTGGTTTTGTTACATAAAAATGATTCCCAAATTAATATCGTACATTTTTAGCAGCCCAAAAAATGATTGGAATATTGCCAGATATCTTTAGAAGTTTTTGGTTAAGTAAAATATTGAAAAAATATTCCAAGTGCAGCGAAAAAAATATTATTCGTGGGAGGCAATATAGTTGCCACGGCCTTATGAAGGGTTAATCTGATAGAAGTTGAACTATCCAAATTATGGCTCCAAATTAAATGTTGCCACCAGATGTCTGGACCACTGTCATCGCGAAAGGGACTCGTGCAAAAGATGATCGATCGTGCGCGCAGAAAAATTCAATCAAAAACCTGTGGCAAGAAAGAAATCTGAAGGAAAAACTGTGAGACGTCAACACTGTACATACTCTTCTATTTACCATTATAAAAAAATACTCTCTGACTAGAGATATGACATGACCAAAAATGCATCTAGTTGACCCGTAAAAAGCATTATGGTGAGTGGAGTGTTAAAATGCACTTCGTGCAGTAGTCAATCTCGAGGTCGAGAATGGATAACAGATAACAGAGTTTCTTGCTTCAGGAACTCCAAGGAACACTGGAGGTAAATTGAATTCCTATATGTATTAACTCTGCGAAATCAAAATCGTTTCGATTATTAAACCTTTGAGGTCGTACTAAATTTGGGCATGGGTGTCGTACTGCTCAGAATTGAGCTGAAACGTTGCACAGGTCATTTTTTTGGCCCAATAAACAAAATGTGCATGGTCGGTTTTTGAAATTTGACATTACCATTTTCGCTGCCACCCTAATGTATTAGCCATTTTTGCAATTAATGCAACAAATGTGTAATTAATGCCAACAATGTGTATCCGAAACGATCAACACTTTTCACTTTAAAAAAAAAAGATTGTTTTACATGAGATTATTCAGATGACATAAGACACTTATGCAAACAATCATTCTGCTTTAAAAAAAACTACTTCAGCATAATTTAAACCAGTAGTTAATCAAATAACGATTTCTGCGTATCCGTAATGATCATAACTTTTCACTTTAGATGAACGAAGATTTTATCGCTTGAGATACTTATGCGATTATTAAAATAACATTGGACATTTATGCAAACAGTAGTTCTGATACTTATGAACAGTCTTTTCCATCACACCGAAGTGTTACAATGGCCAAATTCTGCTGTTATGATTTTTGTGCCATATTCCTATGCATTCAACGCACTGTGCGTTGTCTTGTGTGGGTGACTACTTTGTTTGATACTGAGTACCGTTATTTATTACTCATAGGATCACCGTATTGATCCGTGGACAGTTTCACTGGACATCAAGCTTCGTTTAGGAAAAGCATATACTGATACTTGGTTGAGTAAAATATAAGATTAGCATGGTTTCTTGCTTTGGTGGCTGAGAGCAGACAAACGACCAGAATTGTAAAAAAGGTATGGTGGCTCAGAGTAGACAAGCGACCACAAAGACTTATTGCGAAATAATCGAAATAATAAAGATGATAATAATGAACCAGGGTTTTCATTAGAACGGTTTATTCACGATTTTCTCTGATTAGACAATAAAAATAAACATCAATATTTAGAATTCTTGTAAAACCAGAATTCTTCAGCCAAATCTTTCTTCATGGAGGCATGAATATCTGACATCACAAAGTAGAGAACAGCCTTTCTACGCTGACTTGACTTGGTGGCATGGTAGGAATAGTTCGTGCAACATCCACGATGAACTCAATAACCCGAATAGTTGAGAGTTGCCAACGTTTTTAAAATCATATCACTTACCGCAGTGAATCCTGATTTTTCTTAACGAATATCATACTAACATTCCTTCCCTTCCTCTGGTGACTGTAAGGACGTGGCCGGCGTCGTTATTGACCATTTAAAGCTCGAATCACCGAAAATTGCGCAACGAGAATGATTTGCTAGTCCCAAGCGTCATTCTGTGTGTTATTTGTGCAATTTGGTTGGTCCAGGTCAATCACGGAGAGCAACTACGAATTGTACAGTCGACCCAAGCTCAAGCTCATCCACGATGAACTCAATAACACTGGAATCACTTCATTTAAATGTTTTTCAATCTCTGGCGAACATGCTTGGATTTCACTTCGAAATATTTTCAGTGACTGGTTTTCCTTCTTATTCTCTTTTCCGAAACAGCGTTGTTTTGCTTCTTCGTTATTCAGGCAAGCATCGAAATCTGTGCTATCTGATGAAGATGAAGACTCAGGATTATCCCTGCAAGATTCGTCGACATGTTCATCATGCTGGCTTCCGTTCGTTTTTCTCCAGAAACTTTTTCTCCTTTGAAAACATACGAGCTACTAGCTGAGGATGCGCAAATCTGCCCAAATTTGCATGGTTGACTTAACCATCAAGGTGGAATGAAGTGATAGAAAATGTCTTTTTATTGTATTAGGCTGAATAATCATGACTGTGAACAATTTTTATGGAATAATCTGTTTCTATTTAACAAAGATTGACGATCAAAAGTAGGCCGGAGAAGTTAAATGATTTTTGTTAATTTAATTCAAGTTTGCGTCAACCATGCAAATTTGGGCAGAAGTGGTCTAATCACCAAGTGTTAAAGTGAACGCATGAAAAATTGGTAAAATTTGTCTATTTTTTTAATGCGAGCGTTATGATTCCATTGTTGTATGTCTGCAGTGTGTCAAGAAGTGATGATGTTCGATTGGTGATAGAATGCAGGATTAATAATCGTTGTTATACTTTTTTTACCTTCGACTGGGTGTGTGTTGGAAAATGGAAAAATGAATCCAAATTGATTGGCCTCATTTTCCTCAAGCTGAATTATGACATTATGCATGAAAAGATATGCAGACTCCAAAATGTTAGAGAACCTGACGGTTGGGAGTATCCAGGGTTGCCACATATACAGCATATTCTGTATTTTACAGATTTTTCGCCAAATTTCAGTTACAGAATCTGTATGTACAGATTTACAGATTTTCAGCTAAAATATAGAATTTACAGATTTTTTTTTCAAATCCAATTTTAAATATTGGAAACTATTTTCACTTAAAATCAGGTATGACCATAATCAACCCGCCAATCGTGTATTGACTCATTTAAACTAAATCGATTACGCTGTTTCTAGACTTTGTTCTACTGCTCATCAATAACGTCAATTGCAGTTTTCAATCAAAATATAAATATTGTAACCCGCGACGCTAATGGAAGCGCGCGAGCCAGTCGCTACCGGGGTTTTGCGCAGATTAGCGGTTGATTTAAGCGCCACTCCCGCGAGGGAGACCAACCGCCGTGTTCTTAATTGTTGCCCGACTATTGAGACACCCAGCACCTTAGGGCGGGTTTGTCCTTCAATCTCGAAAACCCGGTTTGTTGCGCGACTGTTACTGCGCTCCGAAAGACCCGCGACACCGTTTGTCCGCGATACAAAAGACAGCACAGAAGAGCACCTCAACTGGCTCCAAAGAATGCTACTTATGCGGGAAATATCATCACAGGTCCTACTCGATATAATTTTTATCCACCTTGAAGCTTCAGAGGGCGGGGAGCGGGGGTTGATGAACGAACTTCAAAAAATAGGAACAGAGTCACAACCCTAGACTCGTTCCTGAACCTCAAAAACAATGGTTTGTCGGTAATTAGGCTACCACTAGCCAGTAAAAGCGTTGGATCTCTTCTCTACTGTTACTTCAGATACATTTATTGTTCATAGAATCCCCAAAAAAAATAAATTTTGCTTCTAGCGATACATAGAATTATTTTATTTATAAAAAAATCAATTCATAACCACGTTTTCCAAAATTCAAACATCCTATCATTACAAAACTTTATTCAATACTTTACAAGTCTCGAACCTTGACTCATCGAGTTCAGAATACGACGCATTTTCTCTCTAACCTAATCTTCCATTTCTAAATGAATTTGTTTTATCCTGATGAACTTATCATCATCACTGTGCTATTTTAGCACGCTTCAAAATGTGTGGCTTTGTGTGTGTGGCATTGTTAGTAGTGTGGCATTGTTCTCTATTGTTCTCTTATTTTTGGATATATCCCTACATGCGCATGTGTTAATGGGTATATATTTAGAACGGTACTCACGACCTTTTACTTGATGAATTTTCCGCCGGCGGCTTTTCCCCACTCATGGGGTGGTTGACGATGAGCGCAGGTGTTGAATGCTGGCGGCGAATCCTGAAGATTTCCACCGCACACGCGATCGTCGTGCGGTCTTCCTTCCAAACGAATCGTTTCAAGCTTGCCGATCCTTGCGTGGCGGCCACCTTTATCGAATAAATCCCACGTGGTGAATGTGGATGGTAGTTAATGAAGAAAGCTGCGATGAACGATTTTACTCGCACACGTGTTCGTCGTGCGGTGTCTCTTCCGGGAGCAAATTCGCGCTAAAATGACCTTGCGCGGCCTCGTTCAAGATGTAGGTGATAACAGAATCCCAAACGTTGATCGCGGGGTCAGAAGCGGCCTGTCCTAAATGCACACACAGAGAACAGAGAACAAAACCACACATGCCACATTGATTAGATTCAGCCACATGCTATAAAACGAACGGAAGCCAGCATGATGAACATGTCGACGAATCTTGCAGCGATAATCCTGAGTCTTCAATAGGATATTCAACCAAGCTTACCTCCTCTTTATTTCAACGGATGCACTGGAGAAACTATTTATAAACTATTTTATAATCTACATCTGCTAATCTCAAATTTCTAATTCATAAAGTCAATTGTGATGTTTTTGCACTGTCCGAAACCTGGCTCTCTTCTCAAAATGATCTCTCTTTCCACGATTTTAATATAATACGCTTGGACCGCGATGACAGATACGGAGGGGTACTATTGGGGATCAATAAGTGTCACTCTTTTTTTTAGAATTGACCTTCCACCTATTGGAGGGATCGAAGCTGTTGCCTGTCATGCAAACATCAGAGGCAAAGACCTTTGTATAGTCAGCTTGTATTGGCCTCCGAGAGCTGCGGTTAGCCGCAAGCAACTTGTTGACATGTGCTCACTCCTTCCTGAGCCACGATTGATCTTGGGAGACTTCAACTCTCACGGAACTGTCTGGGGGGAACAGTACGACGACAATCGTTCATCGTTGATATATGACCTTTGTAACAGCTTCAATATGACCGTTTTGAACACTGGGGAAACAACACGTGTTCCTAAACCTCCTGCTAACCCAAGTGCTCTTGACCTCTCGCTTTGCTCGAATTCACTATCGTTAGATTGCAAGTGGAATGTAATCCAGAACCCCAACGGTAGTGATCACTTGCCAATCAAAATTTCCATCACCATTGGGTCGAATTCTTCTGAATCTATAAACATGGCATATGACCTCACAAGACACATTGACTGGAAAAAATATGCGGACGCGATTGCTCTAGCCATCAATTCCAGAGATGGTTTACCTCCATTGGAGGAGTATAACTTCCTTTCTCGTTTGATCTATGACAGAGCGGTTCGCGCTCAAACGAAACCCATCCCAGGTTCCACTATTCGTCGAAGGCCTCCCAATCCATGGTGGGATAGCCAATGTTCCAAGCTTTATCAGGATAAATCGAATGCATTTAAAGCTTTTCGGAAAAAGGGAACCATTGAGAATTTTCAAACGTATTTATCCCTTGAAAATCAATTTAAAAACTTGATCAAAGGGAAAAAACGTGCTTATTGGCGAAATTTCGTGGGAGGTTTATCACGAGAAACGTCCATGAAAAAATTTTGGAAAGTGGCTCGAAACATGAGAAATCGCTCTTCAACAAATGAAAGCGAGGAATATTAACATCGATGGATTTTAAATTTTGCACGGAAGGTATGTCCCGATTCCGTTCCTGTACAAAACATTGTTCGAGATATTTCACAAGATAGGTGCGATCTTGATTCCGAGTTTTCGATGGTAGAATTCTCTCTTGCTCTCCTTTCATGTAACAATTCTGCTCCGGGATCGGATAGAATTAAGTTCAACTTGTTGAAAAACCTCCCTGATGTGGCGAAACATCGCTTATTGAATTTATTCAATCGGTTTATGGAGCATAATATTGTTCCAGATGATTGGAGACAAGTACTATAGTATAGAGACAAGTACTCGTTAGTTGGCAGCGCATGTGGAGTGAAGATGAGTTCGGTCGTTGGTTACGCACGATTATTCCTAAGGTTTCGACCAGTGCTTGGTTTAAGGGATTGAATGTAGGTCGTGATTTCATTCGCGTGATATCTCGGCTCATGTCCAATCACTACAACCTAAACGCGCATCTCTATCGCATTGCGCTCGCAGCAAACAATCTTTGTGATTGTGGCGATGGCTACCACGACATCGAGCATGTTGTCTGGTCGTGTATCCGGTTCCATACTGCTCGCTCTCAGCTCTCTAGAGCACTGAGAGCACAAGGCAGACAATCGGATATCCCTGTCCGGGATATCTTAGGTAGCCGTGATCCTGATCTTCTGCTTCATCTATACCTGTTCCTCAGAAACGCCGATGTCAACGTTTGATGATGTTTCCTACTACTGTGTCTCTGTTTCATATCCCTCCTATCCGATCTATAAACTTTTACTTAGTCGCGGCAATACATACACACACTCTTTACAGATACACGGGCCAAAGGTTGTGCAGTCCACTGATGATTCAACAAGAGCCAAAGGTTGTACCGCTCATGACAACTCTACATGAGCTGATGATTGCGCCGGCTAGTGACCATTCTATCCTGGATTCCTCGAGTCGAGAAGACGCACCACGCTAGATATGGGGTACATACAAGGGGGGCGTCGCTGATTAATGGTCAGATGCATCCCAATAGGAAGTATCCCGTGTCGGGCACACGTACAGAGCATTGGAGACAGCAACATCCCAATTACGAGAACACTTGTAATACTAACCTCGAGCCGATCGCGAGTAATCGGTTACATATTACTCACATAGATAATAAGAAAAACTGTCAAAATATTGAACTCCGGCGCGGGCTTTCCGGCAAAAACCCGGAAAGCCCGCGTCCGACTTCAATTCGTACCGCCCAATAGCAATGCTGTCTTGTATACGGAAATTGTTGGAGAAAATGATCTTGTTTCGCCTTGATCGATGGGTTGAAACGAATGGCTTACTCTCAGATACACAATATGGGTTCCGCAGGGGCAAGGGGACGAATGATTGTCTTGCGTTGCTTTCTTCAGAAATTCAAATGGCTTACGCCGAAAAAAAACAAATGGCTTCAGTATTCTTGGACATAAAGGGGGCCTTCGATTCTGTTTCAATAGAGGTTTTGTCGGACAAATTACACTCTCGGGGTCTGCCGCCTCTATTGAATAATATGTTATATAACTTGCTTTGTGAGAAACATTTGAACCTTTTTCACGGAGATTCGGCAGTAAGTCGGTTCTCTTACATGGGCCTCCCCCAGGGCTCATGTTTAAGCCCCCTTTTGTACAACTTCTATGTAAGCGACATCGACAATTGCCTTACACAAAATTGCAGCCTAAGACAACTTGCAGATGATGGAGTGGTGTCTGTCGTAGGATCAAACGAATCCGACCTGCAAGGACCCTTACAAGATACTTTGAACAATTTTTCAACCTGGGCCATTGGGCTAGGGATCGAATTCTCCACGAAGAAAACAGAGATGGTGGTTTTTTCTAGGAAGCATAGACCAGCAAAACCAAAGCTTCAACTTTTGGGTAAACCGATCACTCATGCTATGTCATTCAAGTATCTTGGGGTCTGGTTCGACTCCAAATGTACTTGGGGGGCCCATGTTAGGTATCTGAGTAAAAAATGCCAACAAAGAATAAACTTTCTCCGTACAATTACCGGCACCTGGTGGGGAGCCCATCCCGAAGATCTTATAATGTTGTATCGAACAACTATTCTCTCAGTGATGGAGTATGGCAGTTTCTGTTTTCAATCAGCTGCCAAAACACACCTCATTAAACTCGAGCGAATTCAGTATCTTTGTCTCCGTATTGCGTTGGGATGTATGCCCTCAACGCATACCATGAGCCTCGAGGTTTTGGCAGGCGTACTCCCACTAAAAGATCGCTTCAATTTAATATCTCTTCGATTCCCCATCCGGTGTAAGGTTATGAACCCATTGGTGATCGGAAATTTTGAGCAGCTGATCGGGCTAAATTTTCATTCTGGATTCATGAATTCATCTCCATGCAGGTTGATCCTTTTTGTATATTCTCAACCGTGTTTGTTTTCCTGACTACATCAATTCCTCTGTATTTTTTGATCTGTTCATGAAGGAGAAAATCCATGGAATTCCAGATTATCATCGATCGGGGATCGTTCCTACGATTTTCGAAGCAAAGTATGGGCGTGTCAATTGTGATAATATGTACTTTACTGATGGGTCCTCTATGAATGAGTCCACAGGATTCGGAGTGTTCAACAATTTTTTTAGCACCTCACACAGTCTTCAGAATCCTTGCTCAGTGTATATTGCTGAATTGGCAGCAATTCATTGGGCGCTGGACAGCGTCGCCTCACGACCTGTTGAACACTATTACATTGTAACGAATAGTCTTAGCTCTGTCGAAGCTATCCGTTCAGTGAGGCCGGAAAAGCACTCGCCGTACTTCCTTGAGAGAATACGAGAAATTTTGAGTGCTTTATCCAGACGCTGTTATGTCATTACCTTTGTCTGGGTCCCTTCACATTGCTCAATTCCGGGTAATGAGAGGGCTGACTCATTAGCAAAGGTAGGTGCAATTGAAGGCGAAATTTATCAGCGTCAAATCGCCTTCAATGAATTTTATTCTTTAGTTCGTAAAAATACCATCGTTAACTAGCAACGCAAATGGAACGAAGATGAATTGGGCCGGTGGCTCCACTCAATTATCCCTAAGGTTAGCCTCAAACCATGGTTCAAAAGTCTGGACTTGAGTCGGGACTTTATTCGCACCTTCTCCCGACTCATGTCCAATCACTGTTCGTTAAACGCGCTACTCTTTCGTTTTGATCTTGCCGACAGCAATATCTGTGCCTGCGGCCAAGGTTACCACGACGTCGAACACGTTGTTTGGTCGTGCGAGTAGTATCTTGTTGCCAGATCGAATTTAGAAAACTCTCTTCGGGCTAGAGGAAGGCAGCCCAATGTGCCGGTGAGAGATGTGTTGGCTGGTTTAGACCTTGATTACATGTCCCAAATATATGTCTTCCTAAAAGTTATCGATCTTCGTGTCTGATTGTCCTTATATCCTTATATTCTCCTTTTCCTTTTCCTTCGCGAGAAATCAAATCCCTTCTTATTAACAATAGAATAAGGTGAAATGTAAAAACATATTAGATATAAGATAGGCTTAAGAATTGAGTGTAATTAATGTGAGTGTGAATGTGAGAGTGAACATTGTCAACATATCCTTTTATCCCTTCCTTTTCCTGAAGATAATATGTCACCCTTCTAAACTCGAGTAGACCGCGAGTAATCGGTTTTCTACACCATTAACATTAGAATTAAGGAAAAATGTTTATATATACTTGTAACAATACAGTCAGGAGTTTGGCTCCTTTAAACTTATGTAACTGAGCCTGTAAAAATAAACGATTTAATAAAAAAAAAATCTGCTAATCTAGCTAACTAAAAAAGGGAAAAGAAACCGTCAGCACACTAACCACGAGGTAACTATTACCGACTACCTTTCCGTCTATATAGCGCGATATAAGAAAATATATCCGCTCCTGTCCTCTTCCACGGTCACGATAGGAATGAAAGACTATAGTTTTTGGTCCTCAGATCAGCGAGACATTCTTCGAAACCGGAACTACGTAATTGTTAGCGAACAATTCCGTAGTTATTCCGAAATTCTTCTGTGCTAGCTTCCACCTCGCTTTCAAACATTCTCGGGCTATATTGTCTTTAACTCCCGAGCACAGTTGAAGTCGATTCTCTTCCCGGGTTTTGAGACAAAAAACCCCACCGAGAGATTTGCGGAAAAGTGTTTATAACGAAAATGAACAAGGTGTATTTGATGATTTCGGGTTTCAATTAGCGTCCTGGCTTAATTGAGCCGCCGAGTCACATCTGGCACTCAAAATTGTTAGCCGGCCAAATGTAAAAAAAAAAAGAGTGGCACTCGCATTGCCGTTCATCCAAGACACACACTTCTGAACAGAAGAACTCAGACTCACACAACTGAGTTGTGTTGAATGTGGATTTCAAATATAAGAAACGAGGGGATCTACAATGTTGGAATATGTGGTGCCATGCTACAATATAACTTGAGTATCTTATGTTTGGAGAGCTACGTACAACGATTCAGTGATGATGTGCCTAGATGTGAAAGATTTTGAAGACTTGAAGACTCGGATATTTTCGCTCCACAATGCCAAGAAAACAAAGTCCAGAAATCGCTTGGCACCCACAGTTCAAGATTCCATTTTGAAAGCGAAGAACTATGTATTGGCTCAATGTGGAGCTTCAAGGACAAGGAGGAGCTTCAATTGACAAAAAATTTGAAGGAAAAATTCAACAAAACCATGTATAAACATCATACAGTTGAGAGGAAACCTTTTTATGATTTATTTTGTTGTATTGATGCGACTTCAACAACCCATAAATATGGAAAATATATTCAGAATGAAAATATTTTATTTTCATTTTTTTCCTTAATTTTTCGATACAGATTGCTAAAAATATAGACAGATTTTTTCATAAATTTTACAGAATTAAATGTGGCAACCCTGGGTGTATCCTTTCGACTCCAATTCCATAGCCCTGATTTTAAAACATTTGGTATCATTTTTTTTCGAAAACGCCATTTTTATTCGCGACGCAGTGTATATAATGGACAAACTAAAAAAAACTAAAAAATTAATAGATGTTAAACATCCAATTCTGTCATAAGCATCATCACGATGCTTATGACAGAATTTTCAAACCAAAGAAACAACCTTCCGTTCCACAGAAACTAATCGTGGCAGTGTGCAACTGTCGGCTTCTACCCAGAGGCATATCGTGCTGCCTTTTTTTTTCAAAACGATCAGTCGTTGGATTTTGTTGCGCAACATCCAGCCTCGGGATAACAATGAGCTCCCTATATTCCCCGGAGACAGCTTATCTCTGCCATCCCGCGTTTACAAACTTGAGTTCATCACATCCTGCCTTTCCGCCCTTTCCCCATCGATAATGCCACAATGATTTGCCCCTTAACGCCCACAAATTGTCTTTCGTTTTCAATATTATCTTGTTCCTGGTTTTTCCCCCGCTGGTATCGGTTGAGTGACTGAGAGAAGATCAGAATATTAAAGGCTTATTCGTCCCATTCGTGATAACAGCGCGCTCAAATCCGCAGATTAGGGAGGTAACATTTGACGTTGTAAAACGTCTCAATTGGGGAAGGCAGTCTGTTACAACTCCGGTGACGAAGCCGGGAGGATGCCATTAATCGAAACGTCTTTTAATGGTGCCATCCGACATTGGGAGTTCGTTGTGGAATCGCATTTGGGGAAGATTAACATAAGTAGAAGGTGGCTCAGCATACGTTACCCACATTGATGGTCTTCCTTTCGGAAATCCACATGAATTTTAATGCGCTGTAGCATTTTCGATGGGACTGGAGAGCAGTAATTCTTTAAATTGATGTCCGACCAACACGGACAACCATTGAAAGTAATGTTCGGCGCTATCGGCTCAACACTGTCGCCAGAAACAAGTTCTCTTGTCGAGAACGGAGCAACAATTTAGCTGGTCCCTTCAGTTTGGAACAATCACCATAATTCGGACCGCACCGAAAATTGAATCGTCCGGAGAAGGATGCTGTGATGGTGATGACGATTATTATGGATGAGAATGTGGCTCCGGCAACAGTCCGCTTCATCATCGTACCGTTATCAGCTGCACTAGAAAGCTGGCGGTAAACAGTCAATGTCGGCGATGTTAGCTTTGGCATTATATTCATATGATGACATTTGTGTCTTGCAATAATCCCAGCGGATGCTGCGGGAACACATAATGGTAATGGTGGGATTACCATAGTCACACCGAGGACTGAAAATAACAGCAACAACGAGTTTACGCAAGACCTTCATGCGAGCATTTCAACGAGTTCCACGCTAGTTCTGTTTGCCAATGCTGAGCCATATCTCTCCGAATGGTACTTTCCATGGGTTACTATGGTAGAGCATGTGTCCCACCCCATTCAAGTGTAACTGACCGTGAACAGCGCAGTAGGCGCGCGAGTCTTCCTCTTGTTGTCCTGCTGTAAAATGTGCCCTTCTGGGAAGAGAAGTAGTAGTTGACCGTGTTTCCGGTGGAAGCAGCAAAATTCCGTATTTATTTTCGGTGAAATTGGTTTGTGAGGGCGATTGTTCCGGTTGATTAGACCAGGCCGCGAAAATGTTGGAACCGTCACAGGAAAAGTACAAAAACGAGGTTAAACGAGAGCAGGCTGTCGATTGTGGTGAGTGTTATTAGAAATTAAATTTAAATTAGAACCTGTCCATCAAAAATTAGCACGGGTGTGAAATGTTCAGGTATAAGATTCTCCGAGAAACTCTGCGTGCTGTTACCAACAACATTAGGACTACGCAGCACCGCTTTTACGCAGATATTTGAGCTTCAATACTTGTTTCCAGTGAAATTCACTTCGGTTGAACCGGATAGACGACAAAAGAAAGTCTTTCGTTATCTTGACAGTTTGTTCACCTGGAGCTGTGCCATCTCCTTAGAAGAGTATGAATTAGATTCGAGTGATTTTTGACTCTGAGCCCATTTTGATGGCGCTATTCTGAAAATATATGCTAGACTAGCCCGTATTTCGTCGGGGAACAGGATGAAACTTTATCCTCTCATGCATCGCAACAATTGGTTCCATTATGACGAAACTTTCCTCGAAAACAATGCCGAAATTGAAACTTCACGGAGCAGTCTCTCCGCACGATGGTCACGCGAACTAATCCCGAGAAAACAAAGTTTGTGGTATAATTAGTGCGAACCTAACATATGAGCATGATTGCGATAACTTATTTTCCCCCGGGTTCAGGGTAAAAGTTCGACGCTCGACGGCTATCGGTAGCGAAATGGAAATGAGTGTGGTTGGACTTTCCTCGTTTGTTGAAATTGATTCGATTAAGTGATTCCGATTCGATTAAGTTTCTCTCGGGTGTCGCTAGTAGCGTTTTAGAAGTTTACATATCCGTCAGTACCATTCATGTTTTTTACGTGTTCCTCCTCCTATGCCTCCTATATAAATATGATACAGTACACGCCGATTGGAAAATCCACGTAAAAAATCGCGTTAATTGAGAAATCCGCGTTAAAAAACTTCGTAAAAAACACGTAAAAACCGCGTAAAAAACTGAGTGTAATCGTTTCAACTTTTGCCCAGTTAAAAAACATTCCAGTTAAAGCAGGTCCAATTATCAAACGTCTACTGTACCGATATTTTCCAACAAAAGGCTCTAATTGTCATTGTAAAGCTCATCATTCATCGTCATCATCTTTGGCAACGTTGGCTTGTTTTGACATCTAGCAAAGAATTTCAACACAAAACAAAACAAGTTTTACTCTGCAGCATACCACATGAGCTGAAAAATCCCGGGATTTTTCAACAGATGGCACCACTAAAAATGAACAGGATTCATTTCGAGAGGATCATCTGTCACTAGCTTGTGTCTGAAGTTTCACGGCATATCGTTTATTTGTTCACAAACTACAGTTATTTAAGGGTCACTACCTGGGCATTCGTACAAAAAAATGGTAAAAGAGGAATATCGTATTTTGATCAAACATTGTTCTTTCATGAGAAAACTCCTGAATAATCAATTCCACGTTTTGAACGATCGTAAAGTGAAGTTACGCGTGTTAGCTGAGACCGTAGGAGCGAGTGGGATACATTTTGCACGACATTTTGGACGTGAAAAAGCTCTCCGCGCGATGGGTGCCGCGTTTGCTGACCGTCGACCAAAAACAGCGGCGCGTTGATGATTCAACAACCGGTTTGGCGTTGTTGGAGCGTAATCGAGTGGACTTCTTCCGACGTTTTGTGACAATGGATGAAACGTGGATCCATTACCACACACCTGACTCCAATAGGCAGTCTGCAGAGTGGCACTGAGACATATTTCGAAGACCTAGACATTTTGTACTACAGAAAGGGAATCGAAATGTTGGAATCTCGCTATACCAAGTGTATTGTTGAGGAATAAATACAGCTTTCCCCGAAAAACGATTGTTTTCATTTAAAATCCCGGGACTTTTCAGCACATGTAGTAGGTTTGAAGAGCTATGAACATGTCGATAGATTTTCTGCTTCCATTGAACGAAAAAGGCGGCAGAATCGCAACGAATTCTTGCCAAAGTTAACGGTAAACACGTTCTTGGAAAACCGCAGTGCTTGGAGAGGTTTACTTTTCGACGGAATCGGCACACAAATGCACCAACAACTCGCGGAACAATTGAATGAGGCTCAAGAAGCCATCTCCATACGTGACCACGTGACCATACGTGACATGATCTTCAACATGGGAAAAAGTCAGAAGTTCGGTAAAAGAGATTCCACATGAGTAGAATCAAAGTAGAGAGCAAAAAAAATCTTAAAATCACACATGAAATGCTGCTCACCACGTACAAAAGTAATCATTTCTCCATCGCATCGCAGCAGGAGATGAAATGTTGTTTTATTTCGAGAATCCTAAGTGTCAAAAATATTGGGCATCAAGGGCATCGTCAACATCGGTTGCTCTGTGTTTGGTGGAAGACGAAAGGGGAAAAAGAGTAGGCGTTGACGGTGAAGTGAGTGGATTCAAGAAAAGAATGATGACTTACAATCTGAATAAACCAATATTAATTCTACATTGTTGTTTCACTGATAGATCAGGATATTATAAATTGGCGACGAGGAAAACAATTTGTGGTTGAACATTAATATTAATTTTATTATTTTAGATGTGGAGGAGTTCGGAAATTTTCAAGATGGCTGTCATTTTGTAGCATACCAAATGGTCGGTGTTCAGTCACACCAGACCAAGTAACAAAATAAGAAAAAATGAGTCAATAGTAGCAAACAGTCAAGAAATTCTTGACCTACATTTTACATTTATCATATCACACTTATGTTGCCAACAACCACGTTTAAGGCATAAATTTATTTCGACTGATCAGCAAAAACTGATAATAGTATTCAGTCAGAGTGGGCCAAGTGCGTGTTACCATAGCGATTAGAGAGCGAACATTGGATTTCTTTACATCAGAAGATCCTTCCCTTTGGTCTCTAGTTGACCCGGGAAAGAAATTTATATCGAGTATTTTATTATATCTTGTTCAGACAGAGTGGATTGAGTGCCAGATAGTGAAAAATTGTAATTCACAAATTTTTCATGGTCGATGTCAAATAAAACCGTGGTCTTTCATTGGTACTCTTTTTCAAATTCTCGCTAACCCGTTCGTCGTTGAAACAAATTTTTTAGAAAATCAAGAATTGTACTTGAAAAATACATACTAATCGATTATTTTTGGTAAGTAAAATACAGTCTCAAGCGATAAAGCCGGGTTGTTCCATTTCATAGGTTTAGGTAAGGTTTAGGGGGTAATTCTACTGAATAAATGATATTATTTTATCATATCATAGTGCATTCGTAGTGGACCAAGTCTCAGAATAATATGTTTCAATCAGAATTGACCAAGTACACATAGCCAGTCGTAAAACCCTCCTGATCAATCGATTAACAATCGATAAAACAACGATCGATTTGAAAATCGATGAGATAACAATCGAGTTGAGATCCATAAGACAAAAATTGATTTGGAAATCTATAAAACATCTATCCAGTTGGGAATAGATGAAATAACGTTCGATTTGAGAATAGATAAAACAACGATCGATTTGGGAATCGATTAGATAACGATCGATTTGGGAATCGGTGAGATAACGATCGATTTGAGATAGATGTGACAAAAATTGATTTGGGAATCTGTAAAACAACTATCGAGTTGGGAATCGCTGAGATAACGATCGATTTGGGAATCGATAAAACAACGATCGATTTGGGAATCGATGAGACAACGATCGATTTGGGAATCGATGAGATAACGATCAATTTGGGAATCGATAAAACAACGATCGATTTGGGAATCGATGAGATAACGATCGATTTGTGATAGATATGACAAAAATTGTTTTGGGAATCTAGAAAACAACTATCGAGTTGGGAATACATAGTTGCAATAACGATCGATTTGGGAATCGATTAGATAACAATCGATTTGAGATAGATATGACTAAAATTTATTTGGGAATCTATAAAACAACTATCGAGTTGGGAATAGATCTCTATCGATCGATTTGGGAATCGATAAAATAACGGTAGATTTGGGAATCGCTCAGATAACCATCGATTTGGGAATCGCTCAGATAACCATCGATTTGGGAATCGATAAAACAACGATCGATTTGGGAATCGATTAGATAACAATCGATTTGAGATAGATATGACGAAAATTGATTTGGGAATATATAAAACAACTATCGAGTTGGGAATAAATGAAATAACGATCGATTTGGAATTCGAGGAGTAACAATCGATTTGGGAATCGATTAGATAACGATCGAGTTGGGAATCGATTAAATAACAATCGATTTGAGATAGATATGGCAAAAAATTTGTTTGGGAATCGATAAAACAACGATCAATTTGGGAATCGATGAGATAACAATCGTAAGCTTTTAAAATTGGTTAGAAAAAACAGACCAAGGATTTTGGAGAAAAAGAGACTGATAAATCGGTAAGAATTACGCCTCTTATGAAATTTTGTGCATTGCATTGAGTTATACATATTGGAGGATTCTTAAGTTAATATGAACTCAAAGATACCTGTACAATATTAAAACGTTACCCAAGCGTCATACCTGACCCGTTCCGAGCAGATATTGAGATCGGAAGAAAACGGAATTATTCATCGTTCTTCGTTATGCAAAGTCTGCTGTCTCCTAGAAGACTTCAAGGCGAAAAGGTTTGGAGTTCTAACAGTAGATGTTAATATTGATCACGTCTCTCCAAAGATCGAACCACTTTTAAAGGCTAATGATGCTCGAAGTTAAACTCTGTTTTTTTTCTAACCAATGCAACGTCTACCAACAACTTTGAGACCGCTAAATTCAACAATCTCCAGAGTTTGTAACCTAGGATGAGTGAAGAGAAAGGGTATATCTAGGCTATCAACTGTACACCCTGTACCCTTTGCATCGGAAGAAAAGCTAATCCGTGAAATAGTATTTTTTCAACAAATGCGGCTGCTGTCAAAGAGATGACTTAATGGAAACTTCAAAACAGTGCCTCAAGATCAAACTCAACAGCTGCCAGTGGAATTTTACACCTATTCGAATTAACTGTTCGAGGATTCAGGGATTGTCCTATGTATCGATTGGATTGTGATTCGTTCGGCAATTTGGTGGCCTAAGATCAACAGAACGGTCAAGGAATTCAATCGCAAACTTCGTTGTTTCGCTTTAATGGTTAGAACAACCACCGGTTAGTGCGTGGGAAAATAAAGCTGTGAACTTTTCAGTACAAGACTACAAATAGTTCTCAACTACGTTTCGTGTGTGAAGAGTTCCGAAAGGTAACGGGCTTTAGATCGGGGCCGATGTTTGAGAGGCGAATTAGATGTAAACTTCTTGAAGAACCAAATGTCGTGACCAGGGTCGCGAAACTGAGAAGCCATCTTTGAATTTATTAGCTTCGATCCGAAAAGCACCTTCCACTCGAAAAATCGTACACAGAATGATCTCTCTAGTGATCCCCGATAATCGTTCGATTAATCGATTAATCGAATACTTCCTACAGAAATCGATTATTAATCGAACGAATACTGCGCAACCAATAATCGAAGCGAACGAATAATTTACGTCGATTAATCGATACAAACCCAGAGAAAAAAAACGTAAGGCCGCTGTAGTTTTATCCTGAAAATCAATCATTATCTTTGACGCTACCCTAAACTGGTAAATGAAGCCCAATGCCGTCAACGCGAATTGAGCTTTGTTTACAAGTTTAGGTAAGAGTAATGGCGGGTTTACATTAGGGAGATCTATAGCTATAGATGGATTTATTCACGTGAATATAGGTGTAAACGGGTGAGAATAAATATGATACACTTATTCGAGGTATATATAACTTGAATAAATTCAGCATATGTAAACACTTGTGAATTTCTCACTGGTGAAAAATCACTAAAGTTGGATGCAGTTCTACTTCAGGTGAATAAATTCACCGAAAATATGAATATATTCATATAGAAGTTCACGCTAGTGTAAACAGTTGATGCGATTTCTATAAATCTCATCATATTTCTTCACATGAATATATCACTAGTCTAAACCCACCCTAAGAGATAATACAGTAGAACCTCGATTTTCCGCGAGCGGATGATCCGCGACTACGAGTTCCTTAGTAAATCTATAAACCTTCCCGAAATTTGTCAGTGAGTGGTAGACTCATGCTCTTTTGTTTTGGTCATGGCTTTCACATTATCTGATCACTGATGTACACGACCATACAGATGGATAGTTCAATATTTTCTGTATTGATAAAACATGGTTTTCATGCTAAAAATACTTTTTTTCAATGCAACCTCACTTTTAGCCCTTTATTGCGTTATCCGCGATTTTCGTTATACGCGGTGATCTAGCCCGACTATTCCGCGGATAACCGGGGTTCTACTGTAATTGATTTTCAGGCAGAATGAACACTTTTTTGATTCCAGAATGCTTTCTCGCAAATGAGAAAATCAGTCTAACAAATTATTTCTCTCAATGTGACGATTAATCGATTAATCGATTATTAGAGGCGATTAATCGTATCGAATAACAAACTGATGAAAAGTATTCGATTAGCTGATGAACGATTAATTTCAAAAATCGGGGACACTAGATCTCTCAACTCGATACAATGCATCATCCAACCAAGAGAATCAAATTCTCTCCCGCTTAATTTTCTCTCAGGGCTCTCATTTTTCTGAATTGATGCCAAATTAGATTGAGTCCTCTGAAGTCCTTGTCCTTAATCGTTTTCAAAATTTTTACATCTATGGGGAAAGTCCACAAGAAATCTGAACTCCCTGTTCTCACATCGGAACAATGAGAATTATTCTCTTGTCTTCGGCTCGGCCTTCGGCAATCATCGTTTTTCTCAAGCGTCTCTTCTTCCGGTAAATCTTGCGTTTAGGAAACTTTGCGTTTTCCTACACTTTTATGCTAAGTGTACAAGAAGTGGGTTACATACTTTATTTATGTCAGCTTTATTTCCCACACCAAGACACAAATAATATAGCAGTCTAGAACAAACTGTTGGAGAGACCAATGAGCAGACTAAGCAAGTACTTCATGTGATGGCTTATGTATTATGTTATGAAATTTAAAAGAAGAGAGTGATATGGTGTCTGATCCCTCATCGTTAATAATAAACATACCGGGAAAGCGATACGTTGGTTAGTATTGATAGCGGGAAGACGAATGGGAGAAAGGGAGTAGGCGGTGACGGGTGGAGTGAGTGGTGATAGATTTAGGAAGAGAATAATGATTCACAATGTGAATAAACGGCTATTGAATTATACATTGCTGTTTCACTGATAGATCAGGATGTTACAGCAGGCTCAAGACACTGATGCTCTCTTTTAATGCTCAATAAAACATATTTTTTTCTCTTCTTCGTATACGCTCGTTTCGGTTCACGCTCATACGTTTCATTCTTTACATTGAAGCGATCTGTCATTTTCAAATCGGATTTAAACATTCATTTATTCAAGCAGTTTATATTCAAATGAAAGTTTGGTTGATGTACACAAAACAGTAGTTCCAGCGTGATTGCTATCCTCTCCTATGTCTCTTTTAATACCACTTTTATTGAAGTCGGTCCCGGACAACCCGTTATGGTGGAATGAAACGAGCAACTTTTATAATGATTCCTCTCAAAAATGGGTAACTTGTTTTAGTGTGCAAGCTAAAGTTTGTTTACATGTCAGCAAAAGTTTGTGTAATCGATTCATCCCGTTTAAGTTGTTCGTTTTCGTTATGACTATAATTGATCTTGAGACAAGAAAGAAAAATCTGCACACTTGGTGTACTGAAAAGTGTGCTACCTTCAACCAAATCGCAAAACGGTTTAAAATGCACTACCTAAGTGTGAAAAATGTCATCCACAAGTATGACAACAAGTTCCTTGAATAATATACCTAGATCCGGTAGAAAAGCTGGTTCCAGTTAGCCCATGTTGGATCGTACAGTAGTGACTTACATGAAATGGCACCGATCGGTATCAACGCGTGATTTGGCCAAAAAGTTTAAAACCAGCATTGGAATGATTCAGAGAATCAAGACCAGGAACTCATTGAAGACATACAAGAAGCGGAAGGTGCCTATAAAACCGCAGAACAACAATCTCGAATCAACACGAATCAGCACGAAAACTGTATAACTGGCTGCTGGACAACAGCACCTGGTGCATCCTGATGGACGGCGAAACATACGTCAAACAGGATGGAAGCGTTCTTGAATCTCAGTTCTACTTGAAATCGGCGGAGGAGGAGGTGGACGATGCTGAATGCGCGATTGCGCTAGGAAAATTTGGAGACAAGGTCCTAATATGGCAGGATATTTGTATTTGTGGTCTGCGGTATCCTATTTTCTTCACAAAAGGTACAATCAATGCTCAAATTTACAAAATTGAATAATTGAAGAACAGATTGCTGCTTCTCTAAAAAGAGGCATCTGTCTCTCCCTTTCTTCTGGCCAGATTTGGCATCTGCACATTACGCTAAGCCAGTATTACAATGGCTCACAGACAATAATATCCAATTCAGTTTCCCAAACCATGGAGGAATTCAGAAAAAAATGGACATCAGCATCCAGGAAATGCACAACAGCTACTGTGCAGAATTTGATGAAAGGTCTTTCGTCAAACGTGCGTTCGTTCTATAGAGCATAACATTTTGACTTATGTTAGCCACACTATTGTTTCACATTGAACTGATCTTCAATAAACGAAAAACAAAATTCGAAATAATGACCGTGTTTTATTTTTATTGACGAACAAATGTTGCTAAAGACTTTTCGATACAGTCCTTTAGAATGTCCCATGAGATAAAAAGACAGTACTGTTAAACAATCGTAAGATGGAATAATAACATTTTATGATTCGTGGTAAAAATATCGATGAATGTACCTATCAACTTGTTTCAACATTTCATATTTCTCTTAACCCTTTGCGGTCGTATTAAATTTTTATATGGGTGTCGTACTGGTCGGAATTAATTTCCCTTGAAAGAGCAGATATTACTGCATGTATCATGTAAGATTATGAAAGCTAAATAAGATCTAAATATGCATCCACTGAACAATGTGTTTTTATATAACAACCATATTTTATAATTCTCCTTCGTGTCTATCAAACGAGTATAAACTCAAGTCTTATGGATCAGCCTACGACTGAAAGTCTCTCGAATAAAGACATTCCATCAATTTTCGTACACATTTTGGTACTCCTCCCCTATTCATATCGTAGTTTAAAATAAAATACGGATTACTAACGCAGACGGTGCC
Organism: Toxorhynchites rutilus septentrionalis; assembly: GCF_029784135.1. NCBI lineage: Eukaryota > Metazoa > Arthropoda > Insecta > Diptera > Culicidae > Toxorhynchites > Toxorhynchites rutilus. The sequence goes on along the minus strand of NC_073744.1, from coordinate 15,053,095 downwards.
GCCTCTTTTCATCCTTTTTACTATAACTGTTGTATCCGATGTATCGTAGCTATTCAGCATAGTGACTATGCTCTTATGTTTCCTCGATAATTAAACTGAGCACCGTTATCCATTACTCATATAAGCATCATATTAACTTGTGAACAGGTTCACCAGACATTAAGATTCGTTAAGAAAAAGTAAAATATGGCTGAAAGTGATACATGGCTGAATAAAGGGCCTGATCACGAACGTCACTTCACGGTGAAAACGAAATGAATTGTATGCAGTTTGTATACATTTCATTCCGTTTTCACCGTGAAGTGACGTTCGTGATCAGGCCCAAAGTATAAGATATGATTCCTTGCTGTGGTGGCTGAGAGCAGACAAACGACCTCAAAGAGTTAAATGTAGATACGTTTATGTCACTCTGTCACCTTCTTGTCGAAGACAACGAGAAGCAAATTTACCAGAACCAGCACTATAACTTAATGTCTCTCTCGTATATTTGTATGGTTTTAGGACCTGCCGACTTCGAAACGGCCATCGCGGCAACCGGCTATGGGAGATTCAATTTTCTCCTCCTGCTGATAGCGATGCCCTGCTGCATTTGCACCGTGTTCGAAACGACAACGATGTCCTACGTGTTGCCCAGTGCCGAGTGTGACCTGCATCTTACCCTCGTCGACAAGGGCACCCTTAATGCGGTAACTTACGTAGGTATGGCATGAACTTAGTTCGAATTGACACTGGGGGTGTCCCATCCTGAGTGCAGCGCGTTTTGTAGCTTCAGTACTAACCTCAATGGAGGACAATATAATTCATGAAACCAGCCTTCTAGATATTTTAGGTGTTTTTGTTCTGACAGTAACAGTGAACAATAACAATAACAGATTAATCTTCATCCTATCATGCCATTTTTTTAATTTTCTGAGCACCACTAACGGAAAGAATTTGATCATACACTAACCTCGTCCGCAGGAATGATTTCATCCGCCTTTCTTTGGGGCTTCCTCTCGGATATGTACGGCAGGAAACGGCTGCTGGTTTACGGCTTCTTCCTGGATGCAACTTTCAACGTACTTTGTGCCACAAGCCAGACCGTGGTCGCAATCATGATTTTCAAATTTATGGGCGGCTTTATGTAAGTATCTGAATTTTTAGTCGAGTGATATCGGCCTTGTGCGGTAGGTTTGGGAGAAAATCACAGAATAGAAGCGACTGAGTGAACTTGTTAAAGATGATTTAGATTACATCAATCATCCAAGTTGGCGGTTGTTTAATGATCAATTCCCAGTTTGCATTGTATCTCAATTTTGACCGTCGTTCCGACGGTTAAGCGACGTGTTATGATTCCATCCGGATTTATTTTGGCACCAAATATAAAACAAAATAATCACCTGTCACCTGCCATAGTCAGTGAACTCTCTCTCTCCCACCCCAAACATTTCAGAATATGCGGCCCCTTCGCGGTGCTGATGGCGTATCTGTCCGAATTTCACAGTCTCCAGCATCGTTCCCGGGTGATGATACTGATTGGCATCTTCTACAGCATCGGTAACGTTCTGTTGCCGTCACTGGCCTGGATTATCATTCCACAGGAGTGGGACTTTTTGCTGTTTGGTGGAAAATTTGGTGAGTACCTTTTGCTGCATTTCACACATTTCGTTTCTCGTCCTCCGAGTCAAAAAAAAAAAAAGCTGCACCGTGCATTTCGTGTTAGAGTGCACCTGCTGTGCGATGTGTGATTCGCGTTAAAATAATGCTTGTTCTTTAAGGGAAATGGAAAACGGGAGATGTGATATCAATGTTCCTGCACTATTAGCTACATTTTGCACTTTGTTAGAATCTGTAGCAATTTTATACAGAGCTGCAAGAATTTAGGAATGATGTGATATATAATTTTATGTCGGAATCGGTGTATTACTCCGATGAATTCCAACGGACTCCGTGGCGCAACGGTAGCGCGTCTGACTCCAGATCAGAAGGTTGCGTATTCAAATCACGTCGGGGTCACAGTGTCGATTGTTTGCGCCTTCGGTTACTTAGGCTCCCTGGTACCGTTATTTTGCTTCTGTGCCCGCAATAAACTTCAAATTAATTTGAAATTAAAAATTAGTTTTACATAATATTACAACTCTCGCTTCCATATGTACCAATGCGCACACGCGAGTCTGTGTATTTAAAAAAATCATACTTTTATTCCATTTCTCAGAAACAATCCAATAATAAATTTTACTCTTCGATGACGCTTTTACCGTAGGAATCACTCTTCCCCGAGCAGTTCAATTTTCCGTAACATCGATTCAATCGCCTCTCAACTTCAGAACTGCGAACATCTCAACTATCCATCCGTGTTGCTTAGCAAAGACGAACTGGACTGGAAAACTCTAAAATGAAAAACCAAACAAGATCGAAAAATCTTCACGGTCGAAAAGCGTCTCGTATTGGAGTAAACGGCGGTTCGTTCATCAGTTGCTTCTTGTTCAATAGTCTTCCTGTTTTTTTCCACTTGTTTTGCAATGTACAATCACTCCGGGATTAATGTCGAACGTTGCGATTGAGTCTTCGAGAAGATACAATGAAATGACTTTAAGTGCACAAATTTAAAAATGTTATATTCCATTCTTTTACTGCATATTTCACAAGTTGAAACATTCGCTCTCTCAATTCCTGTTACATATTCATCATAGCCGTTTATCACTTTTATTTTCATTTCACTCGAGCAAGATTTTCGGTTGGGGTAGATTGAAATTTATGGTGTCAAACAGGCTGTTCTCGTTGCTTCGGCAGTGTAAATCTGAGAATGAATCGTTAGTTATAGAAATGAGGTTTTAATATACAGTGAAGTGTATGGCTTTAAATTGTGCATGATGATTCTGTATTTTTGTTGATAAAAATATTTTTCTAGATTCTAGATTTCTAAATAAATTTTCACAACAGACTGAAAGCTAAGAAATAATTAGGCATGAGTAGCAGGCAGTTGTCACACCCATTCCTTCATTATTCTAGGGTATTGGTGAGACTAAAATAAATTCGTGGGCATGTTTAATTTTCATTATCCACAGTTAGAGGTTTCATCCTATGACCCACGATTTTATTTTAAGGAGTGTATCGAAAAGTAGTCTTAAACATTTAACACATTATTACACACAAACGGGAGAATTTTTGACGTAGGACTACGTCTTTCATTTCTATACCGGGGTGTAAAATCAAAGTTTCGAAAACGAAAGCGTTACGCCGGAGACCGAGATTTTGAGCGTTAATAGCTCCTAAACAGCTGAACGAAATGGTATGATTAACACTTCATTCGAAAGATAAAATGTCTACGCGTTATATACTTGTTACTTTTTGATCCAAAAACTTGTTTCAATAGTCTTAAAATTGCTTTCAAAACAGGCTATTGAAATCACCAATCGGTATATAAGCGAGCGCCACTCGGAAATTCACTCAGTTATAATTGAACAGCGATTGGAGCATGTTGTCGATGTTGTGGTGAAGCTCTTCGTTTATCATGAAAGCGCGGATGAACGGTGTCACCAAGAGCCTGTTTGTGCACCTTAGGCCGAAAGGGAATCCATCAGGAGGAGAGTGATGCCACAAACGGTTCCGCTTGAAACATGGGAGCAGCCAACACACACACATACACGCGCGGAACTATTTTCGTTTGGATGCTATTCAGCATCGAGAAATTTCCGGAAAGATTCAATCGTTGTTGAAAAATAATCTGCCAGTTCCCCTGAAAACTGAAAAATATATTCATGCGAAAGAGTTCATTTTAATGTTTTCTATGCATGTAACACTGTGACCAAATATTTTTCAATTAAGTGCTATTAATAGGTGGTTATCGAGTTAGCATTAACCACTGGTGGGCTTCGAGTATCGAGGAAAATCGGGAAAGAACCAATCGTTGCTGAAAAATGCTCTGTCAGTTCCCCTGGGAATTGAAAAATACATTGATAAGAAAGAGTTTATTTTAATGTTTTCTTTCCATGTAACAATGCAGCCAAATACATTTGGTTTTGTGATTTTTCAATCGATCGCAATTAACAGGAAAGCTTCTGAAAATTATTCTTTTTCGGCGAGGAATCAAGGGATCGAGGGATTCATTACCTAGCCTGACCTGACCTGAAAGACATGCAGTTTGTTTGGAACTGTGAGGGAGGGCAGAAAAGCCAGGAGGCAGGAGGCAGGAGGAGAAGAGAAGGTGACCAAGAGAGTATCAGCATCGAAAAACGGTTCCCCGGGAAGACATCGAAGCAGCCGCCACACACACACATACACGCATAGATTTTTTTTTCGTTTGGATGCCATTCAGCATCGATAAAATTCCGGAAAGATTCAATCGTTGCTGAAAAATAATCTGCCAGTTTCCCTGGGAATTGAAAAATACATTCACGTGAAAAAGTTTATTTTAATGTTTCCTCTCCATGTAAAACTGCGATCGAATACAGTTGGTTTTGTGATTTTTCAATCAAGTGCAATTAACAGGTGATTATCAAGTTAGCATTAACCACTGGTGATGGACTTCGAGAAAAATCCGGAATGATGTCATCGTTACTGCTAAATAATCTGCCAGTTCCCTTGGAATTGAAAATTATGTTCAAGCGGAAGAGTTTATTTTAATGTTTCCGATCCAAATAGTGCTGCTGCGATCGAATACATTTGGTTTTGTGATTTTTCAATCAAGTGCAACTAATTAGCAGGAAAGCTTTTGTAGATTATTCTCCCCCATCAGTAGAATATTTTCGTATCGAATACAGTTCGCGCGCGCAATGGAAAATGTTTCGCATCGCGAAAATCATATAATTTTCAATTATTGCTCAGTCGCCGAAAGTTTCAAACTAAAAGAGTTCATTCGCCTCTAGTTTGCCTTCCAAATTTCCATCGTAAACCACACCTTCACCGATTCAGTCACGGACAAAAAGCATACTTAAGCGATATTGTGGTGGTGAAACGAATTCATTTTTCGTGAGGACGTCGACAAGACAACATCGTTACTGAACGAGTTGAACGAGCTGGACGAGCTGGACGGCGAGGGATCAAGGGATTCATTATCATTAAGAGAAGAGAAAACGACCGAGAGAATACCAGCATCGAAAATTGGTTCCGCTTGAGACATCGGAGCAACCGTCACACACACACACATACACGCGCGCAACTCTTTACGTTTGCTGATTATCGAGAAGAATCCGGAAAGAAGTGACCGTTGCTGAAAAATAATCTGTCAGTTCCCCTTGGAATTGCAAATTAGATTCGAAAGAGTTTATTTTAACGTTTTCTATCCATATAATACTGCGACCAAATACAATTGATTTTGTGGTTTTTCAATCAAGTGCAATTAAGAGGTGGTCATCGAGTTAGCATTAACCACTGGTGGTGGACTTCGAGAAGAATCCGGAAAGATATCGCTGCTGCAAAATAATCTGCCAGTTCCTCTTGGCATTGAAAATAACATGCAAGCGAAAGAGCTCTCGTTTTCGAAGTGCCTCAAATATTCATTTAGTAATTCATTCAGAATGGATTCAGATTCAACTTCAAACAAATGATCACTGAATCAACGATAGTCCTACGTCACCATTGCGGTTATACCATAGATATAACCCACTTCCTGTTTTTTGTCGTGTAATCAGAGCACGCTTTGTTTACAAGTCAAAAATCGAAATACAAGTTATTTAGTCGCGTTCATAAAGTTGTTTTCGAAATGTCGCGGAATGATATAGAAACTGAAAAGAAAATTCTGCACAATTGGTGCACCGAAAAAGGTGTTACACACCATAAAATAGCAAAAACAATCAAAGTTTGTCCAGAAAGTGTTATACGAATCGTCGCAAAGTTCGGTAATGAGTGTTCCTTCGAGGATCTCACCAGAAGTGAATGAAAACTCGAACCGAATCATTTCCGAATTGGACCAAAAAGTTGTAAGTTATATTCAGAAGAACAGGGGTGCACCTATTCGTGATGTGGCCAGAAGTTCAAAACCAGCGTTGGGATGATTCAGCGGATTACACAGAGACATGGTCTAAAGACCTTAAATAAGTAAAAAGTGACCAAACAAACACCGGAGCAGCAAGATCGCGCTAAAATACGAGCTCTTAAGCTATATGAGCGTATTTTGAACAATCCCAACCATGTCGAAACATACGTCAAAGAAGATTCCACAACGCTGCCGGGACCTCAGTTTTATACCAAATCGATTGGAGAGAGTGTACCATCAGCGGGTACGACTGTTGCGACCAAAAAGTGCTCGTTTGGCAAGCCATTTGCACGTGTGGCATGGGATCGTCAACTTTTTTGACAAAAGAGACTATAAATGCTCAAATTGATGTGGCAGAATGCTTGAAGAAGATATTGATCCCACTTTATAGAAAGCACGAGGTTCTTCCTCTACTCTGGCCGGATTTGGCATCAGCACATTATGCCAAATCAACTCTACAATGGTTTTCGGAGAACAACATCATGTTCGTTGAAAAAGTGTTCAAGATGAATTGGTCTGTAGCGTCCAAAAAGTGCACAAAGACTATTGTGCAGAATTTAATGAGTGGAGTTTAATCTAAAGTTCGATAATTTTTTACAAATCAACAATGAGCTGGATTTTTTCATTTAATTGCTATATAAACTTAATATTCTTCAATTAAATTCACTTCTGTAAACACTTTCTGAACGTTTTCAGTTTTATTTCGATGTTTGAAAGCTCAAGTTTACTTTTCGATATACTCCTTATTAGGAAGCGATAGGTTTACATTGCAAAAATCATAATAACCGAGCAAAATGACATGCTCCCAGAGGATATGCAATACACGACTCGATTCAAATACCCTCCATCAACAGCTCACTATTCTTCGAACCCCGGAACCATGAGTCGATCTGCATAGGTTCTCTCTACTTTCATTTCCTTTACCGTGGAAAACTACTTTTCATCCCTACTGGTGCAGTGCAACATATTAACACGGAAAAAGGAAAATTAAATTAAAAGGTAATTACATTCCTGCTACCTTGGATCCGTCTCACCCATCGACGATTGCACACCAGAGTTGAAGTGTGCAGTTGTGGAGTCAAAACGGTGGAAACGTTTCCGTAATTCGATTTAATTAACGAGTTTGTAAGTGGTTGATTCGAGGAAGAAAATCCCATTGTTTCCGCCAATATTTGATGCTACATGGCATTTCCCATTCCCGGGAAAAACAACAGACAGCAGGCAGAATTGGCTTCAACATTGATGAATGCTTCCATTGTGTGCGAACGAACCAAATCTATGCTCTATGCTATTGATCTCAAATTTCTCCCCTCCCACAGCGATTCACTCCTGGCAGATATTCCTCGCCGTCTGCTGCTTCCCGAGTCTGCTCTCTGGCGCCTGTGTGCTGTTTATGCCCGAGAGTCCCAAGTTTCTGATGTCTAAGGGACGCAACGAGCAGGCGATGGCAGTGTTCCAGAAGCTGTACTCATTGAACACCGGTCGGAGTCGAGGAGAGTATCCGGTAGTAAAATCGTTTCGTTTCGTAATCTTGAGTTGAGTGTATAATTTCGTTCTTTACTTGGCAAACCGAACAGATTAAAGAGCTGATGAACGAAACAACGCTGCCCAGTGAGGCGGATGTTGGCGGGGATGGCACGCAGACTACCGCCAAGGGAGAAGAGAGGACGACGAGCTGCAGCTCGAAGCTAAAGGGATTACGTGATGGGTTGCAACAGATTCTGGGAATGTTCCGTAAGCCGCATCTCAAGAACTCGCTGCTAGCGTACAGCATCCAGTTTGGAATTTTATTCGGGTGAGTTGAGAAATTTGCATGTGGTTATACTGTGTGGAGGTGTGTGCTGGAAGGTGCGAGAAATGGGTTTTCCGGTAGGAAAGTGCATGTTACGTAGGAAGTAGTTTGTTGTCACGTGTCATTCCATCGGTAGAAAAGCGGAAGTATGGATGGGAGATCACAAGATGCGATCTTTAATTACGTAAGATCAAATGTAGTCAGATTCCTGATGGTAAATAATACTCTATCCTAGCTATAAGTTGAACATCTCAGTATAAACAGGAATCATTGCTCGGTATGCAATTCAATTAGGAATTAGTTATCAGCCTGGTGCAATGCTCTATTGATGTACTGATATTTTCTCCTATTGACTGTAACTGTGACACCCTCCCCTGGGTAATCTATTGGGATGGTTCCTCTCAGGTGTACGACATTATCGCTATCTCACTCTACCTACCGTCACCGCCTGTCTCACTATGAAATAGTTCATCATCGACATCACGATATGTCAGATGGAGGTAAATTGGTAATTCGCGACGACAGAGAAATAGTGTCGACGTCTGGTGGCGACTTCAAATTAGGGCCATAATCTTGGTCCCAAACTTGTTAGTTAAAAAATCAGATTAGAAAACACGAAGCCGGTTTTCAAATTTTCAAATTTCAATGAAAATTTTCACATTATGTTATTTAATTACTTGGAACACGTATTTCTGACTTTCGTTCAATCATATGGCTATACAATTCCACCATTGTTACTGATTTCCTTCATTACAATCCCCCTTATTCCACGCGGCGAGTGACGTGAGATAGCAAAGGATCTCACTTCATTGTGGAAGCTACCTTACTTTTCAACTTCTTTTCGATCCCTGAGTCGATAACAAATGAGGACACGACATCTAATCTCATCTAGTGACAAACTGTAGTCAAGCCTTTCGCCTAAGGGAATGCAGTGACTTGAGCCATCTCACCTCATTCGCCGCGCGGAATAAAGGGGAATATAAAGATGTCTTCATAAACAATTTTCCTATGAGACTTTTTCACCACCTGCAAACATAAATGTTTTTCATTTAAATAGAATACTAATTTGATATGGAAAATTTTCATTCATGATTTTAATTTTGAAAACGTGTTCATTCCTACTATCAGCTAATCTTTGGCGCTCCCCTAAACTAGTAAACGAAGCTCAATGCCGGTCAAAATCGCCCTCAACCCGAGACACCGAAAGTATCCGCGATGACTAGTGGCGACATTCGAGTTTGGGATCCAAACTATTTTCCATCAGATTAGAGAGCTCTAAAGCTGTATTAAGTTGCTCAGATTTGAATGAAGATTCCTACTTATCGTTATATAACTACTTGAAGCAAGAAGTCCTGACCCTAACTTAACCTTCTTCTTCTTCTTGGATGGCACTAACGTTCCGGGTGGAACTTTGACCTTCTCAATGTAGGTACTACTTGCGTCATTTTTATTAGTAGTACTTAGTTGAGTTTTCTATGCCGGATAAAACGCCTTGAATGTATTCTGGAATGGCAAGTTCTAGAATACGCGGTGCAAGCCAGAAGAATTTTTTTTTGACGAAAAGTCCCTCGGCCAGAACGGGAATCGAACCCTAACTCCCGGCAGGATAATGTGGGACGCTAACAACTCGACCACGGGAGCACTTAACCTATTTCCTCTAAATTTTCAGATATTCCTACTAAAACTTATTATCATAATGTAAAATCAATTTCAGACACAATTTTCGTATAAGATTTTCTCACCACTTGCAGAAAAAAATAATTCGCGTTCACATAGAATACTAATTTGATTCGGAAAAGTTAATTTTCATTCATAAATTACACTTTAAAACTCGTTTTTCCTTTTCAAAAACACATCATACTTCTCGCTTCACAAATACAGGCGGTTCCTTTCTGTTTCAGAGATGCCAGATTTTTTTTAGTTTTCGAAAATATATGCAAGTTGTATTGTCTACAAGCAAATATTGTTATTCTATGAATAAGATTACATGAGGGACTGAGAAGAAAAGAGGTGTAAGTGACATGTTCGAATTTCTCTTCATCGGTCAGAAATTAGCTGCAAACATATTCCGACCTTATTTGACAATGTGAACAATAGGTCAGATCCTCAATTATCGGTTCTGTAGCAAACAGAAATTGGAACGTTTTTGCAGCTGAGCTATTCACGAAAGAAAATGTTTATGGTGGAAAAATCGATCAAGTCACCCCTTTCCTTTTGAGCCCCTCATATATAATTTCTAGATCATATTCACCTTACACGCACTTTTCTCCGCCTGTGATTTTCCCTCATATCCTCATTCTCCAAACTTCATAGCGGAATATGAAGAAACACACAACTAAGACTAAAGTGGCTGGCCCGTTTGCTAGCACAAACAAAACTATGACCGAGTCCAGAACGTTAAAAAAACTCCTAAACCGCTGTTACGTTTCATCCAATTTCTCAACATCAGATTGTCAGTTTACTTTGATGTTCTAATTTGTATTACGAAAAGTATCGTATTTGGCTTTTAAAAGTATTAGTTTTCCAAACCAAATGCTTTCATTCATGCTTCCTAGAATTTCTAAAGTTTATAAAAATTAAATTGCAATCGCAAAAAAGACTAATAAAAATGAAATGTCTTTGAATTTACAGTCACGCTTGCGGATCTGGCAACTCAGTCTCGAAGTCCGAGAGGTAAAACGTCAACATCATGCATTTATTTGAAATGTTACGATATTGATGCTCGAAAAACAGAAAATCCCGGCCCTAGGGCATCCATATACTAATACACTGCATTTCACAGCGTCAAACATGTCCGGGTCGCAAATGCAATTTGCGATCACTGTCACTCGCAAGAACTGCCAAACTCTCAAGCTGGTGTTAATCAAGGCGCTTAACATACTACCAGGTGGGTCAAAATGTGAAATCCACTCTACAGCCAATAATTTACAGGATGACATTAACACACTTCTAAAATAAAAAATTATGAATGAAAATTTGTTTTTCTATTTCGAATATGTATCTATGCAATACAGTATTACGTAATATTGAACTAGAATTGTGTCTGATGATGATTTTATATTATAATGGCGTGTTTTTGTAAATGTTGTGTGTTGTGAAATATATAGCCAAATGGTTAAGAGAGCGTCGTGTTTCAAGTAATCGAATAACTTAAGAATCTCCATTCAAATTTTAGAATTGCAAAACTATCTTCTTTAAATTTTCGCGAATTTGACGATTGTTTCGGGTTAAATATGATTAGCGAATGGGCGCAACTTGTTACGTAGATCTGCCTTGAGCTCACCGAGAAGTTTTATAGTTTGGTAATGACAGCTAAATTTGCGACACATCTTGACTCGCGGATCATATCCTCTTGGCCGGGGCCTGGAATATCCGAATTTCTGCGTCGTCGGCTGTGTTCAGCTGTCATTATGCTCTCAAATGTCATCATATTGTCAATAGTATTGACCGTGTAACGTCCGCTTAAGACAAGACATGATAAATGGCTTCTTAGGCGGCGGTGACACTGGATGCAGAAAAGTGCTCGTACGAATTGTATGCAATAGTGAAAGTAAACAACCACATTGAGTTGTATGGCTGTGGTTACATTGCTTCCCCCTTGCTTCGTTCGAATTCATCAGCTTCTATCGAACAAAATTGTTTGTTTCTATTCGTACAATCAAATTTTCGTGCGTACTCCTATTTAAAGTAATCTTAGCCTTTCTCTTATTTCTGCATTTTCATCGACCAAGTGCTAGCACAGGGAACAGGGAAGCGAGATGTAAAAATTGCCAAATGTTATAACATTTCGGAAGATTATTTTCCCATGAGAGAAACATGCGTTCTTAGTATCATATATTTTTTGAACTGTAGGGGAAGACGGGGGTAAGACCGTCCGGCGGGGTAAGATGGACCACTTCTAGTTTTATAAGAAATCCTCAGTATTTTGGCAAATATGCTACGCAAGAAGCATTAATAGCATACTTTTGTCATTTCGAAACACCTTGCAACACTTGAGCGCATGAAATATCAAAATCTTTCTCTTTCTGTCTGATTCTTAATCTTTATCTTTCTGTCTGTCTGATTCTTAATCTTTTTCTTTCTGTCTGTCTGATTCTTATGGACTCGGAAACTACTGAACCGATCGACATTAAAATTGGTATGGTTCAGAGGTTAGAGGTTTTTGGGCCGGGAAAGGTTTACGTGATAGTTTGAAACCTGGGTCTGAGAGGTGGGTCTGCCACACAAATGAAACACAAATTTCTAAATTAAATAAATGATTCTATGGTGGTTAGATTCCCCTCCCCCTCTCTTAGGGGCGCTGCCATACAAATGAAACACAAATTTCTCCATTACTCGGGGATTAATCAAGCAAATGAAATCAAATTTGGCATGAGGAGGTTATTGGGTGCAATAAATGTTTTTACGGTAAAGAGACACTCCACCCCCTCTCTAAGGGGGGGAGGGGGTCTGCCATACAAATGAAATACAAATTTCTGCATTACTCGAGAATTAATCGAACAAATGAAACCAAATTTGGCATGAGGAGGTTATTGGGTGCAATAAATGTTTTTACGGTAGTTAGACACTCCACCACCTCTCTAAGGGGGGGATGCCACACAAATGAATCACAAATTCCTGCATTACTCGAGAATTAATCAAGCAAATAAAACCAAAGGGGGAGACGGACCATTTCCGACGGGGTAAAAGCGCCACACGTTGTGATATCAACATATCGAATCGGAACCAGAAATACATACTTCGGGGTCATTAAGACTTCACGTGAACAGATTTTGCACATGGAATATAGAATATAGAACAACCCTAAACATTTAGTACCTTAGACAACACTTTTCCTGTTATTTTTACTAGACTAAACTGTTCGATAATAGTATCGCTCCGTCTTCCCCGCGGGTGGCCCTTCTTACCCCACCAGCAAAATAAGAAGTGTTTTTTTATCATTTTAAAAATTAATGAAAAAACGCCGAAAAAGTTATACAATCAACAGTTACACATTTTTAGTAGTAGATTATTATATACTCAATGATATGTAGCACAACAAATAGGGGAAATGACCGAGGACGTTTAACTGAAAACTGTTTTTTTAGGAGGACGGTCTTACCCCGTCTTCCCCTACCATTTTTTTGTATTGATCATTCAACCGAATAGCACATATTTTAAATAGTTAGTATTATCCTGTGATATTGGTATGCAAAAAACAAAAATTAAATGTGGACAGAGCAAAGAAAACTAGAAAACGTAGATTTGATAGCAGGAGTATGATATGTTGAAATAGTTGAATCAAATTTATGGTTCATTTTATTCATCAAGAGACTATGGGCCTCATTCCCGTATACATTTCACGTCGAAAACGAAATGAGCGACACGTCATTGAATTTCGTTTTACGAGTTAGTGAAGCGTCAAAGATAACAATGGGTTTTCAGGCAGAATGAACGCTTTTCAAATAGAAACTATTAATGAGAATTAACTTCTCCGTAGTGTTCAATGTGAATGGAAAACTTGGTGTCCTTCATCTGATAAAATAATCTCTTACAAAAAATGCATCTGAAGATAATTTTATATTATAATGATAAGTTTTAGTGGTAATAGGTTAAGTTAGGGTAAGAAAGACGTGCTTCAAGTAAACAAAATAACTCCAAGTTTAAATTTTGGTTCGGATTTAAGCAACTTTAGACTACCTTCGGGCCGGCTAATTTGATAGAGAGTAGTATGCCTTGTAAAAACTAATTTCAAATCCAGATGTCCACACCGTATCGTTGCCATCGCTGTTATACTTCATTTCGTTTTCATCGTGAAGTGTATACGGGAATAAGACCCTTCAATTCAACCCTGATATCATTCAAAAACTAACAGTACTGAAATATTGATGAACATTACATATACGTTCCCAAATTATAACATATCGTTTTTTTAATATGTATGCATAATTGTATATTTATTCAGGTTCCAACATGATTACGAATATTTTTTCTGCTGCATTGGTTGTTATTTGGCCCTTATTTTATTGCTAATTGCTTTACGGTTGGAAAATAATTGAATACTCTTCTCTGATGGGCCGCTGCAACTGGATGCTGGATGACAGAGGAATCACAAAAAGGTATAGGATGGAAATTCCGATGTAAAATTTTCCTCTCTTCGGAACTGAACGAAAACGAAAATATACAATGAATCGATAAAAGAGATTCCCACTAAATTAAAACGTGAATTGAGCTATTATTTATTTTTGAATATTTTTGGCAACACTGTGAAAGTGGCCCCGAGATCCAATGGATTTGCGTGGTTTTGTAGTAGCAGTTGGAAATGGATGATTCATGATTCATTCTTGTTCTCGTTAGAACAATACACACAATTTTTGTTCTTATTGCTGACACACATAGCGAACTCAGTCGCGAAAATTCTTTTCGTGCTAGACACAGCGTTATCCATCTGATGGCTCATAAAATTTACAAAACGTACATATGATTCAATCATACACAACCAATCTCCACATGACGGTATGAAAATCGACGCGGTATGTCTTATTTAATATTTCTTTTCTTTTTTGCTTCTGCCCATCCGTGTAGGCTTTGCACAATGCTTACTTCGCTCATATTCTGAGAATGCCTTCTGAGGCGAAATTTGGTCAAACATCTCTCATACATAATTATCTCTTGCAACGGATTATCATACCACGTCGTTTAGTTGGCAAAGAAGTATGAACGCTGAAATCCTTGCGAAAAAGATATGGTGCAAAAATGATGCATGACAATCGACGCAGTGGCTCCACCGAACAAAATTGTACCGTTGTGTGCGACATTTGTCTTCCAATCATCCTTTGTATCAAGCAAAACAGTTGTGTCTGACATCAGCATTGAAAAATACTGTTGTCTGCTAGTTGAATCGAGACTGTGACTTGTATTATAGAGGCTTCAAAATTTCTCAGTTCATTCATCTCTAGCCATGAAAAGGACAAATTGAAAAACTCAACTAAACTCTCGGCCTTGCAAAACTTCGCTACCGTCTGGTTTGGCTCTCTGGATCACTGATGAATCATGAATGCGCTGAAATGTAGCTTGTTTATACACAAAATATTGAAAACGGGCGGAGCCCAAATTGCAATATTTTCGATAGCCCCATTGTCCGTAGAACAAATGCTGCATTTGCTATTTCTATTTCATAAAAACTGTTTTCTGTTTTCTGAATTGGAAACATTACTGAAAAATGTAGTCCTACGTTAAAAAACAGGCACAACTTTCTTGAGTTTTCCTTATTGTTACCCATAAAAGTAGTATCGTAGGGTTAGGTTGAATATGCTTTTTCTTACAGTCAGATAATTTTCGTTTCACTATTGATGTTCAACGTTCAAGGCTCTCACTTACCCGTCCTTTTCATGCATAAAAAACGCTGCAATGGAATGGGTTATGCTTCCAGATTCTTGCTGAAGCAACCTTCGTTTCAGTTTTTTGTAACACGACGAAAGCGTCGTTGTACAAAATATGATGATTACAATACGTCACGTCTCTCGTGTTAATAATTGAATCATTGAATTAGATCTAATTCCATCATGAAATCATCACGGCACTCATGTAATTTTCCCTCATTTCCCGCTAGACTCAACACATTCCGCCTCTGGGTGCCCCAGCTTTTCAACATCATCGATGAGTACGAGCTGGATCCGAATCCGAACCTCAATGCCGATGCAACGTTGTGCGACATGTTAGCCTACAAAGTGAACAAATCCAACAGCATCCATTCGCAGGAAGCCGTTTCATCAGCTCTCGACCAGCAACAACTGCTGCTGAGCCCGGAATCAGACGTGGTGGACATGAATAACATCATACTGTGCGAAGCGGTAGGAAAATCATCTCGCCATCATCCCCCCCTTTTTCCTTCTTCTCAAACGCTAAGATCCTTTTCGACGCTTGCAGACAACCGAAGGCAGCATGTATCTCAAATCGTTAATCATAGGCTTCGTTGGCGTCTTTGCCTACGTGATCACAACCATGCTGATTAATGCCATCGGCAATCGGAACATTCTGGGTGAGTCAATAAGGCTTTGTGCTTGGGTCCTTTGTGCCATTGTCACAGCATTTCACGTCACAGCACTTTACCGCTACGGGAAGTGATTTGTATGGACCGACACGTGACACGCGTTGGTAGCCTAGTCCTCATGCAAAATTACCACACAAGACAAATAGAGCTCAGTTCCGAAAAATGCTACTCCATTGAGCTAATCAACTTGTGTTGTGTCCTTTGATGATGAATCGCTCATTAGGTTTGGGCTTTCATTATGAAACACCGCAAAGATGATGGGAATGTTACGCGATTGACAGATCCATTTTCTTTCTCCCGTGAACACAGTGTACGGACTACTCACATCCGGCGTTTGTGGGGTGTCGCTTTATTGGGCCAAAAGCTCGGCCATCGTGCTGGCACTGTCTTCGACGTATATCACCATCACAAGCATCAGTTCTACCGCCCTGGTCGGTTCGGTCGTTGCAATGTTCCCCACGTCTATGCGGTAAATGCGTTCGGATTTTAAAATGCACCACCTACTCTCATTCCTGTTCCTGTTTCTTTCGCAGAACGATGGTCGTCTCACTGACGATGATGTTCGGCCGGACCGGGTCCATCATCGGTAACCTGCTGTTTCCGTATCTGATGTCGCTCGGGTGCTGGCCGCCCTTTGTTATGATCGGTGCAATTCAAATCGGTGAGTATGGAGCCCATAGTCTTGATGCTGTCTATGAAACATACATTCTGAATTGACTGCTAAAATTCAACCATTTGGTACGGCTTCATTTTGCCTCTTTTGTAGCTGTGAGTCTGATCGCTACCACCATTCCCAGAACGGTAAGGAAGCCGCTGCAGTGAAGCGGTACGAGAGAGCTCCTCCGTGGAAGGCTTAATAGATATAGATGGAGTAATTTGTGTCGATAAGCTTAATTTATTGTAATTATGGTAGGATTTCTCGAAGAAAACATATCATCAACGGGATAAAAAAGTGCGGAGATCGTGCGATGGAAGCACGAAGCGTCTGTTTGGATAGAACGAAAAGAAAGCTCTAACGATTCTATTGTTGCTGATGGATATATATATGTGCTTACCAATTCATGAGGTGGATATGCGTTTTCTGGTAAACAACTTATTCACCTAAAATTGCAGTTAGGAAAATCATTGAATAGCTTCGCGCGTTGATTGTTTCTGACGTAGGACTACGTCTAACCGGAAGATATAGAGGTAAAATGAAAATCTAGACACCGAAAATGGAGGCAAAAAAAGGAGAGAATTTGAACTCTTATAACTCGAGCATTTATTAAAAGATAGCAAAGATGTTTGTTTCAATTGATAGATTTCTACACATC
This sequence comes from Toxorhynchites rutilus septentrionalis, assembly GCF_029784135.1. Taxonomy (NCBI): domain Eukaryota; kingdom Metazoa; phylum Arthropoda; class Insecta; order Diptera; family Culicidae; genus Toxorhynchites; species Toxorhynchites rutilus. Next base: position 15,036,002 of record NC_073744.1, on the reverse strand, counting down.
TATCACAATCGATAACATTTTATTTTTCTTAAGATTAACAATTGAATAATTTTATTAATTTTAATAGTAAAACTGTGAAATGTAAAGCATGGTCATCGTTTTAGCGTGTGAGTGACAGGAGCAGCGGAATGAGTGGCAGGAGCGTAGCGGTGCCAACGGCGATAGCGGGCCACGAGTTTTAATTTTGTTGCGTTTATACTCTAAGAGCCTCTGCAGACTGCGGACAATTCACCGGCCGATAGTTTTATACGATTCGAGTTAGTGCAAACACTTACCCAACTGAATAGATGCATTGGGCGCGTATGGATATCTCACGGTACTGATCAAGAAGCTGATTAAACTGTTGGACGCAGTATGCGAGGGCTTCGAGGCCATTATTCCACGAGTAAAGATCGGAACGAGTAAATATTGGTGACTTCAAGTTTGTGTATTTCTGTTCAAAATGTGTATATATGCAGTCATTCAATGCCAAACCATCAGAGTGGTTCTCCGATTTTCGTCAAAAGTGGTAATTTCATTCTTTATCGCTAAACACCGTACGATCATCTAAATCGGTTCTGTAGTTCAAATGTCATGAATTTTTGCAAAAAGTTATTTTTGGATAAAAGGGGAAAAAAGGATTTTTCTGACCACCCTGAAATGGAAATGGGCACCCTATTAAAAAAATAAAAGAAATCGGGTATATTTGTTTGCAATAAATAACAAAATTACCACTTTTGACGAAAATCTGAGAACCACTATATCGGTTTGGCATGAAATGGCTGTATATGTATACTAGGGTGGCAGCGAAAATGTCAAATTGTCAAATTTAATGTCAAATTCCAAAAACCAATCATGTACATTTTGTTTATTGGCCCAAAACAATGACCTTTGCAAAGTTACAGCTCGATCGGACATGATTTAGGGGTGCCTCCAAACGCCTCAAAGTTTTGATTTTTTAATCCTCGAAAATCTTCCAAGGGGGGAGTAAAGTAAATTTGGAAGATAGTTTTTTTTTCGATGCCAAATGACTTAAAAATGCATAAAACGTCGAGATCTGGTGTTATCTCGAAAAAAAAATTTTGGCTGAAAATCAACTTTCCGGGACTTAGCCTAAGTGGCCAAAAAAAATCAAAATTTTGAGCGCTTTGAGGCACCCGTAGGTCATGTCCAATTGAACTGAAACTTTGCACAGGTATTTTTTTTGGGCCAATAAACGAAATGGACATGGTCGGTTTTTGAAATTCAATGATGAATTTTTTCCATACATCCATTGCCACCCTAGTGTAGTTTTTCGTTGGAATCACCATTTTTAATAAAGTATTCTTTGAAAATTCGAGATGGCCATTTTCATTGGCACTCTAATATGTATAGTGCCAATGAAAATGGTCATCTCGAATTTTCAAAGGAAACTTGATTGAAAAATGGTGATTCCAACGAAAAACTACCCTATGCAAAATATCAGCTCAATCGCACTTCATTTACTAGTGTCGCACATCCGTCAAAGTATGAGTTTTTTAAAATCCAAGGAAGGAAAAGGAAATCGGAGTTTTCGAAAACAAAATGTCTCAAATGTCTTTTGCCAAACGTCTTAAAATCCATGAAACTTCGAGATTTACAGTTGTTTCGAAAAAAAATCGACTTTTCAGACGAAAAAACGACCATGTGCTAAAAAACAAATTTTTGACCAATAATTTTGTTTCTAAATAACAGTAAATCATGACGTTTAGTGCGATTTTAAGACATTTGGCATCAATTTTTTTTTCGAAAACCCCGATTTCCTACACTCCCCCTTGTGTGATTTTTCAAAAAAACTCAAACTTTAACGGCTGTGCGACATTAGTAAATGAAGTCCGATTGAGCTCTGATATTTTGCATGGGGTAGTTTTTCGTACGAACCAACATTTTTAATCAATTTCCCTTTGAACGTTTTAAAAGTGTTCGGGGAGCGTCCGTCGACAGCCAGGAAGCCTGGAAGGGGCGGCAAACGTAATCCGGACGTGGCAGCGACGACGAAGAAGGTGGGGATGAAATATAAGCGGATTCCCAACCTCTCCATCCGGGACGTCGCTGGCAAGCTCAATGTCTTCCATACTACTGTGTAGCGGGCCAAGAAACGAGCCGGGTTGTCGACGTTTAAGAAGTGATTACAAACAAAACACGTCGGCAAAGCAGCGGTCCCATAAACTGTACCCTATGATCAGAAAGTACCGGAAATCAGTGTTGCCACATTTGAATCTGCACAAGAGGGGACAAAAATCTTACTTATCTGTACTTAATTCCAAAAATCTATACCAAAAATCTGTACCATCGAAAATATTCGTTGTAGAGAAAAAATAATTTTTAAAAATTAAAAAAATACTCATTTATCTTTACAAATAAAAGAGAGTTTTTCTCACGTACGTATAACTCATCATCAAGGGAGAACGGTTGATCAGATCTACGTTACAAACAAGGCATCGAAGCGTTAAAAAGGTGAGCGAACTACCAATTCGTTTTAGGCATCCAATTATTCGTTTATTGAAATTATGAAATTATTATGAAACTGATCAATCATTGCATTGTAAATGCTTTTATGATCAGCAGCACCGAGCGATACTGCGACCTAAAAGTCGTCATGTACCTTGACACGTTGAATGCCACGGTTTTATAGCGACTTTATGGAAATTTTGAAACGTATTAGGGCCATCGTTTCTTATTGTAGTCGAAGGTATTTTTGTTCGAAAAGGGAATGCTTATTAGCTTATATGCCTATATTAGTTACCTTTATTTTCATATGTTATACTGTTAGTCATCGGTGACTGACATAGCCTGAGCGAAAATTCGATGTCAGTCACCGGTGACTAACGTGGTAGTCAACGTGTTAATATAGCTTTGTTCAAATGTAAGAAATTCCACAAATGGAAAAAATTTGTACCAGTCTGTACTTTTTGACGAAAATCTGTTCTCTGTACCGTACAGAATCTGTACCAAAAATAACGAAAAAATCTGTACCATTCCAGAGAAAAAAGGGAAAATGCTGCCGACTGATAAATGCCTACTACCGGCAAATGGAGAATAATTCATAATACGCATCGACTCACGTTGTGATCCGAATTGTAGGTAAAAAGATTGCTCGTTGCGTTGTGGAAGAAAATGAGTAGTCTTTAAAATCGAAATAACATACCGATTTAAATCATCAAATTGTTAACTTTTTTATCATTATATTTACGGTTCATGTTTTAAGCAAAAAAAAAGCTGGATAAATCTCCTATCTAATGGTATACAACGTAACATATACAGTGTCGGACAATAGAATAGGACCACAGCTCAATCCAAAACAGAAAGTGACAAAACTTTGAGAAAAAAATTTCCATTTAAGTGCATCAAACCATTTACAAATTGTACATTCCATTCTTCGAAGAAATTAAAATCATCCGTAGTTAAACCAATTGTCCTTTATTTAAAAATGCGTTCTAAGCATACTTACTGACTAAAATAACGCGACATAAAATAGGACCGCTTTAGAATTCATGGTAAAAAAAATTAAAAAAAAAGGAGATTCATACCGTGATCGATTTGCAAGGTTAGTACTTGGTGGTATAACCCTTATTACGCATCACTTCTCGCACCCGGTTCGGCATCGACTCCACCAGCTTTTGGCACGTTCTCAGCGGGATAGCGTACCACACCGCCTGGATTCTCTCCCACAGCTGCTGCTTGTTTTTTGATTTTTCGGTGTACACCTTACGTTTAACTATTTCCCATAGGTTCTCTATGGGATTGAGATCAGGGGACTGTGCTGGCCACTCCATAACGTCTATCTTATTATCCTGGAACCACTTTTTAACCGTTTTAGCGGTATGTTTGGGGTCGTTGTCCTGCTGGAACTGCCATTTTAGGGGCATCTCCCACTCGGCGTGTGGCAGCATTACTTCCCGAAGTATCTGGGCGTAGAGATGCTGGTCCATAATCCGGTCGATCCAGTACAAGGGACCCACCCCGTACCAAGAAAAGCACCCCCACACCATGGTGTTACCTCCTCCATGTTTGAATGTTTTATTTGTATACTGGGGCATATACGCACAGCCGAGTGGGCGATGGACCCGGAAAAGGAGAAACTATGGAGAATTGTGTTTGAATGTTTTATTTGTATACTGGGGCATATACGCACAGCCGAGTGGGCGATGGACCCAACTCTTTCCGTCCGAGCCGATGAGGTTCACTTTGGTCTCATCCGACCACAGCACAATTCTCCATAGTTTCTCCTTTTCCGGGTCCATCGCCCACTCGGCTGTGCGTATATGCCCCAGTATACAAATAAAACATTCAAACATGGAGGAGGTAACATCATCGTGTGGGGGTGCTTTTCTTGGTACGGGGTGGGTCCCTTGTACTGGATCGACCGGATTATGGACCAGCATCTCTACGCCCAGATACTTCGGGAAGTAATGCTGCCACACGCCGAGTGGGAGATGCCCCTAAAATGGCAGTTCCAGCAGGACAACGACCCCAAACATACCGCTAAAACGGTTAAAAAATGGTTCCAGGATAATAAGGTAGACGTTATGGAGTGGCCAGCACAGTCCCCTGATCTCAATCCCATAGAGAACCTATGGGAAATAGTTAAACGTAAGGTGTACACCGAAAAATCAAAAAACAAGCAGCAGCTGTGGGAGAGAATCCAGGCGGTGTGGTACGCTATTCCGCTGAGAACGTGCCAAAAGCTGGTGGAGTCGATGCCGAACCGGGTGCGAGAAGTAATGCGTAATAAGAGTTATACCACCAAGTACTAACCCTGCAAATCGATCACGGTATTAATCTCCTTTTTTTTTTAAATTTTTTTACCATGAATTCTAAAGCGGTCCTATTTTATGTCGCGTTATTTTAGTCAGTAAGTATGCTTAAAACGCATTTTTAAATAAAGGACAATTGGTTTAACTACGGATGATTTTAATTTCTTCGAAGAATGGAATTTACAATTTGTAAATGGTTTGATGCACTTAAATGGAAATTTTATTCTCAAAGTTTTGTCACTTTCTGTTTTGGATTGAGCTGTGGTCCTATTCTATTGTCCGACACTGTATAGCAATAACGATTTTGCGTAATATGCGTTTGAAATCCCAATTATGAATCGTTACATGCCTCATTTTCAATTTCGTAGAGCGACCCCCCCGTATATAAATTGAAGACGAAGCTCTACGTCAAAAAATAAGCAAAAAGTAAACAAACAATCAGCCGTTCCAATTTATTCGTGTTCCTTTCTCCCTTCGTATACACAAATCTGAGATTTGCGGGAAGCACCGTATCAGCTTCTTTATCAAGTACATGCCTGACTAAGCCCTCGATTGCACTCACATCTAATTGCCCGCGAAAAAAAAAGTCAATCCGCCCGTGCAAACAATAGCCACATACTCCGCCCAATACATTGCTGCTTCCGCCGCAAGAATTATCTTATCAATCGCGAAACATTCAAAATAGGTAGCCAATCAAAGCGATAAATAGAAATGTTCAAATATATCCATGTTTCAAAACGTTTTGAACCCAACCTCCAGTCCTGGCGTGGTCGGTTGGAACACCCCAAGAAGATTGAGTACCCAATTGATACCTGCCATCACCAAATACCCCTCGTACCAGCTGCATCTATCAGCCCGATTCATATCTGGCCGATATTGGTGACTGATAAAAATGATACCAAACACAGTACTCACCTAAATTGGCTTGTACAACAACCCTTTCCAATCAATCGTGCGTCGAACGTTCCGGAGTTCGGTTAGTATCCGGTATTTGCGTGTCACAGAATTTGATCGAATGCAATGCGAATCTGTTAGTGTCATCGAAAGTGAACAGTTTAGACTCCCAGGGGCACAAATTAGCACACACCATCGTGGATGTCATCGGTTGCAGAGAAACAAACTTTCGGACAAATCCCATTCTAATCTAATCACTGGGCATGCACGAGAACTTGAAAGCGAATGTGCGCAACGGTTTTCGCACTGACTTGATTTGTGTATGTGTGCATTATTCATTGAACAACAGTCCGCAGAGAGAGATGGGCAAACAATAGTATCAAATAAATAGAAACAAGAGCTCATTGAAGTGTAGTAACAACAGAAGCGGCATCAGCAGGAGAAGAAGCGACTCCTACTTTGAGGAAAGTGAACAAGTGTGAAAGCGAGTTCAAACAAAGCTTTTTTTTTTTGAATCAATTGTAAGCGTAAGAAACTGGAAAGCGGAAGTACAACAAAAAAGAAGTGGACCATCATCACGGATGAGGAAACATGAACGAACGCTGGAGAACAATGGTGAGTCGTTTTTTTCATCCCTGTTCTTGTTTGCTTGTTTCAGGAGGACTGTGATTTATTTCGACACGTTTGCAGCATTGCAAGTTAAGGGGGTGGGAGAGGTGCACTCATCCATTATGCGTTGGAATGCTTGCAATTAGGAAATCGCAATTATCCCATTGCCTTCACTGCTCTGGAATAGATGGATGAAAGATTTTGGGAAAACACGTATTTGATATAGTTTGTTTTTCCTGAGCACAGCTTGATGAAACTTTGTTATTGTTATGGAGTATCTGGTCCTCGAGACTGGAGGAGATTTCCACTGCGTTACATAATATTGCTTCTTATGGAAATGACGCATGATCTTGATTTCGAAGGTCTTGCAATCTAGTTTCTGAAATTTCATGATATCCGTAGTACTTGACAATCCAATACTTCAATCATCTCGAGTTTTCTTTTTGAGTTTTTTCATGTACAGTGACTCAAATCCGTAATCGTACTCCACCATGCAGATCTCTTTTCCCTTCTTATGAAAGTCGAAAACAAGCTTCCGGAACATTCTATTTAGATAAAATTATAGTGTCATATGAGAGTTAAAAGGTTTGCTATCTGTTTTCAGAATAATGGTTTTTATTTCTCTAAAAATTGCGAATGTATGTACTAATGTATGAAAATTGACTCAAACTCATAATCGTACGCTGGTTCAAATCATTACTCGATTTCGAGGGCGTTGGCCAATTTCCTAATTCCAACATTATTATGGTATCCCTTGTTCATTGCAACTATCTTTAGTTGTCTTTAGATTTATCTACGAGTTTTTTGGTGTAGTCGGAAGGCATATTTATAAAATTTTTCATCAAGTGGTTTTTAAAATCGTTATTTTTAGAAATTTAATGGTTTCTAAATTTCTTACACAAATAACTTCCTCAGTTTTTTACTGGGCTTGGATGTCGGAAGATTGTGGAGGAATATCAATAACTTTTGAGTATTTGTAATGTAACCATGTGCGAACTTCATATGTCTTGAGCTCTAGGTCATTGTCTTGGCAAAATTTGAATCCCCGATTCCATCCCATTTTGTTGACACTTTGCTTCATATTTTCCTTCAGGATGATCAACTAAACATTCTGATCCAATACACTATCGATAAAAATAAAATTGCCCCTACATGCACCCACATACCATCCCTCCACCACTACCATGTTTAAACGTTGCTTTCAGATTTTTTTACGTTTAATTCATCGTTGGCTTCCTCCATACGAAACGGTAACCATCGGAGCCAAAAATATCAAATTAGGACCCATCTTTGGAAATACCATCTTACCAGTAAGACATTGATGTGTTTCATGCTGTTTGGAATAATCATATTGGAGTTACTGATTTTTTTGCTGAGAAACGGTTTGTCTCTCTGTGCTCGGGCTGCCCTTCCTAGGCATTATAAACTTTTTGTTTGCTCAATTTGGGTTTATTGATGGTGTAGTGGATCAGAATGTTTACTTGAACATCCTCAAGGTGTAGCATGTAGCAAAGTGTGAACAAGATGAGATGGAATCGAGGATTCAAGTTTTGCCAAGACAATGACCTAGAGCTCAAGACATATGAAGTTCGCACATGGTTACATTACAATTACTCAAAAGTGATTGATATTCATCCACAATCTTCCGACATCAAGCCCAGTAAAAAACTAAGGAAGTTATCTGTGTAAGAAATTTAGAAACCATTAAATTTCTAAAAATAACGATTTTAAAAACCACTTGATGAAAAAAATGATAAGTTTACCTTCCGAATACACCAAAAAACTTGCAGATAAATCTAAAGACAACTAAAGATAGTTGCAATGAACAAGGGATACCATAATAATGATGGAATCAGGAAATTGGCCAACGCCTTCGAAATCGAGTAGAGATTTGAACCAGTGTACGATTATGAGTTTGAGTCAATTTTCATACATTAGCACATACATTCGCCATTTTTAGAGAAATAAAAACCATTATTCTGAAAACAGATAGTAAACCTTTTAGCTCTCATATGACACTATAATTTTATCTAAATAGAATGTTCCGAAAGCTTGTTTTCGACATTCAGAAGAAGGGAAAAGAGATCTGCATGGTGGAGTACGATTACGGATTTGAGTCACTGTATATCTAGAATCATTGTTCCACCAACGAAGCGGCATACACTGCGTTTCACAACAATAGAACCACTCATTTTTTCTGAGTTTCCAGAGATATGTAAGAAGTCGAATAAATTGAAGTATATAGTGTAGGATATAACAACTATCTTAATTTAAAAGACTGGCCATTCGAACTTTATTGTTAAGTTAAGTTACAATAATTTCCTAATTCGTAGGTCATCTTTAGTTCTCAATCAGTTTAAATAACCCATTCGGAGTGGTTTTGACCAAGCTGCGCCATGTTGTATTGTATATCTCGTTCTACGCAGAGGATACTGCTCGTTTAACCTCTTCAAATCACTCATACTGCTAGTAAGCTGCATCTACTATTCGTACGATCACTCCTCATAAGTTCTTGATAAGGTTTTGATCTGGTAATCGAGCTGACCAATCCAGAATCTGAAGCCCCTGCTCAACAAACAATGCCTTGACTTTCCGGATGTTACGAATTAATGCCAAATTACCCAATTATCACGGTGTTTTTGATCAAAAATCAAAATTAAACGATTCTGGAGTACTTCATTGCACTTCTTACTGTTCATTCGTGTTGATGGGAAGCTACCTAAACCAGGCCTTTTTGAGAAAATTCTCCCCAAACCATAAAAATCTCATCTCCAAAGCTTCAACTCCAAAAACTAATGTGGAAACTTATCCCATTTGTTTCACTATATCAGGAGAAATTCTCTGATAAAAACAAATACAACTTGAATAGAATTTCTTCATACTGGAAGGACTTACGGAACGTGTCATGTAATTTTTCAAATCGTAACTTTGAAAGCGGCAGTTTAATATAAATAAAATTGTTTTTTTCATGATTTACAGTAGTTTTATACTATATTTTTACGGATTCACATGATTTAAAGGATTATAAAATACACCTTCTGTTGGTGTCAATGCGCCCTCATTTGAGCTCACTTTTAATCAATCACCAGATGATTATTTGGCACGTATTCAGACCTTTTCTGAATTATAGCACTTACAAATATTGTAAACATCATGCTTGCACACCATTTGTATCAGATTTACACAGCTAAACCATTAAATTAACGCATTTCGATGACCTCAATTCTGATCATGAGTTGTCCAATTTATTAATGCTGTTTTGTCCACATGATTTCTAAGGTAACCGCTTGGCGCGCTGCAGTTTGTTTATGGTGTCCTTCGCACATAGCAAAAATAAAGTTTCTCTGTGTTGAGGTGGACACTTTTAAAATGCCAGAAAAGGCAATATTCCGAAGAAAGCCTAAATTATGAATGGATCAATATGATGACAGTAAACTCAAGCAATGATAAATACAACATCTACATAAAATTCGAATTTTTTCATTCAAAAATGGTGACAAACCGGACAAACCATGACCATTTTTTGGACAAACCATGATCAGAGGTGGTCAAACCATGATCATATTTTCTCTTTGAGGAAAATCGATAAAAAACATAAAAATTTGAATAATTTCAACGCCTTATGGTAGTATTAGCAACTAGAGACTTGGGACTTTTCAATAAACCCAAACTCGTATGGATTATATGTGATTTTCATGAAGAAAAATCGATTTGCATTTACTAGTTGCGTAAAAACACCCTAAATCGGACAAACCAAGATCATTTACCGTACGCCCAATAGACGACCGCGCGACCTACGACATTATTTTAATCAATTCGCTTGTTACTTCGGATATTTGTTAGAATGCCTCGTTTAAGGAATAACTCTTCAGTTGAAGGTTTTGGTGAGACTGAAAAGGGCCAATGTTTTACGTGGTTCCGTAGAAGCAGTTGAAGATGGATGATGATTTATTCTTACCCTCGCAAGAACACTACACGAGCGGGTCATATGTCGCAATTTATTCCTTTTTGTCAATGTACGGATTGCACTGAGGATTCATCTGGTTATTAACATTAAAACTATTTCACAGAAACGTGGCTTTTCATCTGATTTGGTACCATTACCGAAAGACGTAGTCCTACTTCAGAAAAATGCTTTCCTCATTCGTATTATTTCAAATAAGGGGCTGTCTACAAACCACATGGGCAACATTAGAGGAAGTAGGAGGTACTTAAATATCCACGGCCAGGGGGCCATATATAAAAAAAATTGCAAAAATTTACCAATATTAGAAAATTTTGATTATTTTGATGCAACTGAGAGGGTAATTCAACAGTTCTCTTTTTTAAAAAAATTGTTTTTTTTGGGGGTATGTTAAGGTAAAGGTGGAAGAAAGCCACAAATGGCTGCCACAATGGCGCTCACTTCTTTTATCTCCCTCCCTCACCCCTCACCCTATATTAGAAAAACAATAATTTTGCAAAACAGTGTGTAGGAAGTGATCGTTTTCGCACACTTCCTATCAAGTAATATCAAATAAACTCTAATTGATTACACACAAGTTATTAAATTTTCATCTGGTGTTGAATGTATAATGAAAAACGTCGGAAAACTCGAGCTAGTTCTCTGAAAATTAAATGCCTGGCAAAATCATCGAAACAGCTATAAAAACCACTCAGGGGCTGTCCACATACCACGTGGACAACTTTATGTGGGGTAGGTGGTACGAAAATGTCCACGATTGTCCACGGATAGGGGGGAGGGGGTATAAACTGAGTCCACGTGGACAGGAAGAATTTTTTTGAATACAACCACCTATATATTCAAAAATAAATTAAGAAACACACATTAAAGAATTTCTCTGTATTTATCAATAAACGGATTGAGCCGCCTGAGAGGACTGCCCAGTCAAACGTTCATATATTTTTTCTCATATCATTGAATCTCTTCAGTGAAATCTGTATTATAAAAGTATCTAACGTGAATGACCAAACTATTTCCTATAATCGAACTTTTATAGTTACGAGGTATGCATAGATCCTCATTAGGGTGGCAGCGAAAATGGTCATGTCAAATTTCAAAAACCGACCATGTACATTTTGTTTATTGGCCCAAAAAAATGACGTTTGCAAAGTTTCAGCTCAATCGGACATGATTTAGGGGTGCCTCAAAGCGCTTTTTGATGCCAAATGACATAAAGATGCATAAAATGCCGAGATTTGGTGTCATCTCGAAAAAACATTTTTGACTGAAAATCGTCCTTTTGGGACTGAGAATGCATGAAACGTCGAGAATTGGTGTTATCTCGAAAAATAAATTTTGGCCTTTTGGGAATGAAAACTTGAGGGGCAATGAAGGTATGGAAAAAAAAATAATGTCGAATTTAAAGTACCGACCATTTACATTTTGTTTATTGACCCAAAAAAAATGACCTGTGCAAAAATTCGGCTAATCGGACATGATTTAGGGGTGCCTCGAAGCGCCCAAAGTTTCGATTTTTTGATCCTCGAAAATCTTTCAAGGCGGGAGTAAAGGAAATTTAAAAAATCGAATTTTTTGTTCGATGCTAAATTACTTAAAAATGAATAAAACATCGAGATCTGGTGTTATCTCGAAAAAAAAATTTGGCCGAAAATAGATTTTTTGGGACTCTTAGCCTGAGTGGCCAAAAAATCAAAATTTTTAGTGCTTTGAGGCACCCCTAAATCATGTCCGATTGAGCTGAAATTTTGCACAGGTCATTTTTTTAGGCTAAAAAACCAATTGTACATGGACGGTTCTTCAAATTCAATGATTTTTTTCCATACCTTCATTGCCTCTCAGGCTCTCAGTCCCAAAACGTCGATTTTCGTCCAATTTTTTTTTTCGAGATAACACCAGATCTTGACGTTTCATGTATTTTAAAGTCATTGGGCATCAAAAAGCGCTTTGAGGCACCCCTAAATCCGATTGAGCTGAAACTTTGCAAAGATCATTATTTTAGGCCAATAAACAAATTGTACATGGTCGGGTTTTGAAATTCGATGATGATTTTTTTTCCATACATCCATCCATTGCCACCATAATCCTCATATACCAAAACTATAAAAATTAAACGGTTCCATAATGGTTGAGATTTGATGACGTGCGTAAATGATTTTTAATATCAAATATAACTTTCTATACATTTTGTAATTTCTCGAGAACAGTTAGTCTTAGGATATGTCTGTATAATTTTTCATACATAATTGCTTGTAAAATCATTTTTCCATAGTATTTTCATTTCATCAATTTCTAGGAATGAATATTTACATTTGCATGAGATTCTCCATCATCACTAGTCGTCATCTTGAATCAATTGAGCCAGTGTTCTGATAAAAATATACATGCAATTAGGTAACTGATTCGGAAAATTTTAGAAGGTGATAGAGGATCATATTTGATGAAAAAATCCTACGCATATGAACAACAAGGATATTGTTGAACATTTCTTGGGCCTAATTTTATGTCTTGAACTGACTCTCAATTAGAAAGCACGCTACTTAGAATAATTATACTGTTCATTCGAAAGATGAAGGATGAATTTGCGTAGAATGCTACTTAAACACTCAATGCAGAATGGTCAATAAGCAGTTGAAAAAATATAAATATTGAAAATATTTTAATACGCTATTAAAGGGTGTGTCACATCAAATTGCATCACGGAAAAAACGCTGTAGAAATTCGCCCAGTAGATCGATCCTTTTGAAAATTTTAGACAGTAAAATAAAAACTATTAAACAACTTTTTGGCATTTTCTTTTTATTCATACTTCGAGCCCAAGCCCGTATGCTCGCACCTTCCTCTTTACCCCGTCCATAAGGTTCTGTACAACGTCAGGTTGTAGTTTTTTTTGAACAGAAATCCATTTTCTCTTGAAGTCCGCCTCCGATTTGACAACTTTTGGGTTCTTCCGGAGGGCCTGCTTCATAATCGCCCAATATTTCTCTATTGGACGAAGCTCCGGCGCGTTGGGCGGGTTCATTTCCTTTGGCACGAAGGTGACCCCGTTGGCTTCGTACCACTCCAACACGTCCTTTGAATAGTGGCACGAAGCGAGATCCGGCCAGAAGATGGTCGGGCCCTCGTGCTGCTTCAATAGTGGTAGTAAGCGCTTCTGTAGGCACTCCTTAAAGTATACCTGCCCGTTTACCGTGCCGGTCATCACGAAGGGGGCGCTCCGCTTTCCGCAAGAGCAGATCGCTTGCCACACCATGTACTTTTTGGCAAACTGGGATAGTTTCTGCTTGCGAATCTCCTCCGGAACGCTGAATTTGTCCTCTGCGGAGAAGAACTACAGGCCCGGCAGCTGACGAAAGTCCGCTTTGACGTAGGTTTCGTCGTCCATTACCAGGCAATGCGGCTTCGTCAGCATTTCGGTGTACAGCTTCCGGGCTCGCGTCTTCCCCACCATGTTTTGCCTTTCGTCCCGGTTAGGAGCCTTCTGAACCTTGTATGTACGCAGGCCCTCCCGCTGCTTGGTCCGCTGGACGAATGAACTTGACAAATTCAGCTTACTGGCGACATCCCGGACCGAACTTCTCGGATCACGTCTAAACTGCTTAACTACGCGCTTGTGATCTTTTTCACTGACGGAGCATCCATTTTTGCCGTTCTTCACCTTCCGGTCGATGGTTAGGTTCTCGAAGTATCGTTTTAGTACTCTGCTGACCGTGGATTGGACGATTCCCAGCATCTTACCGATGTCCCGATGTGACAACTCCGGATTCTCGAAATGAGTGCGCAGGATTAATTCACGACGCTCTTTTTCGTTCAACGACATTTTTCCAAATTTACGAAAAATTGACAGTGAAGCATGGCCAACGTGATCTATACACTCTTATCTGATTTTAAGCGAAAGCTGAAGATATAATTCCTAAAAATTAAATTTCTACAGCGTTTTTTCCGTGATGCAATTTGATGTGACACACCCTTTAGTACACTCTGAAAATTCCCCGAACTATTGCGGAAAAGGATTCGTTATACGCTGGCGACTAAAAGTGAATCTAATGTGTAAATGACCCGACAATTCCTGTGACCGATCGTATTCCGAAGTGGGCAAAGAACTACACTCGACAAAAAATGGAAGAGCAAAATGCGACATCGAAAGTTTTGAGTGATTTTTAAAACGTTATAGCTCTGATATGAAATAATGCATTCGTCAAAGCAACAAATGTACATTGTATAAAATTTGACTATCGATTTGCTGTGCGTTCATTATTTCATGAAATATTCTCCATTCAAAATTAAAGGAGAATTTTTCATTCGATAGAGAATACCTCTGTAGTAAATATTTTTACTGAAACATTCTATGAATCAAATGGAAGCGAAATAACCAGGTTTATTGAACTGTTGTTGGGAATACATTTTCAAAATCTATAGAAGCTTTGAAAGCAAACCCAAAAACGCTTTATCTTTTCTTGATTTTTTTTTTTTGAATTGTTAAAAATAAAAAATCTATGTATTGTTTCGTTCGTTACAAAAACTCGAGAAGTTCGGCACTGATGGATTATGACACAATATACAATCCACATCAAAGATTATTGCTGCTACATCCAACGTGTCAGGAAGCTTTAAGATTTCCAGATTGAATAATCACACATGCGAAATCGAAAGTTTTGAGTGATTTTTAAAACGTTATAGCTCTGATATGAAATAATGCATTCGTCAAAGCAACAAATGTACATTGTATAAAATTTGACTATCGATTTGCTGTGCGTTCATTATTTCATGAAATATTCTCAATTCAAAATTAAAGGAGAATTTTTCATTCGATAGAGAATACCTCTGTAGTAAATATTTTTACTGAAACTTTATATGAATCAAATGGAAGCGAAATAACCAGGTTGATTGAACTGTTGTTGGGAATACATTTTCAAAATCTATAGAAGCTTTGAAAGCAAACCCAAAAACGCTTTATCTTTTCTTGATTTTTTTTTGAATTGTTAAAAATAAAAAATCTATGTATATAAGATTGTTTCGTTCGTTACAAAAACTCGAGAAGTTCGGCACTGATGGATAATGACACAATATACAATCCACATAAAAGATTATTGCTGCTACTTCCAACGTGTCAGGAAGCTTTAAGATATCCAGATTGAATAATCACACTTCTGAAACAAAGCTGTGAACGTAAATTAACTTTCTAGTACTGAATATTGAATTTTGTGAGTATATTGAATATGTGTGATAGCAACACATTTCTTTGTAAGTGTTTAAAAATCGTGAACTAAAATTGCATCTGATGATGATTTTAAATCCGCTCATTTTTATTCGATTGGCGTTGCTCAAGATATGTCTTCAGAATTGTGTAATTTATATTCGGATGCGTATGTTCAACTGTATTTTGCACGTTTCCGTGTTGGCAAACCAGATAGGCTTTAAAAGTTCGCAGATAATAGAAAAACAAAGTATTACAAGTATTTCAAAATTAAAATTAAAATAAATATGGTTTTGCTACTCATTTCTCTGTCAAAAAACCTCAATGTGCCACAGAAAAGCGTGGCGGGGTACAGCTAGTAATATTTGAAACAAAATAAACTTAAATAGAATTAAAATTTATTTTATGCGCAATCATGTTATTTCCTACATTATTCTAATAAAATGAGGAAAAATGTCCACGTGGACAACATGGGTAGGGGTATGAAAATGTCCGCGCTTGTCCATGGAGGGGGAGGGAGGAGTCTCAAATCATGTTTTTTTCTGTCCACGAGGCCCCTAAATATGTTCTCAAAGTTATCGAACGCAAAGTTCCTCTATATATCGTAGATCATAGTAGTCATTGAAAACGAAATCGGCAACCAACGCCAACTTTTTTTATCCCTTTTGTTTATTTTAGGCTCATTAGCATTTTAGCTGTAACAGAGCCGAATTTTAATCGTGTACATGTCACATGTTTATCATATCTATAATTAGCACATTACACAGTTGCCATTTTTTTGGCATTAGAGTATTCCCTTCTATGCATATGGTACACATTTACAAAGTATCCATTTAGGCGTAAGAGTTTTCCTTCTGTTCTGCCATCATCCAGTTAGAACGGACAGCGGAGACAGTTTATAGATCATTGTTGAGTTATTTATAGAACAGCAGCCTCATGTGTCTTGCAGAGCAGAGCAGTTGTATGGATGAATCGATCTCTTTCGATCGTCGATCGATCTCCATCGCTGATGATTGTTGCGTGGACGTAGTTATTCTGTAACAACACAAAGATGGTCAATGAGGGCCCTGAGTTTTGTACTCACGATCGATCGTTTACTAAGCGACATGAAATGCCAACCGCCACAACCACTTGTTACGTTGAGTGTATTATCGCAACGCTGTCATCGCTGGAAAAATGAGTGTATGAATCAAATGGTCTATTCGTGTTGTCCGTCTCCATCCAGAGGCTATCATTGCCGATTGATGTGCAATTTGCTGATTACAAGGCCGATTGGAGCTGGACATTAGTAATGCGTCATCACACATCATCAGGTTGCCTCACAATATCGAGAATGCCACTCAAACAGCGCAGCGTACGAATTTATGACGAACTGTAGTTTTTTTTGAGAGGGGTTTCTGTCCGCCCACTATTGTATGGCATCGCATTTGAAAATAACCCTTTTGGAATCCTTCCCAACTCAGCTATTCTTCCGAATCCCACTGCGGATTCCCTATTTTCCGGCTAAATTGTATACGCTTTTGGTTGACAGCGCTACGAAAGTGGATAACGAGAATAAAACGACAGCAAATTGTGGATAGTTGGAATTGCATAAATGTTATACCCGCAGTCACATCAGCGGTTTTTCAACTTTTTCCGTTTTATATTCTCTTCTCGGAGCCAGAATATAAAACTTTATTATAACGCATATCCACGGGGCAACAGATGGTAGTAATTGCAGTCTGACGTGAGCTGTGAATAATTGTTATTTTTGAGGGTATCATAAATATTGCTATCCCATTCCGAAATGTTCCAAAATCCATATCCCATTCAATTTTATTTTACACCCTCCAAACAGTTCATTCTACTGCTCGCGTTGTTAGCCACACTGACCTTCGCCCAGAATCCACCCGGCCAGTGGCAGAAGCCCTACTTCATTTCGATGATTCCGGAGAAAATTACCGTCGGTGAGTACGATTCGGTGGTTCGTGAGCAGCCCATTTCGATGTGGGAGGAGATAGACTATCCGTACAAGATGGTTCAACTGAACTATCAGGGAAGCGATATTCAGATTCGCTTACAGCCTGCACATCTTGGCGCACAACTGGAACGGACGGACGATAAATGGTACATTACCATAACCAATCGGTTGGATTACGAGCAGTTGGCTCATCGAATGTCGATGCTGGTGTTGGTGGTAGAGGGAGACGTGAAACAAACCATTTCCGTGCCGATACAACTGGTCAACATTCTGGATAATGTCCCTGTTATGTTTTCGGAGGGGCCCTGTGATGTGGAGGAACACCGGACAGACTTTCTGTCAAATTGTAGCTACACTGTGAACCACAAGGATGGGTTCATCCCGAACGAGATTGAGGGAAAGTACACGAATCGCTTGGAGTTTGTGATTCCGGAAGCGGAATCACAATTTTTCGTACTGGCAGAAACGGAACAACCGGATAGTTACAACAAGAAGTTTAGACTGCGGTAAAACAGACTGTTTGCTTATTATAATCAAAACATCCACGATGTTTCTTACTTTCTTGTTCAGAGTTTTGAAGGCACTGGACTATACTCAGCAGGCGCTTTTCAACTTCCCAACCACGGTTTATGACCTGAACCGGACGCACAATTTCACGATGAACCTTGTCGTGCAGGTACGGAATGTCGAGAGTCGTTCACCGATCTTCACTCGCCCCTTCACGACCCAACGTATTCTGGAGAAAACAGCCTACGAAACGCTTGTGACGGCCATCGACGGGGACACCGGACTCAACCAACCTGTCTGCTATGATCTTCGCACTCAGAATGAAACGCGTAAGTAGCTTTTTTTTAACGATTTTCGCGGATTAACAGGACAGAATGATTGCGCTCGCACAGATGCAAAATATTTCCAAATCGATCCGGACGAAACCGGCAAGAACGGTGTGCTGAAGGTGGCTCCCATCAATCGCGATGCGGAGAAGAATGAGTTTTATCAATTCACGGTTAGTACGGGGAATCTGTGGTGGTGTGATGCATTTTTGAAAATTAAATCCTGTTTGTTTCGTACGCAGATTTTTGCCTACAAATGTCACAACCGGGATTTCATTGTTAGCAGTGACGCGGCCATCATTTTGGACGATATTAACGATAACATCCCAGTGTTCGATGTCGAACCTAGACGGCTGGCGTTTTGGGAGAATACACTGATGGAGTTGCCCTTCGAGAAGTTCAATGTCGAGGATATCGATTTGGTGAGAATCTATTTTCGTTCCATTCACATATACAATTTTTTATATTTGTTTTTGCTAATAGCCCGTTATTTAGTTTCACAAACATGATACACTCTTGTCTACTACCATTGGGCCAATCCGCGTTATCGACTATGGCCGAAGACATAGTGAACGTGTACGCGATGCGGATTTCAATGTGGCGAAAACGTTCGTAGAGTGTTTTGCCGCGTGTGAACCCAAGTGATGGTTGCCAGATGACTTTCAAAAATATTTTCACAATGGAAGAAAATAAATTGAACATCATGAACAACCGCTCTTGATGTTTTTATATTTATTGCAATGATTTCTAAAACAAACGCGATATTAGAGCTTTCCATTTTACAACTTCAAAAAGACGCACGATCTAAAGCGATCACTATGTCATAGCACGCGATGAGCTCCAACTAATCGCTTCGCATCGCGTTCACTATGTCCTCGGCCTAACTTACGATTTTTCATCAAAGAATCAATGATTTTTTTTTTATTAATCCGATTATTTTTACAGGCTCAGTTACATAAGTTTAATGGAGCCAAACTCTTAACTATATTTCAACTAGCATATATCAACATGTTGTTTCCTTAATTCTATGGTTAATGAAATAGGAAACCGATTACTCGCGGTCGACTCGAGTTTAGAAGGGTGACACATTTTCATTAGGAAAAGGATGGGATGTAAGGAGATGTGTGTTTACACTCGCACTCACATTCACATTCACATTCACATTCACATTCTCATTCACACTGACACTTCACACTCAATTCTTAAAACTATCCTTACATTTAATATGTGTTTACAATTTAACTTATTCTAATGTTAGTAGGAAGGGAACCGATAGCTCGCGAAGGACGAAAAGGAGGGGAAAAGGATGTATGAACAATCACACTCGAAGATCGATAGCTTTAAGGAAAACATATATTTGGGACATGTAATCAAGGTCTAACCGAGCCAACACATCTCTCACCGGCACATTGGACTGCTTTCCTCCAGCCCGAAGGGAGTTTTCTAAATTCGATCTGGCGACAAGATACAACTCGCACGACCAAACAACGTGTTCGATGTCGTGGTAACCATGGCCACAACCGCAGAGATTGCTGTCGGCAAGATTAAAACGAAAAAGCAGCGCGTCTAACGAACAGTGATTGGACATGAGTCGGGAGAAGGTGCGAATAAAGTCCCGACTCAAGTCCAGACTTTTAAACCACGGATTGAGGCTAACCTTAGGGATAATTGAGTGGAGCCACCGGCCCAATTCATCTTCGTTCCATTTGCGTTGCCAGTTAACGATGGTATTTTTACGAACTAAAGAATAAAATTCATTGAAGGTGATTTGACGCTGATAAATTTCGCCTTCAATTGCACCTACCTTTGCTAATGAGTCAGCCCTCTCATTACCCGGAATTGAGCAATGTGAAGGGACCCAGACAAAGGTAATGACATAACAGCGTCTGGATAAAGCACTCAAAATTTCTCGTATTCTCTCAAGGAAGTACGGTGAGTGCTTTTCCGGCCTCACTGAACGGATAGCTTCGACAGAGCTCAGACTATCCGTTACAATGTAATAGTGTTCAACAGGTCGTGAGGCGACGCTGTCCAGCGCCCAGTGTATTGCTGCCAATTCAGCAATATACACTGAGCAAGGATTCTGAAGACTGTGTGAGGTGCTAAAAAAATTGTTGAACACTCCAAATCCTGTGGACTCATTCATAGAGGACCCATCAGTAAAGTACATATTATCACAATTGACACGCCCATACTTTGCTTCGAAGATCGTAGGAACGATCCCCGATCGATGATAATCTGGAATTCCATGGATATCCTGCTTCATGGACAGATCAAAATGCACAGAGGAATTGATGTAGTCAGGAAAACAAACACGGTTGGGAATATACGAAGAAGGATCAACCTGCATGGAGACGAATTCATGATATGAGCTCATGAATCCAGAATGAAAATTTAGCTCGATCAGCTGCTCAAAATTTCCGATCAACAATGGGTTCATAATCTTACACCGGATGAGGAACCGAAGAGATAATAAATTGAAGCGATCTTTTAGTGGGAGTACGCCTGCCAAAACCTCGAGACTCATGGTATGCGTTGAGGGCATACATCCCAACGCGATACGGAGACAAAGATACTGAATTCGCTCGAGTTTAATGAGGTGTGTTTTGGCAGCTGATTGAAAACAGAAACTGCCATACTCCATCACTGAGAGAATTGTTGTTCGATACAACATTATAAGATCTTCTGGGTGGGCTCCCCACCAGGTGCCGGTAATTGTACGGAGAAAGTTTATTCTTTGTTGGCATTTTTTACTCAGATACCTAATATGGGCCCCCCAAGTACATTTGGAGTCGAACCAGACCCCAAGATACTTGAATGACATAGCATGAGTGATCGGTTTACCCAAAAGTTGAAGCTTTGGTTTTGCTGGTCTATGCTTCCTAGAAAAAACCACCATCTCTGTTTTCTCCGTGGAGAATTCGATCCCTAGCCCAATGGCCCAGGTTGAAAAATTGTTCAAAGTATCTTGTAAGGGTCCTTGCAGGTCGGATTCGTTTGATCCTACGACAGACACCACTCCATCATCTGCAAGTTGTCTTAGGCTGCAATTTTGTGTAAGGCAATTGTCGATGTCGCTTACATAGAAGTTGTACAAAAGGGGGCTTAAACATGAGCCCTGGGGGAGTCCCATGTAGGAGACCCGACTTACTGTCGAATCCCCGTGAGAAAAATTCAAATGTTTCTCACAAAGCAAGTTATATAACATATTATTCAATAGAGGCGGCAGACCCCGAGAGTGTAATTTGTCTGACAGGACCTCTATTGAAACTGAATCAAAGGCCCCCTTTATGTCCAAGAATACTGAAGCCATTTGTTTTTTTTCGGCGTAAGCCATTTGAATTTCTGAAGAAAGCAACGCAAGACAATCATTCGTCCCCTTGCCCCTGCGGAACCCATATTGTGTATCTGAGAGTAGGCCATTCGTTTCAACCCAACGATCAAGGCGAAACAAGATCATTTTCTCCAACAACTTCCGTATACAAGACAGCATTGCTATTGGGCGGTACGAATTGAAGTCGGACGCGGGTTTTCCGGGTTTTTGAATAGCTAAAACTCGTACTTGTCTCCAATCATCTGGAACAATATTATGTTCCAGAAACCGATTGAATAAATTCAACAAGCGATGTTTCGCCACATCAGGGAGGTTTTTCAACAAGTTGAACTTAATTCGATCCGATCCCGGAGCAGAATTGTTACATGAAAGGAGAGCAAGAGAGAATTCTACCATCGAAAACTCATAATCAAGATCGCACCTATCTTGTGGTATATTTCGAACAATTTTTTGCACGGGAGCGGAATCGGGACAAACCTTTCGTGCAAAATTAAAAATCCATCGATGTGAATATTCTTCGCTTTCATTCGTTGAAGAGCGATTTCTCATGTTTCGAGCCACTTTCCATAATTTTTTCATTGACGTTTCTCGTGACAAACCTCCCACGAAATTTCGCCAATAAGCACGTTTTTTCCCTTTGATCAAATTTTTGAACTGATTCTCAAGGGCTAAATACGTTTGAAAAT
Organism: Toxorhynchites rutilus septentrionalis; assembly: GCF_029784135.1. Classification (NCBI taxonomy): domain Eukaryota; kingdom Metazoa; phylum Arthropoda; class Insecta; order Diptera; family Culicidae; genus Toxorhynchites; species Toxorhynchites rutilus. Next base: position 15,013,774 of record NC_073744.1, on the reverse strand, counting down.
TTTCAGGAGTTCCACGTTTCCGAAAAGCTTTAAATGCATTCGATTTTTCTATATAAAGCTTGTAACATTGGCTATCCCACCATAGATTGGGAGGCCTTCGGGAAATGGTGGAACCTGGAATGGGTTTCGTTTGAGCGCGAACTGCGCTGTCATAGATCAAACGAGAAAGGAAGTTATACTCCTCCAATGGAGGTAAACCATCTCTGGAATTGATGGCTAGAGCAATCGCGTCCGCATACTTTTTCCAGTCAATGTGTCTTGTGAGGTCATATGCCATGTTTATAGATTCAGAAGAATTCGACCCAATGGTGATGGAAATTTTGATTGGCAAGTGATCACTACCGTTGGGGTCCTGGATTACATTCCACTTGCAATCTAATGATAGTGAATTCGAGCAAAGCGAGAGGTCAAGAGCACTTGGGTTAGCAGGAGGTTTAGGAACACGTGTTGTTTCCCCAGTATTCAAAACGGTCATATTGAAGCTGTTACAAAGGTCATATATCAACGATGAACGATAGTCGTCGTACTGTTCCCCCCAGGCAGTTCCGTGAGAGTTGAAGTCTCCCAAGATCAATCGTGGCTCAGGAAGAAGTGAGCACATGTCAACAAGTTGCTTGCGGCTAACCGCAGCTCTCGGAGGCCAATACAAGCTGACAATACAGAGGTCTTTTCCTCTGATGTTTGCATGACAAGCAACAGCTTCAATCCCTCCAATAGGTGGAAGGTCAATTCGAAAAAATGAGTGGCACTTATTGATCCCCAATAGCACCCCTCCGTATCTGTCATCACGGTCCAAGCGTATAATATTGAAATCATGGAAAGAGAGATCATCTCGCGAAGAAAGCCAAGTTTCGGACAGAGCAAAAACATCACAATTGAATTTATGAATTAAAAATTTGAATGTATCCAATTTAGGGATGAGACTACGACAATTCCACTGTAAAACAGTGATATCTCCGACCTCTCTATTTAAATTAGACATCAAGAGAGATAATCATTGCAAGGAGGGGCCATGTTTGCATCAATTGTTGCAAAATTGTCTTTAATACTGGAAGCATTGAGATGACAATGGTTCTGATGGAGTCGGAAACATTAAAACACTTGAAGATTTGATCCAGAAGGTCAGACAACTTTATAAATCCCGATTGGGAAGTTGAACTGGACGAAAAAATAGGGACAGTTGGGGTTTTTGATGTCCCCTCGAGTGCTGGATCGTTCGAAGGTGAACTATTCCCACGGAAGCCAGGAGGAACCTGATTTTGCTTGTCCGCGGCACTCGATTTTTTAGGCAAGCTAACAGGGGGTATCACCGGGGGGACTTGTTCTTGAACTTTGGGAGTGGTCACATTCTTGCGCCGGGGATTCCCTTTGGAAATAAACGGTGTGTCCCCGCTAGCTGTGTCCGCTTCCATTTCATCAACTGGCAACGAGGAAAAAGTATTGTGTGTTGAGATTGGTTGTTGTTGTTGTTGGGTCAGTGGAGAAGCGCCCTTTAAAATTTCCGCAAATGTGCGCTTCGAGCGTTCCTTTAAAGAGCGCTTCTGTTTCTCCCAGCGACTCTTATAAGTTTCACAAGCTGAGAGCGCGTGTGGAGATCCCCCGCAATATGGACATTTATGCTCAGTCGCACTGCAGGATTCCCCCACATGTTGCTCTCTGCAAGTTGCACAGCGCTCCTTGTTGGCACAATAATCTGAAGTGTGACCAACTGACTTGCATTTGTTGCAAGTCATGGGCTTTGGCACAAAGAGTCGCACCGGCAGTCTCAATTTGTCCACCATAACGTAGTCAGGGAGAGCGGAACCAGCAAAAGTTACTCGAAACGAGTCGGACGGCGTGAATTTAGTTTCTCCCCCTTCCTGGGAGACTTTGCCTAATTGGCGACAGTCCAAGATCTCGACTTCCATCGAGGGGAGCTTCTTGAACTTTCCATTTCCTTTTTTAATAAATTCACACGTCAGACCCGTTTCTGTAATCACTCCCGCAATTTCTACGTTATGGCAGGGCACGTATGCGCGATATTCTAAAATGAACCGCTTGTCGACAACAATAGCGTTAGCTTGCTTCCGATCAGCCACGACAACACGCAGTTTGTTCGGGCGAACCTTGGAAATTTCGACCACGGAGGAATAATTTTTTGTCAAATCTTTCATGATCTGAATGACATTCAGAGATTTTCCTTTAGGTTTAGGTCGGAAGAAAACAACCCATGGGCCAGTTCCAGTTGCATTTTCTGGATAAACCTTGACACGGGGTGGAGACACAACAGGAGAGGAAAGCGGGGTCGATTGTTGAGCGGAAGCGGAAACAGCAGGGTTGGGTGGCGTGATCGGGAGTTCAGCGGGAGCGGGAGCGTGAGGGGGAGCGAGAACGGGAGTGGGAGCGAGAGGGAGAGCGAGAACGGGAGCGAGAGGAGGAACGGGAGCAGGAGATTGAGGGGGTGAAGAGGAGAGGTTTGCAAATTTTCTTGAGGGGGGCTTGTTTAGGTGGGTTAATTCCTCCCCCGAAAAGACTTCTTCTGAAGGGGGAACGCGTTTAAGCGACTTCCCACCTCCCGTAGATGTGGAGGGACAGACAGTGGATTCAATCTCCATGTCAACGGGTTCTCCGCATTCTGCCATATAAAGTGGCAGATGTACAGTTTTTCAGTGATTTCTCAATCTTTTTTTCTGATTATTTCTTAAACTAAAAACCTTAATCTAATAAAAAATATACTTATATCGCACACCCGTGCGGTTGAATTAGAACAGTTCCCAGCGAACCGCGTGTCGATCGTACAGCACAGCTGCAACGGTGTATGGCTCCACAGTGCGATGATGATTTCGATGACGATGATATGGCGATAAACACGCCAGCACACAGCGCCCGCGATGCAGGTCTTCTTCCTTCCGCTTTGTTTGCTTCACACTATTGCAGTCCAAAAATCCCGTTTGGGTGAAACAATTATTTCACCAGCAGCGAAAGTAACGGTATCACAACAGTATCACAAGATAACGGTATCACGAGACGGGAGAAAATACACCCGGCGGCCTCGACTTCACGAAGACGAATGAATGCAACTTACGATTGTCAGTTATCAAGCGGGTGCTATGATTGATGCTAGGATCGTTAGTAAAATCTCAACAGAACTGTCAGTGGGATACCCAATTCATGTGAAAACAAAGCGAAAATGTCATTGGGATACTCGATATGTTGGCTCCTGTCATTTCAATAGGAGTTCTCTAAAGACGTCACCCGGGTGCCAGTTATAAATTGTTGAAAAGCATCAAAGTAAGCCGTGAACTGTCAGATAATGAATTCGCTAACGCGTAACACGTACTCGGGAATTCTTTGACCAGTTTCTGATGATACCTGCTCATTGACGATGAAATTTACGTGAGAATGGATTTCGGACAGCTTCCTCGTCAACATTTTTACCTAGGCACGAGGAGATGTCCCCGGCAGATGTATGTTCACGTTCATGAATAGATTTGCCCTGAGAGGTTCATGATTTGGCAAGGTATTTACAAATCAGTTGAACGAACCAGTAATGCCAGATTTAGAGATTAATCTGTTTACATGGTCTAATTTGTAGCACAAATTTTTAAAACCGAAAATCTCGACAAATTCACATGTTTTCGCAAGTGAAATATATAAGTAAACTGCTATAGTGAGTTAAAAATATATATTCTGGCAGTTTACTTATTAAATGTTAATTTCCATACGGTAATGCTTCTTTATGACGACCGAATAGATTCAGTTAAGGTGATGGTGGAACGAAGTCATTGTAGGTATAGGTAAAACCACGTGTTTTGATTCAAAGAGCAAAGCACACCGTAATGTAAATTGATCAATTCACTTATCAGACTGTGTGGCACTTCACTGACACGAGTCTTACAATATATTTAAAAAAAACAATAACAATTCAAAATAGAAATAGATGTATGAACGATGTGTTTCGATGAACAATTGCAAATCTATATATCTATCTATATATATAAAAATGGAGTGATGTCTGTCTGTCTGTATGATTCTTATAGACTCGGAAACTACTGAACCGATCGACATGAAAATTGGTATGTAGGGGTTTTTGGGGCCGGGGAAGGTTTTCGTGATATTTTGAGACCCCTCCCCCCTCTCTAAGGGGGGGCTGCCATACAAATGAAACACAAATTTCTGCATTACTCGGAAATTAACCAAGCAAACGAAACCAAAGTTGGCATGTGAAAGTTTTAGGGTGCAATAAATGTTTCTATGATGGTTAGACAGTCCTTCCCCCACTCAAAGGGGGGCTGCCATACAAATGAAACACAAATTTCTGCATTACTCGAGAATTAATCAAGCAAATGAAACCAAATTTGGCATGTGGAGGTTTTAGGATGCAATAAATGTTTCTATGGTGTTAAGATACTCCTTCCCCCTCTCTTAGAGGGGGCTGCCATACAAATGAAACACAATTTTTTGCATTACTCGGAAATTAATCAATCAAACGAAACCAAAGTTGGCATGTGAAAGTTTTAGGGTGCAATAAATGTTTCTATGATGGTTAGACAGTCCTTCCCCCACTCAAAGGGGGGCTGCCATACAAATGAAACACAAATTTCTGCATTACTCGAGAATTAATGAAGCAAATGAAACCAAATTTGGCATGTGGAGGTTTTAGGATGCAATAAATGTTTCTATGGTGTTCAGATACTCCTTCCCCCTCTCTTAGAGGGGGCTGCCGTACAAATGAAACACAAATTTTTGCATTACCCGAGAATTAATCAAGCAAATTAAACCAAATTAGGCATATGGAAACTTTAGGGAGCAATGAATGTTTCTATGGTGGTTAGATACCCCTCCCCCTCTCTAAGGGGGGGCTGCCATACAAATGAAACACAAATTTCTGCATTACTCGAGAATTAATCAAGCAAATGAAACCAAATTTGGCATGTGGAGTTTTTAGGGTGCAATAAATGTTTCTATGATGGTTAGACAATCCTCCCTTTTCTCTAGGGGGGCTGCCATACAAATGAAACACAAATTTCTCCATAACTAAAAAACTAATCAAGCAAATGGAGCTCAATTTGGCATGTGAAGGTTTTACGGGGCACGAAACGCTTCTATGGTGAATGCACTTCTCCCCCCTTTCTAAGGGGGGCTGCCATACAAACGACATACAAACTTCTGCATAACTCGAGAACTAATCAAGCACAATTTGGGATGTGAGGGTTTTTGGGTATGAGAAATGTTTCTATAATGGTATGACACCCCTCCCTCCTCTGGAATGGAGAGGGGGTCCCATAAAAAAATTACACATATTTTAACCAAAAATATTTCAACCAAACATGACAATTGGACATTTTCGGAAAACTCTGAAGGAAAAAGGGAAAATTCGGAAAATTAAATTCCCATATGTTCTACAATTACATAAGGACAAGTGCTGTCAGTACCTTTGATGTTTGCGCTAGCGAAATTGATCTTTGTTCGAAACTGGGAATGGATTTTAATGTGATGAAACGCACTCCTATATCTTCTCCTATCTATACCAAAAAAGGGTCGCCGGATGTGTTGATAAGAGCAGAACTCGAGGAAGGAATTGTCCGATTTAGGGCTGTCTTTATTCTATCACATTTTCTGTATCAAACATTTGTTCCATGTGACGGAGAAACATGTTATTTGAAAGTGGTTGAAAAATCTTGAACGAGAATTGTGTCTGAAAATAATATGATATTATAATGATGAATTTTGTTAGAAATACTAGGAATTTCATAGTAAAAGGTAAATTCATCGGGGTCGAATAGAAGATCAATTATTAAGAAGGTTCTGCGGTTGGACCAATGAACTTGCTCATAGTTAGAAAACGTGAATGTTTGAAGGTATATATATATATATATATATATATATATATATATATATATATATATATATATATATATATATATATATATATATATATGCGTAACATGAGCAAATTTATAACACATGCGAATTAGGACTCTTTTGGAAGTGTATTTCCACTTATACTGCAGCCATTGAGACTGAAAGAATGTTCCAGGGCATAAACATAGCAAGGAAAGAACTGCGATCTTACCTTGTAGCAACGCCACAGGATGTCACAAATTTAAACTTATTGTAATCAGTAAATTCAAAAACAAACAAGGTGTTTGAGGAGACCAAAGTAGACCATCTAACAGTTGGTCATAGTTGATAATTCCTCAATATTCTCCATTGTTGATCTATTTTTGTCACATATTCACGTTGGAGAGAGTTAACCCTTCTCTTCGTTGGCCGAGGCGTTTTGATTGAATGTAATACTTTTCCTTTTACTATTTTTGATAGCAGAGGCAGCCGTGGCAGTGTTCCTAGCTCTGCAATACAATTTTCATAACCAATGTTAAAGTTGATAGAACTTACATTATAGACCCATTAAAGGTAAAAATTATATTTGTATTGATATCAACACAGTTTTATTTTATTAATTTTCATGACATGAAACGCTATGACTTAGGAATGACATTTTATTGAGTGGTTTTATAACTGTTTCGATGATGTTGTCTGGCATCAGTGTTGGTCAAATAACGATGCTTTCACCAACCCAAACAAAACCATTGCGGCAAATTGAAAAGTGAAAATTTAACTTTTAGAGCACTAGCTCGAGTTTTCCGACGTTTTTTTATTATACATTGCGACGGCAGATGGAAATTTAATATCTTGTGAGTAATCTATTAGAGTTTGGTTGATATTACTTGATAGGAAGTGTTCGAAAACGATCATTTTCTACACACTGTTTCGCAAAATTATTGAATATCGGGCGAGGGTGAGGGAGGGAGATGAAAGAAGTGGGCGCCATTGTGGCAGCCATTTGTGGCTTCCCTCCACCTTCACGTTAACAGATTCCAAACAGACGCCAAACACAACAGTGCCACCGTGTACGGAGCTGAAGGTTTACTGAATCAAATAGATTTTAATTTTTTTTTTGTCTTGTGGAATATTGGGAAAGAATCCTAAATAGTATGAACAAACTGAATAAATCGTTATAAGCAAAACGGCCTCGATGTAGCAAGTACACTTTTTAAAGCCTTGCGTGCATTATTCGAGGAGATGAAAAAGGAAGCATCTAATCATGCCATTCAGAACGCAGAAGAATAATGTATTAAACTTGGTATTTCTGCCAATTTTAAAGCTACTCGACCACGGAAAACGGAAAAAACTGGAAACTCCACAGCTCCTCTTACGAGTGAAGATAGTTTTCGGCTACAGGTCATCTCTGTATTCGAGAAAATAATATAGTAGTTGAAACAACATGGAGAAGCAAAAGCGAATATAACATCAGATTTCACATTTATGAAGGGAGACGGAATAACATCTACAGTGTCGGACAAAAAAATTGTAAGGGGTTGTATCTAGGACACGACCGTATATTTTCGACGTAGAACTACGCAATTATATTATACAATCCACTTGTTTACCATTTTGAATATTATTTTAGAATGCATCGAAATTTTTGTAATACATTCTGTTCTTCGTTACAAATAAATTTGATGAACGTCCTTTTACATTTGATATGATGCCTAGGACTACCAAAATATGTGAACGAAAGAATTGTCAAACGAATATTGTATTTTACATTTTCCTCTGAAATTATTGCACATCTCATGTTTACGTAGTTCTCGAACCGCGAAAGTTCATTCACCTCTAGTATCTGAAATAACGATTTTCTCAGGCTTCTCAGTTTAAAAGTACGTTTTAGGTCTGCACAACTACAAGCGAGTACCAAAGTACTCAACACCAAATAATACCCCCGACTTGCATGTTTGGACAATACGGATTCCCCCAGGCACATTTATTTTGAAGTCCGTGTTAGGGAAACACAGCTCGGTGGGAACAAAAACGCCCCCGACTTGCATGTATGTTTGCAAAACGGATTTCCACAGGTACATCGATTTTTAAGTCTGTGTTGGGGAAACCGTAAATAGGGCCAATCAAAATTTGGCAGTTAGGGTGTTTAGATAACGCTTGACATTTTAACAGTTATTCAATTGTTCATCTTTGTTCATCATTGTTCAATTGTTCAAATCTCACTTTTTATTTGGATAGACGCAAACATCTTTCCGATCTGTTGAGAAATGTTCGAGTTATATTCATTCGAAATACGGGTAGGGTTAGCACACAAATCGGCAGAACAAATGTATGGGAAAAAAGAAAGTTATTCCAGTTTTCATGAATTTAAACCATTTAGAGATTAGCGAATTGTCATGTATAGCATATCAAACAAATCTTGGAGAATTTCTGATTCGATTGGTATGCGAATCATGAATATTCGTTCACAGTGAAAATAGTTATTAACTTTAACTTTATTTCATAAAAACGTGACCTGTTTTCTGATTTGGCACCCTTCCTGAAAGACGTAGTTCTACGTCAAAAAATAAGACCACTGCTCAAGCAAAAAATGAAAGTAACAAAACTTTGAAAAAAAAAAATAATCCAATCCAGTGCTTCAATCCATTTATAATAATTTATTCGTTTATTGATTTTTTTTATTTACAACATCTGTAGTTACAACAGTAGTCATTCATTAAAAAATGCGTTTTAAGCATACATAGCCACTAAAATGGGTCACGCGGATAATTGCACACGAAATACAGAACTACAGTCAACCGCAAAATGTCCAAGGCAGTCAACGCGAAATCGCAGAGTACTTGGGACGATTCAAAACCTTCGTGTTTAATGCCCTCCACGACCGCAAAAAATCCGAAACGACTGAATGCCCAAGGAAAACGACCGCGGAGGATGACTCTGTCATAAAGCGAGCCTCCAAAAAATATCCCTTCAAGGCCTCGAAAAAGTTAAGTGCTGCAGTGAATTTAGCGATTTCTACTACCAAACCGACATTTATTTTAGAACCACGAACCACGATAAAGGTTCCTCTCTCTCTATCTCGTAATAACCATGTGATCATCGAAGGCCCCCCACGGTTGACGAACGGCGTCGCAACGAAAAAAATATTTAAATAAAAATTGTAAAATTTATTATCCAGGTGTTTTATTTAGATTTTTTTAAATAGAATGGTCCGCAGTATAGTGAGTCCTCCCGTGTTCTGAAGCCGACCCTGAGATAAAATTACGGAAGTGAGCTAAGGTGGGCGGTTATGGAGTAATCCATAACTTTCAAAGTGTTCAAGACGCAGATGAAGGACCTATTCCATGATCTGAACTCTTCGACGCCTTTAGGCATCTTGAACATTATTCTCAGATATTCACTCGAGGCAGTTTATCCTAACGATTTTTTCCTGACGCTTCCATTTAGTGTGGCGTTGTACAAACACAGCTTTCGATCGAGATGGAAGTGCTAGCAGACTTTGATTTAGATGCAATTGTGAATCATTTTGCTTCAGTTAAAGCACGAAAGGCAAATATTTATCTAGAGAATAAGCGAAGCTGGTAATATTTCTAACGTTCTAAATACGAATAAACTGCTCAAAGCGAACATTCGTATGAGTGAGTAGTTTTCTTAACACTTTGCGGACCGCTCACGAGATTTCTCGTGTATTGCGTCCCATCCGTTGCGGACCGCTCACGAGATTTCTCGTTTTCGCGTTCCATCTTTACGGACTTTTTTTTATCCCATTTATTTATTTATTAGGCTTTATTAGATGTACATGTACATATGTCTATGTTCCTATAAATTGTAAATTACACAGTAGTTAGTAGTAGCCATTTAGGCGTTAAGTTTTCTGTTCCATTACATTATGGTAAATTACACAATAGTAGCCATTTAAGCGCAAGAGTATTTTTTCTGTTCTTCCATTGTTCAGCAGACCGGACAGCGGAGACAGTTGATATTGATCATTGTTGGGTTATTTATAGAACAGCAGCCCGATGTTTCTTGCAGAGCAGAGCAGTTGTATGGATGAATCGAACTTTGTTCCACCGTGGATCGATTTCCATCGCTGATGATGGTTGCGTGGACGTAGTTATTCTATAACAACACAAAGATGGTCAAATTGAGGGCCCTGAGTTTGAACTCACGATCGATCGCTTGGTAAGGGAACGCGTAACCAAGTAGCTACGAAGACCCCCGTCTTTACGGACTTGTGTGAAATTAGTGGATAAAATTTTTTGTTGCGTACAAGCTTCTGTTCAACCTCTTGCTGGATTTAATGAATAATGATTTTTTTCAATTGAAATAAATGGATTGTTTATCAAGTAACAACCTTCAAAATTATGCTCATAAGATAGAGAATTGAATCATTCATCTTTCCACATAATTCATTTTTTTCTTGATCGTGACAGTGAAAAGTTATAGACTGAAACGTGAGCATGGGTCAATATAGGAAAATTTACAGAATTTCGGAATTAAAAAAAAGTTGTTCGAATAGAGTTATCGAAGTTATTTTACCTATCTTCCAGCCACAATTTTATTAAACGTAAAAGGGTATGAGAAAAGTTATAAGCCAAGTTGTATGGAAGAAATGAATTATGTTAAAGAAAATTGAAAAAAGTTATTTGGAAAGACCCAAAACACATTCTCGAGATAGTACTTATTCGATATAAAATATTTTTATCTATCTTTAGCAAAATTTCCATTGGTCGGAAAAGGGTCTAAGAAAAGTTATAGCCCAAAGCCTATACAACTTGTATGGGGGAAATAAATTAATCTAAAGAAAATTGAAAAAAGTTATTTGAAAGGACCCACAACACATTTTTGAGATAATACTCATTGGATAGAGAATACTTTTATCCATCTTCAGCCAAATTTTCGTTGGCCGGAAAAGAGTCTGAGAAAAGGTATGGGCCAAAATGTATACAAGTTGTAGGAGGGAAATTGATAAATTTATCGAAAATAGAAATTGAACTTTTTTACACTCGAAAAAAAAAAAGCAACAGAGTGCGAAGCCGAAATTTTTAGGCGATTTTTGAAATGCTTTAAAATTGTGAAATATCAACGCATGAAGATGTGGTACAAATCTCTTTAAAGCATAATTTACATGGATTTAGATGGATTTTTTATTTCGATGTATGTATTTGCAATTAACGTTATCAACTATCTTTCATTTGATTTCTATAACATTGTTGTAAACTATTCAGTACTGAGCTATTATTGTATGAACGAAAAATTACGAATTCGTATTTGATAAATAATAGTTCGATAAATAATCATCGAAAAACAGTTTTGAAAACTCTAATAAATTCTATACACCCAGGATTTGTTTACGCAGGTGATAGAATTTTGTTATAATTTGTCGCGGTACACCATAGAAGATATAGTATTTTCCTAAATTTTCATTTCCAAGTCTATTGAGAATGAGGAAAAAACGAAAAACTATTTTTTTCACTATAGCTCTCATAGTGAACCATATACGAGAATTATCTTATCATTATCTGAAAAAAATCACAAATATCTATAAAAGGCGTAGGAACACATTTAAATACGAATTGTAGTAGTACTGAATCTCTAAATACTAAAAAACAATTCAATGTTTCAAGATTTTTTTTAGTACTTCAATTTTTTAGGAATTTGTTTTTCGATTATTTTTTTCGATATATCATAGTAAGATACACTTTCAGTATTTTTTCAATTTTTCATCTCAAAGCTATTGATAATGGCGTGCTAAAAATTTTAAAGGTACGTTTTTCACCAAAGATCGTATTGTGAATTACATAGGGATTCGAAAAATAGTCAAAATTTCTATGTAATAGAATTTTTTACTTCCTTTTTACTTTTTACTTCCTTAAGGCGGCATTCCACCTATTCAACATGCTACATGCTACAAATCAATGGTAAACAACAATGGATATGATACTTGCGCAATTTTGTATGTTGTTTCCATCACAGCCACTACACAAAAGTATGCGTGAGCTCACTGCTCCAACATATCTGTTCTGATGTTATTGTTTTTATGATCAAATATTTTGCTGTTCCATTATTATGATGAATTATGATAATCGTCAATAAATGACGTAGTTGCTTCAATATTGTCGTACATGTCGTGCTACACACGCCGCACCGACCGGCAGGCCATTGGATAAGGCCAACATTGCACGACAAGACCAATTTTGTCGCAGAGAGAAACGCTCTAATAAGCAAGAACCATTGACTTGTAGCATGTAGCACGTTGAATAGATCGAATTCCGCCTTTACCCAGCCAGACCCTTTTCCCCGTACAACTCGTGAACGTTTTGGCCAATAACTTTTCTCATACCCTTTTCGGTTCAAGAAAAATTTGGCTAAAGATAAATAGAAATATTCTTCATCGAATGAGTACTATCTCGAGAATGTGTTTTCGGTTACATAATTTTTAAGCAGCCAAATTCTTAACTATATTTTTATAACTATATATAAAAAAATTCCTAATTCTATGATTAGTAAGGTAGAAAACCCATTACTCGCGGTTGATTCCCTCCCATACAACTTGGCCTATAACTTTTCTCAGACCCTTTTCCTAGTAATCAAATTGTGGCTGGAAGATTGGTGAAATATTTCTCTATCGAATAACTTCGATAACTCTGTCCGAACAACTTTTTTTGATTTTCAAAACTCTGTATATTTTGCCTATATTGACCCACGTTTCACGTTTCAGTCTATAACATTTCTCTGTCACGATCAAGAAAAAAAATGAAATATGTGGAAATGATTCCATTCTCTATCTAATGAGCATGATTTTGAAAGTTGTTACTTGATAAACAATCAATTTATTTCAACTGAAATGATTCATTATTCATTAAATCCAGCAAGACGTTGAACAGAAATTTGCACGCAACATAAACTTTCATCCGCTGAACTTTCATCCGCAAACTTCACACATAGAGACGAATGGACTGCAAAGTTTAAAGCCTCTTAAAAACATGCAAGCAAAGCAAGCAACTCCACACAAGCCAAAACGTGCGGTCTCAGGCATATGTATTACATATTTCTTCCCGGTCCTTGAAGTGTTAAAATATCACAATCTCAAAACTAGTGAAAAAATTGAAAAAAAAAAAGTGATTTTTTGGGGCACTGTTTTAATAGATTACCGAGGCGCTGTCTACCCTCACTACGTCGCTACTTATCGGCTGCATCCCGCATGATAAGTTTGATCGGCGGTTAAATTGGTTACCTTCTTAGCCTTCTCCGAGACTCCTTGAAATATTGGGTCTGCTCACGAACGCCCCTTCACGGTGAAATCGAAATGGTTTGTATGCAAGGTTATATACAATGAATTCTTTTTTCTTACGGGATTGATGCGTGCATGCAAAAAAAATGTGCGATTTCACGTTAAATCACGTAACAAAAATCCAGTGTACGCTTAATTTCGTTTTCACCGTGAAATGACGTTCGGGATCAGGTCCAATGTGAACAAATAAATTAGAAAAAGCGAGGGGTTGTATCCGAGACACGACTGCTTAGGACGTAGGACAACGCAATCTTTTTTTTTTTTTAATTTGTTGGTTTATCATTTCGAATATTATTTGCGAATACGTCGAAATTTTATTAATAACTTTTTAATAAAAAGTTCCGGGGTCCTTGAAAAGGTTTAATGGCTTGCAGGGTTTCGTAGAATCATTTCGAGAAGCAACGATTCTTTTTTGCCTTTGCGAGAACAATACACTAATTGGTCCTATGTCGCAAATCGTTTCTTTCTATCAATGCACGCAATGCACTGAGTATTTAACGAGAGGCATCTCCATTCAACAAACATCAAACACGCGTCTAATAGATACCCACAGTTGCAGCGATAAAAATGAAATATCGCGAAAATGACCGTTTATGAAAAATAGTTTCTCGACTCTCTGTCAAAACCGTCAACAAAGCTAGGAGCCTCAGAGGAGATGCAATACTTATACGCTAGCGACAGCTTACTTACTATGCAAGGGTGGAGTTTACTTCGCAAATATTATATTTTCGTTAACCCCCTTCGTTGTTTCTATTCTAGCGGCTGCATAAGTTGCCCGTTATTGACAGCTCTGTTTAGGAAATCACACACATGGACAGAACAAATGTATGGGAAAATGGAAATGCTTCAAATTTTCATAAATTTGAACCATATATAGACTATGGTATTGTAATATATATCATATCAAACAAATCTTTGAAAATTTTCCATTCGATTGGTATGCAAATCGTTAAAATCCGTTCGCAGCAAAAAAAGTAATTAAAAGTCACAGCAAAAAAGTTATTAAGGTTAGCTTTATTTCATAAAAACGTGTCCTGTTTGCTGATTTGGCACCCTTAATGTAAGACGTAATCCTACGTCAAAAAAAGTTGGCATGAAAATGTATCAATTGGTTTTATACAGCCCGAGGACTTGATTTTTTTTTCATCTCGCGATGACTGAATTTTCTAAAGAACAAACTTCTTACTTCTATGAGAAAGGTTAATACTAATTATAACGTCGCTCTCCATTTAAAAAAAACGCATTCTGCAGGGTATCCACGCGACGTACGACTTGAGCCTGCGGGAGAACGTTTCCAACACACTTCTGCCGGAGGCTGACTCATTCTCCATCATCCCCAAAAGTGGCTACCAGCTGTCCACCTTCACGCTAACAATTGTAAACACATCCAAACTGGACTACGAGCTACCCGAGCGGCAGCAGTTTGAGCTGATTGCAACGGCTACGGAAGTAGCGGAGGCGAGTCACTCCAGCCGGCAGGTTGTCACAATCGAGCTGCTCAACTGGAACGACGAGGTGCCGGCGTTCGATAAAGAAACGTACGAAATCAGCATCGAGGAGACCATAGGAAAGGACGAGAAACTAGTGACGGTTCATATCACCGATCGGGATGTAGACGATAGCGTTGATCTGAAGATTCTAAGCCGAATTGGCGATGATCTAAATGTTATACGATTGAATAACTCGGATGAAATGCAAGCAGCGGTACCCACGTTTAGTTTCCAGATCAGAACGGGGCGTGACGAGATCTTCGATTGGGATGTAGCTACCGAAGTGCTCGTCCAACTTCAGGCTACCGATACGCTGCAGACCGACAAGCACGAACCTCTGCATCAAGTTTACGCTCAGGTTGTTATTACTGTGTTAGACGTAAATAACAAACCGCCCTCCATTACCCTGGTGAGTGGATCAAGCTAAAGGTGTGTCTATCTTTGAGAGATAGTTATTTTTACGTAACTTTCAGCCGCGGGGAAGAATTCACATAGCGGAAAATTCGGAACCGAATACGGCGGCTACTATTGGGGACGAGGAAGCGATCATCATTGGAACGGACCCCGACACCACGGCAGATCTGGAATTCAGTATCGACTGGAAGGCAACGTATGGAGTTAAAGCCGGCGTTCCGGTCACGGACATATTCGAAGAGTAAGTTCTGTCCTCATATACTGCCGGAAAACAAGTGAAAAATTCCAGAATTTCACCGTAGCTGTTTGGTCTTCGACGTCGACGCAACCAATCCAAACCGAGTCTTGGCACGGATAAGGGTTAACCCCGAACTCGATCAAGAGACAATCAATAAACGACTGGACTACGAAGCCTACGAAACGTTATTCCTCACAGTGCGATTGGTGGATAAAGCACAGGTTATTCCACCGAATGACACGGAGGCGATCGTGGTGCTCCAGATAGACGACGTTAATGATAATCCGCCCATCTTCATCGACGGAACACTGGAAGTAGAACGATTTGTTATGGAGGAGGCGGAAACGGGTACAATCGTTGGTAGCATCTCCGCCATTGATATTGATGGACCGGAGTTCAACAAAATTTACTACTCAATTGCGTAAGTATCCTTAGTTTTAATCGGAGTGTCGATCATAATCTTGGTTTCTAAACAGTGCAAAAAATCCCGATCAAGAAGGTCTGATTTCTATCGATCCTATGGGAATGTTGTTTGTGAACGCCACGAAGCTGAAAATAGGATGCGACGTCCCAATCACCTATGACATTCCACTTCTGATCACCCTCACTGATGGACTGTTTGTCACCAACGGATCGATCAAGATAAACATAACGGATACAAACAATAAATTCCCCACCTTCAAAGCGGTTCCCTCTGAGGTGAAAATCTTCGAGAAATCCTCCTCCGGCACCGAGATCGTGCGCCTCGAGGTGGACGATCTGGATCGAGACGAAGTGTTCCACACGGTAGCCTTCGAGATCGACTTAATGACGTTCCCCGATTTGCAGAACTATTTCGAGGTGAACAGGCTGGCCAACAACTCGGGCGAGCGTCTCCAGCAGACGGGGGTTGTGTTTGTGAAGGAAAATAATCGTATCCTTGATCGCGACAGTGGTACGGATCGTTTCACGATCACGGTGAAAGTACGGGACAACCCGAACAGCTCGGGACGAAGAAATACGGAGCAGTCTAGTTTCACGCTGATACTGCTGGACATCAACGATCAGCAACCGGTGATGCCACAGCTGGAGGGTTTGAAAGTGAGCGAAGATGCTCATGAAAACGATGTGATTCTGCAACATTTCGAAGCAACTGACCGAGATGACCGCAACACGCCAAACGCTAAGATTCACTATAGGATTGAACACATTACGGCAGGTAAGCAAACTTATTAAATCTTTGTTTTTTTCATAATCATAATTTCATAATGTTTCAAATCGCGACCACGAAACGGAAAGTTCCATTACACTGGTGATGACCGGACCGGGAAAATTTGTGTCAAGTGTCAGCCAATACTTGGAATTCACTACACGAGTTTTCACGTCCACTCAGTTGCAGAGACAGCGGGACAGTTGTCTGCTGTTTACCACTTCCAGTCACGTTTCTACACGGATGCAGCGCACACAATAAACACCGCCATTCGACGTTTTCCGGTTCTCAAATGTCACTTCGATTAGTGGTGGCCAGGAAATGACGCCATTCGGATGTGTTTGCGCCCACAATCAAGCGCCACCGGAGTGAAAATTAAACCCAATCAAAGAGCTCGCTAAATGGAACGTTACGATTCGATTCACGCCTCGCCTTACGCTTGCTTACACGAAGAACCATTTCAATCTGGTTAATACTTTCTAAACTTATCAGTGGAGTTCTAATGTTTGTCTTTGTCCGCTCTATCCACCCTAAAAAAAGGAGGAGGAAAAAGCGTTGAGAAGTGAAACAAAAATTAAAACCAGAGCGTGTCACGTTACCTGTTAGGTTCGTTTAAAAACTGCTGAACCGAGTAAAGTCCGGCCTCTCCCACCCGCCGGCTGATTGGAATTAAAGCAATTTTTGCCTTTCTCGTTCTCTGACGTCATGAACATTGATTTAGGGAGTAATGGACCAGAATGGCGGTTATTTGGCAGTTTGCTTTCTCGTTAACAAAGTCGCCTCTTCGGTTTCGGAAGCTGAGTGAGAATATTTAATTTTTTCGCCTGTGCTAATCGAAAGACATAAAAAAAATAATTATTTTGACTATTGATTGAATCTGTCATATGGCAAGTGCCTGCTGCTGACAGATGGAGAAAAACTCGTAATACCTAAAGATTCGCTTTGTCCAAAAAAACATGTTAAAAAAAGAAAAAAAAAATTATAGGAGGTTGTGTCCAAGACACGACCGCATTGTTGAAGTAGAACTACGCTGTTATTTCATATATGTCGCTAGCGGAGAATGTTTTGCTACTGGCGAGCGAAACCAAATCACATTCAAAATTCCAGAACAACATTTACTTTCATGGTGACCAAATAAACGAAATAATCTCTTTCTGTTAATCTTAACAACCTCGAAAAGAGTAGCATTGCCTCATTTAGATCAAGATTAGCACAAATGCAATTCCAATTTGAAGGCAGTTTTGCGACTGGCACGCGAACCCAAATAACTTATAACAATCCAGCACGACATTCAAGATCCTTGGTATTCCCCAAATAATGTTTTGGCGCACAACCTTAACGCCTGCTTCACCATAGCGTCAGTTCAATGCATTGAAAACAAACAAAGTTAACTGCTTGGAAAAAGACTGAATGTTTGCCTCAGCAAAGATTCATCACTAATACCCTAGTGCAAATGTTTCCCTTCCGCTATCTCCCCTCCTTGTTTAAATTTATCATTACGGCTGCGTAACTTGCGGAGTAGTGATCCCCGATTTTTGTAATTAATCGTTCATCGAATACTTTTCAGCAGTGTGTTATTCGATACGATTAATCGACCCAAATAATCGATTAATCGATTAATCGTCACACTGAGAAAAATAATTTGTTAGACTAATATTTCTCGATTGCTAGAAAGCCATCTGGAATCAAAACAGTGTTCATTCCGCCTGAAAATAATTTATTATCTTTTACGCTCCGCTAAATTGGTAAACGATGTTCAATTCGTGTTGACTGCATTGAGCTTCGTTTACGAGTTTAGCGGAGCATTAAAGATAATGATTGAATTTCAGGGTCAAACTGCACTGCCGTAATCTTGCAAGGTGACGCAAGCGCCAGAGGGAAGAATTTTCAGTACGAGACTTTTCGTAAAATTGCATGTATAATCAGCTTACGCGTATATTACGAAAATCTGATCTGTTCAAATTGTGTACACTTGATGGAAAAACATTGCCATCGACTTGATTTTTGAAAAAATGCCGTTTTATTCAAGCTATTTTACCAACGCCAATTTGTTGTGGAAACAGCAAATTTTAATCGCCTTTTTTCACAACCGATTTTGCGTTCATCCATAAAAGTATGCGAGAATCTGTTTCCAATTATTTTATCCAGAATGCTGCTGTTGAGCGGAACATGAGAAAGCATCAGGGAGAAAAGTTCTACATATTTTCAGACTTTGTAACATGCGTTGAACAGGCTAACATAGATGAGAACCCGATTTTAACAATTATGGACAGTACCATTTTTTTCCAATCCAAAATACAAGAACAAGCGATGTTCATTGCTTCGTATTTAGAACGATACTGAACGTTTGCCTTTCCTTTCCTTGTTGAATAAAAGAGACTTTGAACTTCTTCAGTTCATCCGTCTCTAGCCTCCGAAAAGGTCCTTCGAAAACTTTACTCTTTCCTCATGTTACTCCTCCACCCCAATTGCCTTGAGAAAGGCACTCGATCCCTCGCCGTCCAGCTCGCTCAGCAACGATGTTGTTCAGTCGGTGTCCTGACGAAGAATGAACGTTTACCTCAGATCCACTGTTTATACTCTAGGCAAATATTCCCCTTCGTTCTTCTTCTTTTCCTTTGTTCACGAAGACTTTAAATCTTACGATTTCCTCTTCGTTGTTCGTCGATAAGTTGCACGTTATTGACAGCTCTGTTTGGGAAAACACACAAATGGACAGAACAAATGTGTGGGGAAATGAGATTGGTTCCAATTTTCATCAATTGAAACCATATACTGTATAGCTGTATAGCATATCAAACAAATCTTAGAAAATTTCCGATTCGATTGGTATGCAAATCGTTAAAATCCATTCGCAGCAAAAATAGTTATTAACGTTAACTTTATTTCATAAAAACGTGACCTGTTTTCTGATTTGGCACCCTTAACGAAAGACGTAGTTCTACGTCAAAAATAGTAATAATTAGCCAAATGTGTTACTAAATGCATAACTCGAGTACATATCGTTCGACTAGAGCTGCCTTTTATGTTGGATTCTCCGTTTCACGAATGTAAAGTATTTTCAAGATAGCTACACATTAATGCCCCATGTTGTTGTTGGTGGGTAATTGAAAGAAAACGCAAAGAAAAGACAAAATTAGATACAAGGATATAAAGGGTGTGTCACATCAAATTGCATCACGGAAAAAAACGCTGTAGAAATTTAATTTTTAGGAATTATATCTTCAGCTTTCGCTTATAATCAGATAAGAGTGTATAGATCACGTTGGCCATGCTTCACTGTCAATTTTTCGTAAATTTGGAAAAATGTCGTCGAACGAAAAAGAGCGTCGTGAATTAATCCTGTGCACTCATTTCGAGAATCCGAAGTTGTCACATCGGGACATCGGTAAGATGCTGGGAATCGTCCAATCAGCAGAGTACTAAAACGATACTTCGAGAACCTAACCATCGACCGGAAGGTGAAGAACGGCAAAAATGGATGTTCCGTCAGTGAAAAAAATCACAAGCGCGTAGTTAAGCAGTTTAGACGTGATCCGAGAAGTTCGGTCCGGGATGTCGCCAATAAGCTGAATTTGTCAAGTTCATTCGTCCAGCGGACCAAGCAGCGGGAGGGCCTGCGTACATACAAGGTTCAGAAGGCTCCTAACCGCGACGAAAGGCAAAACATGGTGGGGAAGACGCGAGCCCGGAAGCTGTACACCGAAATGCTGACGAAGCCGCATTGCCTGGTAATGGACGACGAAACCTACGTCAAAGCGGACTTTCGTCAGCTGCCGGGCCTGTTGTTCTTCTCCGCAGAGGACAAATTCAGCGTTCCGGAGTAGATTCGCAAGCAGAAACTATCCCAGTTTGCCAAAAAGTACATGGTGTGGCAAGCGATCTGCTCTTGCGGAAAGCGGAGCGCCCCCTTCGTGATGACCGGCACGGTAAACGGGCAGGTTTACCTTAAGGAGTGTCTACAGAAGCGCTTACTACCACTATTGAAGCAGCACGAGGGCCCGACCATCTTCTGGCCGGATCTCGCTTCGTGCCACTATTCAAAGGACGTGTTGGAGTGGTACGAAGCCAACGAGGTCACCTTCGTGCCAAAGGAAATGAACCCGCCCAACGCGCCGGAGCTTCGCCGAATAGAGAAATATTGGGCGATTATGAAGCAGGCCCTCCGGAAGAACCCAAAAGTTGTCAAATCGGAGGCGGACTTCAAGAGAAAATGGATTTCTGTTCAAAAAAAACTACAACCTGACGTTGTACAGAACCTTATGGACGGGGTAAAGAGGAAGGTGCGAGCATACGGGCTTGGGCTCGAAGTATGAATAAAAAGAAAATGACAAAAGTTGTTTAATAGTTTTTATTTTACTGTCTAAAATTTTCAAAAGGATCGGTCTACTGGGCGAATTTCTACAGCGTTTTTTCCGTGATGCAATTTGATGTGACACACCACTTTATTATAGAAGAAACAAATGTTTCCCAACCGATCTGACCGCAGCATTTCGGTCATCTCTCATTTTACGTGCCTCTTCTCTCTTTTCTTCAATTTAGCCGGAGGAAATTCCCCCGGGCTGGAAGCAGACCCAGAGCGCATCGGAACACTGTTTAAGCTGCAGCCTGTAGACGAGTATGTGTCCCGGCTGGAAGTTGGACACACTTTGAAAGGTTTCTATGGGAGCTGGTCCGTTGAGATTGAGGTTTGCTCCTCGTGCATACCAATTTCGATTTGTACTTCTGCTCGTTTTTTTCTGTCGTTCGTTTTAGGCTTGCGATCGGGGAAACGAGTATGAATTAATTAAGGATAGTCCTCGGTGGTGCAGTAGTGCCACCTACTTGATCCTGGTGGAACCCGTCAACTATATGGCACCAGTGATAGTTTTCCCCAGAGATGACGAACGAATTCGACTCAGGTAGGAAGGGTGAATGGATGGGATGCACGTACAAACGGAAATTGTATTTTGAACAGCAATTGGGTAAAAGTCCGATAATTGGTTTTCTCTCCCATTCATTGCGACAGTTTCGAGTCGTTGGCGAATGGAAAACCACTCCTGAACACTCAAGGTGAGACGATTCCACATTTTGGCGCACACGATACGGACGGGGGCGACTTCGGTGTGGTAACATTCTACCTTCAGAGTCAAGATCGTAAGGATTGCACGGTATAACTGTCAAGCAGATTCATTTCGCAACTTTTTGTGCCTTTCGCAGCGTTTAGCCAGGACCATACCTACTTCCAGCTGAACCCAGTTGACAAGCACCATGCACAGCTGGTGTTGGCTCAAGCAGACGCTATCGGTACGAAATCTTATCGGGTGAGTGAACCTTACTTATTGCGAACATGGAAAATCTCAGATTATCGAACACAATTTAATTAAATTTGGCCTCAAACCGGCGTTCAAACTTTACGGGGGTTCAACAGTACATTCAATAACCTTCACCGTAGAAATTACGCACACCCGTCATGATTTGGTGACAAACTTTACGCAGAACTCACACTGACGACTGAATTTCTCCTATTAAGGATAGCTATAATCGCGAAATCATCGAACCATTTTTATTCTCCGCCAGGTCACGGTGCACGCGAGAGATGGTGGAAATTTGTCCGCCGAACCGGTGGATGTGGTTATCGCCTTCATAAACATGACCGGCGAACCGGAGTTCCACCACGGAGATTTGCCCTTCGAAACGGATTTCACAGGTATGCTTCCAGATTTTTCACACACTAGCTAGCAGTTTGTTCATTCACAATCGCCCTGTATAGCCTTTCCCTGGCCGGAAGGTGGGAATGTCCGTTTTGTACAAAATATAAATTTGCCACCCAACTTGCTGCCAGTGACTTTGTCATCCCGCTCTTCTGTTTTGTGCTATTTTTCACGTAGTCCGAGGAACCCTTCCAGCTATAAACCATAATACGGCTTTTTAATTAAACTGACAGCATACTCGTAATGGGGGTCATAATAAGGCGGGGTAAAATGAAAGGACAAGTTTTTTCTCTCGGTTCTTAGCCCATGTAAATATATCATAAAATGTGAAATAAAATTCATTCACGTAGACCCTTTAATTCCCTCATGAAATGGCTGTTTTTGTTTCGTTGATGGTTCATGAATTGTTACCCCCTTAGAAGGCGCTCAGTAGATGTGTAATGAAAAGTTGTGATCACGATTTCGGTTTAGGTACTTTTTTCGTACGAAAAATACTGTAACTAATTCATCCATCACTTGACTATTTTTAGAAAACGAGGACGGGATGTTGGAGGAACGGATTATCCCAGCGGCAATCGATCCGAAAAACGCTGAATTACCGCCCGATGAGCAAAAAGCTATATTCTATTTCATCGATGGTAAGTACTCCGATATAGGGAGAAAAAAAGTTGTGCAACGGAATAATTGAACTGCAACTTTTCCCAAACCAATCTGTCGGGGTTGTCGAAGTTTCACTTAATGGTTTCACCTGTCAAGTTGGCTTTCGCCAGAACCCGCTTTTTCGCCACTCGAGAAAGTTGAATTACTGTGGTTTATTTTGTGAAACTCCTGACAATTCGTGATTATTTTCACTGTTGTTTGTTATATATCTATATGGAGGGAGTGCGGACAGTGGGGGTAAGATGGACAAGTGGTTGATTTGAACATTATGAATTTCAAATTTCTGTTATTGAGAACCCCTTCTGCATGCTATTTTATAATACAGTCTATCGCAAAATCAAGTATACATTTCATGCAGCTTTGTTATTTTTGTGTTTTTTGGAGTTAAAAAGTTTATAATTAAATGCGACTCATATTCATCGTAAAATTGATCTATTTTACTCTCATGTAGTGATAAGAAGAAAATTAAAATTGTCATATTTCTTCTTCATATTTCATATACAAACAACAAATCTCCATCTAAGACGTGGCAAAATTGAGTGTACTGTTTAAGTTCTTCTTAAAAAGAAAATTAAAATCAGTACAGAAATGGTAACAGATAACAAAAAGAATCCCCTAGTATCTGGTATGGTCCCCCTTTGGCGTCTAGCACTTTCTGCAAGCGCCGCAGATTTCCGTAATCGTCGTTTTGAGTTCCGCTTTTTCCTCTGGATTTTTATTCTTCAGATGGTTTTTTATTTCCCACCATAGACACTCAATAGTGTTGAAGTCCGGTGATTGCGGAGATGTTTCGAGTTGATTGGGGCATTATAGAGCAGGTATTCCCGCACGATGAGGTCAGTTTCCTTTGGGTCATTATTCTGTTGAAAGTAGTAATTGTTTAAAGAGTTGATTTTATTTCACGTCCGAACTGGTGTACATCACAGAAGAGTATATTCATGGTGTGGAGTGACGCTGCTTAACTACGCTAGCTAATAATAAAACTGTCCCTAAGACAAGTTATGTCAAGGTAAATTCATGTATGTGGGAATAATTTAAACTAAACGAAATAGGGTTATAAAATCACATATTATTACACGCTTTCTTTTTTGTTTGCTGAAACTTAGCCTATGGTTAGCATCTGGGGACTGTTTACCCGCGGCCAACTCGGGGTTAGTAAACTACTGAACTAGCCATTCACCGTAGAGTTTTGGAAGAATAACTGTAGGACCAGAACGTGTTACACGAGGGGAAACTACAGGGGACAAAGCGTCTTGAGAAGATTGATGAGAATGTAATGAATCATGAAGATTTTGTGGAGAAGAGCTTGGAGGCTGTAACTTCACCACTAGGGGGCAAGTCAGCTAGCACACCGAAACTATCACGGGAATGGGGATTAGCTAATGTCCCATCGAAACTGAGATCACCGAAGGACCACAGTTCGATTTAGAATGATTGTGATTCAAAGGACTTGGTACAGGCAGGTGTTGTTGTTCCGGAAGATCATCTTCAGTAAGTAGCTCACTGGTATTCAATTCATTATTAGGTCATAAACCTGCGATTTCGGCGAAAGTGATTTGCAAAATTGTCTCTAACCACAAAAGAACTACCGTTGACATCACGTACAATTTGCCCATAATGCCATTCCTTAGAATTTTTCCTAAACAGAACTCGATCTCCAACTTTCAATAGTGGGAGTTTCTTAGCAGAGCGATCGTAGTATTGTTTTTGCACCTCTCGTTTCTTTGATATTCTTTCTCAAACTACACGTTCATCAAGCGACTCTCGAATCAAAAACGTTTCATTCATAGGTAAGCGTGTTTTAATTTGCCTTCCAAAAAATAACTGACTAGGGGAAAGTTCATGCTGGCGACAGGTGTCGTGTTATATTCAAGCAGTCGATATTGGAACTGTTCAACCTCTCCAACTTCATAACATCGTTTCAGTATGTTTTTGGCTATAGCCACCGCCTTTTCAGCAAGACCATTGCTTTGCGGATAACGAGAACTAGAGAATTCGAATTTGATGGTATTTCTGTTCGCGTATCTTTCGGATTCGAGGGAATTAAACGGTACGTTGTCACATCGAATAAGAGTCGGATATCCATAGCAGTTGAACATCTTGTCGAACAATTTACATACACTAGCAATGGTCTTATCTTGCAATCGATCAGAACAAATGAATCCAGAATAAGAATCTATTACTACCAACCAATCATATCCACCATACTCATAGATATCAGTTGAAACTCTTTTAAACGGATACTCTGAAATATTATCCAGCACCAGAGGTTCTTTGCAGTTGTTACGCCGGAACTTCTCACATATTGTACAAGAAGAAACCAGTTCCTTTAAGTCATTAGTCATCCCTGGCCAAAAGAATTGTGTTCTAGTCTTGGAGAGCGTTTTCTCAATGCCTAGATGTGCAGCATGTAACCATTTACAAATCAGCCTTTGTAGAGCAGTAGGTACAACCAAACGATGATTTTTGAACAACAAACCATTTTCATAATGCATCTCATCTCGATACTTATAGAAAATCTGACTGAGATCATCGAGCTTATGAAACGAAGGCCAACCTTGTTCGACAAACTTTACTATGCGCATGTAACGTTCATCTGATACGAGAGCTTGCAAATATCGAATTTTTTTTTCCTCGATCGGCCCCTATCATAAACATGGCTAAACAAATCCGTCTCTTGTTATGAGGTCGCTGCATAACTTTGGCTTGGCGGTACTGTAGTTTAGCAGCATTGAACTTAACGTTGTTGATTTGAGCTCGCTTAAAGACTTTAGCTAGGGCTCTGTCATGCTCAATTTAATCTTTGCCCGAGATTAACACATCGTCGAAATAAACTACAACGCCCGGAATATCACCAACAATTTGCACCATCCGTCGTTGAAAAATTTCTGGTGCATTGTTCAAACCGAATGGAACATGATTCCATCTATATCTCCCGAAAGGTGTCATTAATGTGGTTGAATCCGAACTTTTACGATCCAACTCCATTTGCCAGAAGCCACTACTTAAGTCAAGAACCGAAAATACATGTTTCCCTACAAAGCGACTGAGCAAATCTTTAGTTGGAATCAGGAAATGTTCACGTTTTATGCACCTGTTAAGAGGCTTAGGATCTAAACAGATGCGTAATTTTCCGTTCGATTTTTCCACTAATTGCATATTGCTAACCCAGTCCGTTGGATAGTTCCACCAAATGTTCTAGTTCCAAATCCAATCGATCATGTAGTGCTAATGGAATCCGCTTTCTGTAGTGCAACGACAGAGCAGAGTTCTCTTTCAAAACAATCGAACATTTCCCATAAAATTTTCCTAATCCCTCGAAAATTCCATGGAATAGAATGCTTCCATCCAACACTTTATTTTCCTTTGGGAACTCCGAATGACTTTCTATTGCACTGAGACGTTTGATCAACCCAAATTCAATTCACGACTGTAACCCAAGCAAAGGTTCAAAAGAATTGTCAACGACAAGAAATGAAGCCCCATACGAATGATCACTAACAGAATCGACACAAACCAGCTTCACCTTCCCATGTATTTTTATTTCATTCGAACTGTAATCAAGAATCTTGGCATTCCGGACATCATCAATGGGAAGACACAATTTCCTAACAATCTGTATGGGAATACAATTAACATCAGAACATGTGTCTAGCTTGAACTTAACTGCTTCGCCATTGATATGAAAAACCTTTCTCCAAGGACGGGATTCATCAAAGTGACCAAACACGGATTTAGAATTCACATAAAAATTCATAATATCTTTGTTATTTTCAGCCGCGCATGCATTGACTACCTGACCTAAAACTGAAAACTTACCAGCGTCATTCCAGTTCACCGTATGTATCGTTTTATCATTCCTTCCAGCTGACTTCGATGACTGTTGATGACTTCTTGGCTGCTTCGTTGTCTTCTTGCGGCAACACATGTTGTAGTGGCCAATTTCTCCACACGAATGGCGTACAGCAGTCGACGCCGGGCAATTCCTCCGATGATTTTGATTGTACGGCCTTCCACAATTATAGCAACGGTTACGTGTTACTGCATCCACGGTCTTGACACTCGAATCAATTTGCTCCTTCGAAACCACCTTCACTTCCAAAAAATTACTCTTCCGATCCAGTAGCTGTTTATTCTCGGATGCGGCTTCGAAAATCTTGCATGTCTAGATGATATTTGATAAGGGGGCGTCTCTGCCATCCACAAGTTTGAGTTACATCTTCTTATCCTGAATCCCAATGATGATTCTATCTCGCAGCATACGGTCGCTGTAGGATGTTTGACAGGTAGCGCAACTAAATTCGCAATATTGAACTTGCGTTCTCAACTCAGTCTCGAACTCAGCAAAAGTTTGCTTCTATTTCTGCGCAATGGAATTGTATTTGAAGGCCTCCATTGCAATATTCTTACGAGGGAGACAGTACTCGTCAAACGCCGCGATTATCTCTGCGAAAGTGTGTGTGGCTGCTTGATTTTGAGCGTCTTCAAAAATTTCATCGGCACCATTTTCACCATCATCACCCGCAGCGGCATCATTCTCCTCCAATCCGAACATGCTCTCCATACTTCCATTGTTGGGAAAAGCGAATTGAAAATTTCCACACCGCGAGGGGCAATCATCCATAAGAATGTAGCGATCTTACTTGCTTCGGTTTCCTTCATTTTGTTATTGGCCCGGAGATAGATAATAAATAACTGTTTCCAGCGAGGCCACCCCTTCACTAGATTTGCACAATCCAGTGGCTGCGGCAAACGATGATCGAATCCGGACGCCATTTTCCTCCTTCGTTTTGCTTGTATGCAAAACTGGTTTTCCGCTTTCCGTTGCACGTCGCAACGAAATCCAAACAAATGTTATTTGTTCTTCACTAGTTCAATTCCAATTCAGAAGTAGTAGTAACAATTTTCTACGACTCGAAACGTTTCACTTCTGACACCATTTTTAAAGAGTTGACTTTATTTCACGTCCGAACTGGTGTACATCAAAAAAGAGTATATTCATGGTGTGGAGTGACGCTGCTTAACTACGCTAGCTAATAATAAAATTGTCCCTGAGACAAATGCATGGCGGTATTGGTTACAAGGTAAATTCATGTATGTGGGAATAATATAGCGAAACGAAATAGGGTTATAAAATCACATATTATTACAGTAAGGGAGACCCAATTTCAGAACGAGAGACTGCAGGTTACGTTTCAGGAAGATCAATTAAGCCATTTTGTCCATCGCCGAATCGATAAATTCCATGGTTCCAGATCCAGAAGCCGCCAATGTACCATACATCATCTGACTACCGCAGCCGTGTTTTACTGTGGGAAC